>NC_086451.1:5096885-5449979 GCF_028390025.1 Pseudophryne corroboree
GACTGTACCTATACCCAATATACACAGACTGTACCTATACCCCATAGGTCACACAGACTGTACCTATACCCAGGCACACAGACTGTACCTATACCCATATACACAGACTGTACCTATACCCATATACACAGACTGTACCTGTACCCATATACACAGACTGTACCTATACCCATATACACAGACTGTACCTATACCCATATACACAGACTGTACCTATACCCATATACACAGACTGTACCTATACCCATATACACAGACTGTACCTGTACCCATATACACAGACTGTACCTATACCCATATACACAGACTGTACCTGTACCATATACACAGACTGTACCTGTACCCATATACACAGACTGTACCTGTACCCATATACACAGACTGTACCTATACCCATATACACAGACTGTACCTGTACCCATATACACAGACTGTACCTGTACCCATATACACAGACTATACCTGTACCCATATACACAGACTGTACCTGTACCCAGGCACACAGACTGTACCTATACCCATATACACAGACTGTACCTATACCCAGGCACACAGACTGTACCTATACCCATATACACAGACTGTACCTATACCCATATACACAGACTGTACCTAAACCCATATACACAGACTGTACCTGTACCCATATACACAGACTGTACCTATACCCATATACACAGACTGTACCTATACCCATATACACAGACTGTACCTATACCCAGGCACACAGACTGTACCTATACCCATATACACAGACTGTACCTATACCCATATACACAGACTGTACCTATACCCATATACACAGACTGTACCTGTACCCATATACACAGACTGTACCTATACCCATATACACAGACTGTACCTATACCCATATACACATACTGTACCTATACCCATATACACAGACTGTACCTATACCCATATACACAGACTGTACCTGTACCCAGGCACATAGACTGTACCTGTACCCATGTACACAGACTGTACCTGTACCCATATACACAGACTGTACCTATACCTAGGCACACAGACTGTACCTGTACCCATATACACAGACTGTACCTATACCCATATACACAGACTGTACCTATACCCATATACACAGACTGTACCTATACCCATATACACAGACTGTACCTGTACCCATATACACAGACTGTACCTGTACCCATATACACAGACTGTACCTGTACCCATATACACAGACTGTACCTGTACCCATATACACAGACTGTACCTGTACCCATATACACAGACTGTACCTATACCCATATACACAGACTGTACCTATACCCATATACACAGACTGTACCTGTACCCATATACACAGACTGTACCTGTACCCATATACACAGACTGTACCTGTACCCATATACACAGACTGTACCTATACCCATATACACAGACTGTACCTATACCCATATACACAAACTGTACCTATACCCATATACACAGACTGTACCTATACCCAGGCACACAGACTGTACCTATACCTAGGCACACAGACTGTACCTATACCCAGGCACACAGACTGTACCTATACCCATATACACAGACTGTACCTGTACCCATATACACAGACTGTACCTGTACCCATATACACAGACTGTACCTATACCCATATACACAGACTGTACCTATACCCATATACACAGACTGTACCTATACCCATATACACAGACTGTACCTATACCCATATACACAGACTGTACCTGTACCCATATACACAGACTGTACCTATACCCATATACACAGACTGTACCTGTACCCATATACACAGACTGTACCTGTACCCATATACACAGACTGTACCTGTACCCATATACACAGACTGTACCTATACCCATATACACAGACTGTACCTGTACCCATATACACAGACTGTACCTGTACCCATATACACAGACTATACCTGTACCCATATACACAGACTGTACCTGTACCCAGGCACACAGACTGTACCTATACCCATATACACAGACTGTACCTATACCCAGGCACACAGACTGTACCTATACCCATATACACAGACTGTACCTATACCCATATACACAGACTGTACCTAAACCCATATACACAGACTGTACCTGTACCCATATACACAGACTGTGCCTATACCCATATACACAGACTGTACCTATACCCATATACACAGACTGTACCTATACCCAGGCACACAGACTGTACCTATACCCATATACACAGACTGTACCTATACCCATATACACAGACTGTACCTATACCCATATACACAGACTGTACCTGTACCCATATACACAGACTGTACCTATACCCATATACACAGACTGTACCTGTACCCATATACACAGACTGTACCTATACCCATATACACAGACTGTACCTATACCCATATACACAGACTGTACCTGTACCCATATACACAGACTGTACCTGTACCCATATACACAGACTGTACCTATACCCATATACACAGACTGTACCTATACCCATATACACAGACTGTACCTATACCCATATACACAGACTGTACCTGTACCCATATACACAGACTGTACCTATACCCATATACACAGACTGTACCTATACCCATATACACAGACTGTACCTGTACCCAGGCACACAGACTGTACCTATACCCATATACACAGACTGTACCTATACCCAGGCACACAGACTGTACCTATACCCAGGCACACAGACTGTACCTATACCCATATACACAGACTGTACCTATACCCATATACACAGACTGTACCTGTACCCATATACACAGACTGTACCTATACCCATATACACAGACTGTACCTATACCCATATACACAGACTGTACCTATACCCATATACACAGACTGTACCTATACCCATATACACAGACTGTACCTGTACCCATATACACAGACTGTACCTATACCCATATACACAGACTGTACCTGTACCCATATACACAGACTGTACCTGTACCACCATATACACAGACTGTACCTGTACCCATATACACAGACTGTACCTATACCCATATACACAGACTGTACCTGTACCCATATACACAGACTGTACCTGTACCCATATACACAGACTATACCTGTACCCATATACACAGACTGTACCTGTACCCAGGCACACAGACTGTACCTATACCCATATACACAGACTGTACCTATACCCAGGCACACAGACTGTACCTATACCCATATACACAGACTGTACCTATACCCATATACACAGACTGTACCTAAACCCATATACACAGACTGTACCTGTACCCATATGCACAGACTGTACCTATACCCATATACACAGACTGTACCTATACCCATATACACAGACTGTACCTATACCCAGGCACACAGACTGTACCTATACCCAGGCACACAGACTGTACCTATACCCATATACACAGACTGTACCTATACCCATATACACAGACTGTACCTGTACCCATATACACAGACTGTACCTATACCCATATACACAGACTGTACCTATACCCATATACACATACTGTACCTATACCCATATACACAGACTGTACCTATACCCATATACACAGACTGTACCTGTACCCAGGCACATAGACTGTACCTGTACCCATGTACACAGACTGTACCTGTACCCATATACACAGACTGTACCTATACCTAGGCACACAGACTGTACCTGTACCCATATACACAGACTGTACCTATACCCATATACACAGACTGTACCTCATACCACCCATATACACAGACTGTACCTGTACCCATATACACAGACTGTACCTGTACCCATATACACAGACTGTACCTGTACCCATATACACAGACTGTACCTGTACCCATATACACAGACTGTACCTGTACCCATATACACAGACTGTACCTGTACCCATATACACAGACTGTACCTGTACCCAGGCACATAGACTGTACCTGTACCCATGTACACAGACTGTACCTGTACCCATATACACAGACTGTACCTATACCTAGGCACACAGACTGTACCTGTACCCATATACACAGACTGTACCTATACCCATATACACAGACTGTACCTATACCCATATACACAGACTGTACCTATACCCATATACACAGACTGTACCTGTACCCATATACACAGACTGTACCTGTACCCATATACACAGACTGTACCTGTACCCATATACACAGACTGTACCTGTACCCATATACACAGACTGTACCTGTACCCATATACACAGACTGTACCTATACCCATATACACAGACTGTACCTATACCCATATACACAGACTGTACCTGTACCCATATACACAGACTGTACCTGTACCCATATACACAGACTGTACCTGTACCCATATACACAGACTGTACCTATACCCATATACACAGATTGTACCTATACCCATATACACAGACTGTACCTATACCCATATACACAGACTGTACCTATACCCAGGCACACAGACTGTACCTATACCTAGGCACACAGACTGTACCTATACCCAGGCACACAGACTGTACCTATACCCATATACACAGACTGTACCTGTACCCATATACACAGACTGTACCTGTACCCATATACACAGACTGTACCTATACCCATATACACAGACTGTACCTATACCCATATACACAGACTGTACCTATACCCATATACACAGACTGTACCTATACCCATATACACAGACTGTACCTGTACCCATATACACAGACTGTACCTATACCCATATACACAGACTGTACCTGTACCCATATACACAGACTGTACCTGTACCCATATACACAGACTGTACCTGTACCCATATACACAGACTGTACCTATACCCATATACACAGACTGTACCTGTACCCATATACACAGACTGTACCTGTACCCATATACACAGACTATACCTGTACCCATATACACAGACTGTACCTGTACCCAGGCACACAGACTGTACCTATACCCATATACACAGACTGTACCTATACCCAGGCACACAGACTGTACCTATACCCATATACACAGACTGTACCTATACCCATATACACAGACTGTACCTAAACCCATATACACAGACTGTACCTGTACCCATATACACAGACTGTGCCTATACCCATATACACAGACTGTACCTATACCCATATACACAGACTGTACCTATACCCAGGCACACAGACTGTACCTATACCCATATACACAGACTGTACCTATACCCATATACACAGACTGTACCTATACCCATATACACAGACTGTACCTGTACCCATATACACAGACTGTACCTATACCCATATACACAGACTGTACCTGTACCCATATACACAGACTGTACCTATACCCATATACACAGACTGTACCTATACCCATATACACAGACTGTACCTGTACCCATATACACAGACTGTACCTGTACCCATATACACAGACTGTACCTATACCCATATACACAGACTGTACCTATACCCATATACACAGACTGTACCTATACCCATATACACAGACTGTACCTGTACCCATATACACAGACTGTACCTATACCCATATACACAGACTGTACCTATACCCATATACACAGACTGTACCTATACCCATATACACAGACTGTACCTATACCCATATACACAGACTGTACCTATACCCATATACACAGACTGTACCTATACCCAGGCACACAGACTGTACCTATACCCAGGCACACAGACTGTACCTATACCCATATACACAGACTGTACCTATACCCATATACACAGACTGTACCTGTACCCATATACACAGACTGTACCTATACCCATATACACAGACTGTACCTATACCCATATACACAGACTGTACCTATACCCATATACACAGACTGTACCTATACCCATATACACAGACTGTACCTGTACCCATATACACAGACTGTACCTATACCCATATACACAGACTGTACCTGTACCCATATACACAGACTGTACCTGTACCCATATACACAGACTGTACCTGTACCCATATACACAGACTGTACCTATACCCATATACACAGACTGTACCTGTACCCATATACACAGACTGTACCTGTACCCATATACACAGACTATACCTGTACCCATATACACAGACTGTACCTGTACCCAGGCACACAGACTGTACCTATACCCATATACACAGACTGTACCTATACCCAGGCACACAGACTGTACCTATACCCATATACACAGACTGTACCTATACCCATATACACAGACTGTACCTAAACCCATATACACAGACTGTACCTGTACCCATATGCACAGACTGTACCTATACCCATATACACAGACTGTACCTATACCCATATACACAGACTGTACCTATACCCAGGCACACAGACTGTACCTATACCCATATACACAGACTGTACCTATACCCATATACACAGACTGTACCTATACCCATATACACAGACTGTACCTGTACCCATATACACAGACTGTACCTATACCCATATACACAGACTGTACCTATACCCATATACACATACTGTACCTATACCCATATACACAGACTGTACCTATACCCATATACACAGACTGTACCTGTACCCAGGCACATAGACTGTACCTGTACCCATGTACACAGACTGTACCTGTACCCATATACACAGACTGTACCTATACCTAGGCACACAGACTGTACCTGTACCCATATACACAGACTGTACCTATACCCATATACACAGACTGTACCTATACCCATATACACAGACTGTACCTGTACCCATATACACAGACTGTACCTGTACCCATATACACAGACTGTACCTGTACCCATATACACAGACTGTACCTGTACCCATATACACAGACTGTACCTGTACCCATATACACAGACTGTACCTGTACCCATATACACAGACTGTACCTATACCCATATACACAGACTGTACCTGTACCCATATACACAGACTGTACCTGTACCCATATACACAGACTGTACCTGTACCCATATACACAGACTGTACCTATACCCATATACACAGATTGTACCTATACCCATATACACAGACTGTACCTATACCCATATACACAGACTGTACCTATACCCAGGCACACAGACTGTACCTATACCCAGGCACACAGACTGTACCTATACCCATATACACAGACTGTACCTATACCCATATACACAGACTATACCCATATACACAGACTGTACCTATACCCATATACACAGACTGTACCTGTACCCATATACACAGACTGTACCTATACCCATATACACAGACTGTACCTATACCCATATACACAGACTGTACCTGTACCCAGCACACAGACTGTACCTATACCCATATACAAAGACTGTACCTATACCCAGGCACACAGACTGTACCTATACCCAGGCACACAGACTGTACCTATACCCATATACACAGACTGTACCTATACCCATATACACAGACTGTACCTGTACCCATATACACAGACTGTACCTATACCCATATACACAGACTGTACCTATACCCATATACACAGACTGTACCTATACCCATATACACAGACTGTACCTATACCCATATACACAGACTGTACCTGTACCCATATACACAGACTGTACCTATACCCATATACACAGACTGTACCTATACCCATATACACAGACTGTACCTGTACCCATATACACAGACTGTACCTGTACCCATATACACAGACTGTACCTGTACCCATATACACAGACTGTACCTGTACCCATATACACAGACTGTACCTGTACCCATATACACAGACTATACCTGTACCCATATACACAGACTGTACCTGTACCCATATACACAGACTGTACCTATACCCTTATACACAGAATACCTATACCCAGGCACACAGACTGTACCTGTACCCATATACACAGACTGTACCTATACCCATATACACAGACTGTACCTGTACCCAGGCACACAGACTGTACCTATACCCATATACACAGACTGTACCTATACCCATATACACAGACTGTACCTATACCCAGGCACACAGACTGTACCTATACCCATATACACAGACTGTACCTATACCCATATACACAGACTGTACCTATACCCATATACACAGACTGTACCTATACCCATATACACAGACTGTACCTGTACCCATATACACAGACTGTACCTATACCCATATACACAGACTGTACCTATACCCATATACACAGACTGTACCTATACCCAGGCACACAGACTGTACCTATACCCATATACACAGACTGTACCTATACCCATATACACAGACTGTACCTATACCCATATACACAGACTGTACCTGTACCCATATACACAGACTGTACCTATACCCATATACACAGACTGTACCTATACCCATATACACAGACTGTACCTATACCCATATACACAGACTGTACCTATACCCATATACACAGACTGTACCTGTACCCAGGCACATAGACTGTACCTGTACCCATATACACAGACTGTACCTGTACCCATATACACAGACTGTACCTATACCTAGGCACACAGACTGTACCTGTACCCATATACACAGACTGTACCTGTACCCATATACACAGACTGTACCTGTACCCATATACACAGACTGTACCTGTACCCATATACACAGACTGTACCTATACCCATATACACAGACTGTACCTATACCCATATACACAGACTGTACCTGTACCCATATACACAGACTGTACCTGTACCCATATACACAGACTGTACCTGTACCCATATACACAGACTGTACCTATACCCATATACACAGATTGTACCTATACCCATATACACAGACTGTACCTATACCCAGGCACACAGACTGTACCTATACCCAGGCACACAGACTGTACCTATACCCAGGCACACAGACTGTACCTATACCCATATACACAGACTGTACCTATACCCATATACACAGACTGTACCTATACCCATATACACAGACTGTACCTATACCCATATACACAGACTGTACCTATACCCATATACACAGACTGTACCTGTACCCATATACACAGACTGTACCTATACCCATATACACAGACTGTACCTATACCCATATACACAGACTGTACCTATACCCAGGCACACAGACTGTACCTATACCCATATACACAGACTGTACCTGTACCCATATACACAGACTGTACCTGTACCCATATACACAGACTGTACCTGTACCCATATACACAGACTGTACCTATACCCATATACACAGATTGTACCTATACCCATATACACAGACTGTACCTATACCCAGGCACACAGACTGTACCTATACCCAGGCACACAGACTGTACCTATACCCAGGCACACAGACTGTACCTATACCCATATACACAGACTGTACCTATACCCATATACACAGACTGTACCTATACCCATATACACAGACTGTACCTATACCCATATACACAGACTGTACCTATACCCATATACACAGACTGTACCTGTACCCATATACACAGACTGTACCTATACCCATATACACAGACTGTACCTATACCCATATACACAGACTGTACCTATACCCAGGCACACAGACTGTACCTATACCCATATACACAGACTGTACCTATACCCATATACACAGACTGTACCTATACCCATATACACAGACTGTACCTATACCCATATACACAGACTGTACCTATACCCATATACACAGACTGTACCTATACCCATATACACAGACTGTACCTGTACCCATATACACAGACTGTACCTATACCCATATACACACACTGTACCTATACCCATATACACAGACTGTACCTATACCCATATACACAGACTGTACCTGTACCCATATACACAGACTGTACCTGTACCCATATACACAGACTGTACCTGTACCCATATACACAGACTGTACCTATACCCATATACACAGACTGTACCTGTACCCATATACACAGACTGTACCTATACCCATATACACAGACTGTACCTGTACCCATATACACAGACTGTACCTATACCCATATACACACAGACTGTACCTATACCCATATACACAGACTGTACCTGTACCCATATACACAGACTGTACCTATACCCATATACACAGACTGTACCTGTACCCATATACACAGACTGTACCTATACCCATATACACAGACTGTACCTATACCCATATACACAGACTGTACCTGTACCCATATACACAGACTGTACCTATACCCATATACACAGACTGTACCTGTACCCATATACACAGACTGTACCTATACCCATATACACACACTGTACCTGTACCCATATACACAGACTGTACCTGTACCCATATACACAGACTGTACCTGTACCCATATACACAGACTGTACCTGTACCCATATACACAGACTGTACCTGTACCCATATACACAGACTGTACCTGTACCCATATACACAGACTGTACCTGTACCCATATACACAGACTGTACCTATACCCATATACACAGACTGTACCTGTACCCATATACACAGACTGTACCTATACCCATATACACAGACTGTACCTATACCCATATACACAGACTGTACCTGTACCCATATACACAGACTGTACCTGTACCCATATACACAGACTGTACCTGTACCCATATACACAGACTGTACCTGTACCCATATACACAGACTGTACCTGTACCCATATACACAGACTGTACCTGTACCCATATACACAGACTGTACCTATACCCATATACACAGACTGTACCTATACCCATATACACAGATTGTACCTATACCCATATACACAGACTGTACCTATACCCATATACACAGACTGTACCTGTACCCATATACACAGACTGTACCTATACCCATATACACAGACTGTACCTATACCTATATACACAGACTGTACCTGTACCCATATACACAGACTGTACCTATAACCATATACACAGACTGTACCTATACCCCTCCATTTCTCTCTTCCACCCCACCGTGTGTTTTTCCTGTAATGTTTACCTCCACTGATTGCACACTCTGCCATAGTGCCCTACATACAGGGTACATCATACTACTACATAAGCATCAGTTTTCCCATATATGACCTTGGCCCTTGTATGGCTCACCTCCCACAGTGTAACCTTCAAAGTGCGCCCAACATGGCTGCCCCATATGGTACACTTGTGGATGGGATGAAAAATACATAGGCCTGATGGTTTTGTTGGAACCCTACTCTGAACTGTAGGACTCTGAAATCACCCCCATTTTGTGTCATCACTTCTAGGGGTGGACTATCCCACCCTGGGTAATCCTACGCTGAGCGCCCAAGATGGCTGCTGCACCTGGTACCTTGTGAGGGTGGAATACACAACCCATGGAAGTTATTACCCAAAATACCTGCACCAATCCTGCATTATGCTTTCTGTGGGCTTAAGGTTTTCTTTTATGTCTGTTGCTTATCAATTCTTGTATTACTCAAATCCTCTGTATCATGTGCATTGTTTTTGATGTCTGTAAAGTGCCTTGAGTCCTGTTGGAGAAAGAGCGCTATATAAATAAAATTATTATTATTATTATTATTACCTGTACCCATATACACAGACTGTACCTATACCCATATACACAGACTGTACCTGTACCCATATACACAGACTGTACCTATACCCATATACACAGACTGTACCTATACCCATATACACAGACTGTACCTATACCCATATACACAGACTGTACCTGTACCCATATACACAGACTGTACCTATACCCATATACACAGACTGTACCTATGCCCATATACACATACTGTACCTGTACCCATATACACAGACTGTACCTATACCCATATACACAGACTGTACCTATACCCATATACACAGACTGTACCTGTACCCATATACACAGACTGTACCTATACCCATATACACAGACTGTACCTGTACCCATATACACAGACTGTACCTGTACCCATATACACAGACTGTACCTATACCCATATACACAGACTGTACCTATACCCAGGCACACAGACTGTACCTGTACCCATATACACAGACTGTACCTGTACCCATATACACAGACTGTACCTGTACCCATATACACAGACTGTACCTGTACCCATATACACAGACTGTACCTATACCCATATACACAGACTGTACCTATACCCATATACACAGACTGTACCTATACCCATATACACAGACTGTACCTATACCCATATACACAGACTGTACCTATACCCATATACACAGACTGTACCTATACCCATATACACAGACTGTACCTGTACCCATATACACAGACTGTACCTATACCCATATACACAGACTGTACCTATACCCATATACACAGACTGTACCTGTACCCATATACACAGACTGTAGCTGTACCCATATACACAGACTGTACCTATACCCTTATACACACACTGTACCTGTACCCATATACACAGACTGTACCTGTACCCATATACACAGACTGTACCTATACCCATATACACAGACTGTACCTATACCCATATACACAGACTGTACCTATACCCATATACACAGACTGTACCTGTACCCATATACACAGACTGTACCTGTACCCATATACACAGACTGTACCTGTACCCATATACACAGACTGTACCTGTACCCATATACACAGACTGTACCTATACCCATATACACAGACTGTACCTATACCCATATACACAGACTGTACCTATACCCAGGCACATAGACTGTACCTGTACCCATATACACAGACTGTACCTGTACCCATATACACAGACTGTACCTGTACCCATATACACAGACTGTACCTATACCCAGGCACACAGACTGTACCTGTACCCATATACACAGACTGTACCTGTACCCATATACACAGACTGTACCTGTACCTATATACACAGACTGTACCTATACCCATATACACAGACTGTACCTATACCCATATACACAGACTGTACCTATACCCATATACACAGACTGTACCTATACCCATATACACAGACTGTACCTGTACCCATATACACAGACTGTACCTATACCCATATACACAGACTGTACCTATGCCCATATACACATACTGTACCTGTACCCATATACACAGACTGCTACCCATATACACAGACTGTACCTGTACCCATATACACAGACTGTACCTATACCCATATACACAGACTGTACCTATGCCCATATACACATACTGTACCTGTACCCATATACACAGACTGTACCTGTACCCATATACACAGACTGTACCTATACCCATATACACAGACTGTACCTATACCCATATACACAGACTGTACCTGTACCCATATACACAGACTGTACCTATACCCATATACACAGACTGTACCTATGCCCATATACACATACTGTACCTGTACCCATATACACAGACTGTACCTGTACCCATATACACAGACTGTACCTATACCCATATACACAGACTGTACCTATACCCATATACACAGACTGTACCTGTACCCATATACACAGACTGTACCTATACCCATATACACAGACTGTACCTATGCCCATATACACATACTGTACCTGTACCCATATACACAGACTGTACCTGTACCCATATACACAGACTGTACCTATACCCATATACACAGACTGTACCTATACCCATATACACAGACTGTACCTGTACCCATATACACAGACTGTACCTATACCCATATACACAGACTGTACCTATGCCCATATACACATACTGTACCTGTACCCATATACACAGACTGCTACCCATATACACAGACTGTACCTGTACCCATATACACAGACTGTACCTATACCCATATACACAGACTGTACCTATAACCATATACACAGACTGTACCTGTACCCATATACACAGACTGTACCTGTACCCATATACACAGACTGTACCTGTACCCATATACACAGACTGTACCTATACCCAGGCACACAGACTGTACCTGTACCCATATACACAGACTGTACCTGTACCCATATACACAGACTGTACCTGTACCCATATACACAGACTGTACCTGTACCCATATACACAGACTGTACCTATAACCATATACACAGACTGTACCTGTACCCATATACACAGACTGTACCTGTACCCATATACACAGACTGTACCTATACCCATATACACAGACTGTACCTATACCCAGGCACACAGACTGTACCTGTACCCATATACACAGACTGTACCTGTACCCATATACACAGACTGTACCTGTACCCATATACACAGACTGTACCTATACCCATATACACAGACTGTACCTATACCCATATACACAGACTGTACCTATACCCAGGCACACAGACTGTACCTGTACCCATATACACAGACTGTACCTGTACCCATATACACAGACTGTACCTATACCCATATACACAGACTGTACCTGTACCCATATACACAGACTGTACCTATACCCATATACACAAACTGTACCTGTACCCATATACACAGACTGTACCTGTACCCATATACACAGACTATACCTATACCCATATACACAGACTGTACCTATACCCATATACACAGACTGTACCTATACCCATATACACAGACTGTACCTGTACCCATATACACAGACTGTACCTGTACCCATATACACAGACTGTACCTGTACCCAGGCACACAGACTGTACCTATACCCATATACACAGACTGTACCTATACCCATATACACAGACTGTACCTATACCCATATACACAGACTGTAGCTGTACCCATATACACAGACTGTACCTATACCCATATACACAGACTGTACCTATACCCATATACACTGACTGTAGCTGTACCCATGCACGGAGACTGTAGCTGTACCCATGTACGGATACTGTAGCTGTACCCATGCACGGAGACTATAGCTGGACCCATGCACTCAGACTGTAGCTGTACCCATGCACACAGACTGTAGCTGTACCCATGTACGGAGACTGTAGCTGTACCCATGTACGGAGACTGTAGCTGCACCCATGCACATAGACTGTAGCTGAACCCATGTATGGAGACTGTAGCTGAACCCATGCACGGAGACTGTAGCTGTACCCATGTACGGAGACTATAGCTGGACCCATGCACGGAGACTGTAGCTGTACCCATGCACACAGACTGTAGCTGAACCCATGTATGGAGACTGTAGCTGAACCCATGTATGGAGACTGTAGCTGAACCCATGTATGGAGACTGTAGCTGTACCCATGCAGACAGACTGTAGCTGTACCCATGTACGGAGACTGTAGCTGCACCCATGCACATAGACTGTAGCTGCACCCATGCACGGAGACTGTAGCTGAACCCATGTATGGAGACTGTAGCTGAACCCACGCATGGAGACTGTAGCTGTACTCATGCACGGAGACTGTAGCTGTACCCATGCACACAGACTGTAGCTGTACCCATGCATGGAGACTGTAGCTGTACCCATGCACACAGACTGTAGCTGTACCCATGCACGGAGACTGTAGCTGTGCCCATGCACACAGTCTGTAGCTGTACCCATGCATGGAGACTGTAGCGGTACCCATGCACGGAGACTGTAGCTGTACCCATGCACACAGACTGTAGCTGTACCCATGCACACAGACTGTAGCTGTACCCATGCACACAGACTATAGCTGTACCCATGCATGGAGACTGTAGCTGTACCCATGCACACAGACTGTAGCTGTACCCATGCACGGAGACTGTAGCTGTACCCATGCACACAGACTGTAGCTGTACCCATGCATGGAGACTGTAGCGGTACCCATGCACGGAGACTGTAGCTGTACCCATGCACACAGACTGTAGCTGTACCCATGCACACAGACTGTAGCTGTACCCATGCATGGAGACTGAAGCGGTACCCATGCACGGAGACTGTATCTGTACCCATGCACACAGACTGTAGCTGTACCCATGCATGGAGACTGTAGCGGTACCCATGCATGGAGACTGTAGCGGTACCCATGCACGGAGACTGTAGCTGTACCCATGCACACAGACTGTAGCTGTACCCATGCACACAGACTGTAGCTGTACCCATGCACACAGACTGTAGCTGTACCCATGCACGGAGACTGTAGCTGTACCCATGCACACAGACTGTAGCTGTACCCATGCAAGGAGGGGTGGTCTTCTGTATGCCGGCGGTCGGGCTCCCGGCGCTCAGTATACCGGCGCCGGGAGCCCGACAGCTGGCATACCGACACTTATTTTCCCTCGTGGGGGTCCACGACCCCCATAGAGGGAGAATAAAATAGCGTGGCGCGCATAGCGCGCCACCGTGCCCGTAGCGCGGCGAGCGCAGCGAGCCCGCAAGGGGCTCATTTGCGCTCGCCACGCTGTCGGTAAGCCGGCGGTCGGGCTCCCGGCGCCGGGATGCTGGTCGCCGGGAGCCCGACCGCCGGCCAGCCGTAGTGAACCCGCACGGAGACTGTAGCTGTACCCATGCACGGAGACTGGAGCTGGACCCATGCACGGAGACTGGAGCTGGACCCATGCACGGAGACTGGAGCTGCACCCATGTACGGAGACTGTAGCTGGACCCATGCACACAGACTGTAGCTGGACCCATGCACGGAGATTGTAGCTGGACCCATGCACGGAGACTGTAGCTGGACCCATGCACGGAGACTGTAGCTGCACCCATGCACGGAGACTGTAGCTGTACCCATGCACACAGACTGTAGCTGGACCCATGCACACAGACTGTAGCTGGACCCATGCACGGAGACTGTAGCTGTACCCATGCACACAGACTGTAGCTGGACCCATGCACACAGACTGTAGCTGGACCCATGCACGGAGACTGTAGCTGCACCCATGCACGGAGACTGTAGCTGCACCCATGTACGGAGACTGTAGCTGTACCCATGTACGGAGACTGTAGCTGCACCCATGCACACAGACTGTAGCTGGACCCATGCACGGAGACTGTAGCTGGACCCATGCACGGAGACTGGAGCTGGACCCATGCACGGAGACTGGAGCTGGACCCATGCACGGAGACTGGAGCTGCACCCATGTACGGAGACTGTAGCTGTACCCATGCACACAGACTGTAGCTGTACCCATGCACGGAGACTGTAGCTGAACCCAGGCACACAGACTGTAGCTGGACCCATGCACACAGACTGTAGCTGGACCCATGCACGGAGATTGTAGCTGGACCCATGCACGGAGACTGTAGCTGGACCCATGCACGGAGACTGTAGCTGCACCCATGCACGGAGACTGTAGCTGTACCCATGCACACAGACTGTAGCTGGACCCATGCACACAGACTGTAGCTGGACCCATGCACGGAGACTGTAGCTGCACCCATGCACGGAGACTGTAGCTGCACCCATGTACGGAGACTGTAGCTGTACCCATGTACGGAGACTGTAGCTGCACCCATGCACACAGACTGTAGCTGGACCCATGCACGGAGACTGTAGCTGGACCCATGCACGGAGACTGTAGCTGCACCCATGTACGGAGACTGTAGCTGTACCCATGTACGGAGACTGTAGCTGCACCCATGTACGGAGACTGTAGCTGTACCCATGTACGGAGACTGTAGCTGCACCCATGCACACAGACTGTAGCTGGACCCATGCACGGAGACTGTAGCTGGACCCATGCAAGGAGACTGTAGCTGAACCCATGCACACAGACTGTAGCTGGACCCATGCATGGAGACTGTAGCTGCACCCATGTACGGAGACTGTAGCTGCACCCATGTACGGAGACTGTAGCTGCACCCATGCACACAGACTGTAGCTGTACCCATGCACACAGACTGTAGCTGTACCCATGCACGGAGACTGTAGCTGCACCCATGCACGGAGACTGTAGCTGTACCCATACACACAGACTGTAGCGGTACCCATGCACGGAGACTGTAGCTGTACCCATGCACACAGACTGTAGCTGTACCCATGCACGGAGACTGTAGCTGTACCCATGCAAGGAGACTGTAGCTGTACCCATGCACACAGACTGTAGCTGTACCCATGCAAGGAGACTGTAGCTGAACCCATGTACGGAGACTGTAGCTGTACCCATGCACGGAGACTGTAGCTGCAGCCATGTACTGAGACTGTAGCTGTACCCATGCACGGAGACTGTAGCTGTACCCATGCAAGGAGACTGTAGCTGTACCCATGCACACAGACTGTAGCTGTACCCATGCAAGGAGACTGTAGCTGAACCCATGCACACAGACTGTAGCTGTACCCATGCAAGGAGACTGTAGCTGAACCCATGCACACAGACTGTAGCTGTACCCATGCACACAGACTGTAGCTGTACCCATGCACGGAGACTGTAGCTGTACCCATGCACGGAGACTGTAGCTGTACCCATGCACACAGACTGTAGCTGTACCCATGCACGGAGACTGTAGCTGTACCCATGCACACAGACTGTAGCTGTACCCATGCACGGAGACTGTAGCTGTACCCATGCACACAGACTGTAGCTGTACCCATGCACGGAGACTGTAGCTGTACCCATGCACACAGACTGTAGCTGTACCCATGCACACAGACTGTAGCTGTACCCATGCACACAGTCTGTAGCTGTACCCATGCATGGAGACTGCAGTTGTACCCATGCACACAGACTGTAGCTGTACCCATGCACACAGTCTGTAGCTGTACCCATGCACGGAGACTGTAGCTGTACCCATGCACGGAGACTGTAGCTGTACCCATGCACGGAGACTGTAGCTGTACCCATGCACGGAGACTGTAGCTGTACCCATGCACACAGTCTGTAGCTGTACCCATGCACACAGTCTGTAGCTGTACCCATGCACGGAGACTGTAGCTGTACCCATGCACGGAGACTGTAGCTGTACCCATGCACGGAGACTGTAGCTGTACCCATGCACACAGACTGTAGCTGTACCCATGCACACAGACTGTAGCTGTACCCATGCACACAGTCTGTAGCTGTACCCATGCACGGAGACTGTAGCTGTACCCATGCACGGAGACTGTAGCTGTACCCATGCACGGAGACTGTAGCTGTACCCATGCACACAGTCTGTAGCTGTACCCATGCACACAGACTGTAGCTGTACTCATGCACGGAGACTGTAGCTGTACCCATGCACACAGTCTGTAGCTGTACCCATGCATGGAGACTGTAGTTGTACCCATGCATGGAGACTGTAGTTGTACCCATGCACACAGACTGTAGTTGTACCCATGCACACAGACTGTAGCTATACCCATGCACGGAGACTGTAGCTGTACCCATGCACACAGTCTGTAGCTGTACCCATGCATGGAGACTGTAGTTGTACCCATGCACACAGACTGTAGCGGTACCCATGCACGAAGACTGTAGCTGTACCCATGCATGGAGACTGCAGTTGTACCCATGCATGGAGACTGTAGTTGTACCCATGCACACAGACTGTAGCTGTACCCATGCACACAGACTGTAACTGTACCCATGCATGGAGACTGTAGTTGTACCCATGCACACAGACTGTAGCTGTACCCATGCACACAGACTGTAGCTGTACCCATGCACGGAGACTGTAGCTGTACCCATGCACACAGTCTGTAGCTGTACCCATGCATGGAGACTGTAGTTGTACCCATGCACACAGACTAGCTGTACCCATGCATGGAGACTGTAGTTGTACCCATGCACACAGACTGTAGCTGTACCCATGCACACAGACTGTAGCTGAACCCATGCACGGAGACTGCAGTTGTACCCATGCACACAGACTGTAGCTGTACCCATGCACACAGACTGTAGCTGTACCCATGCATGGAGACTGTAGTTGTACCCATGCACACAGACTGTAGCTGTACCCATGCACACAGACTGTAGCTGTACCCATGCACACAGACTGTAGCTGTACCCATGCACACAGTCTGTAGCTGTACCCATGCATGGAGACTGTAGTTGTACCCATGCACACAGACTAGCTGTACCCATGCATGGAGACTGTAGTTGTACCCATGCACACAGACTGTAGCTGTACCCATGCACGGAGACTGCAGTTGTACCCATGCACACAGACTGTAGCTGTACCCATGCACACAGACTGTAGCTGTACCCATGCATGGAGAATGCAGTTGTACCCATGCACACAGACTGTAGCTGTACCCATGCACGGAGACTGTAGCTGTACCCATGCACACAGACTGTAGCTGTACCCATGCACGGAGACTGTAGCTGTACCCATGCACACAGACTGTAGCTGTACCCATGCACGGAGACTGTAGCTGTACCCATGCACACAGACTGTAGCTGTACCCATGCACACAGTCTGTAGCTGTACCCATGCATGGAGACTGTAGTTGTACCCATGCACACAGACTGTAGCTGTACCCATGCACACAGACTGTAGCTGTACCCATGCACACAGACTGTAGCTGTACCCATGCACACAGACTGTAGCTGTACCCATGCACACAGACTGTAGCTGTACCCATGCACGGAGACTGTAGCTGTACCCATGCACACAGACTGTAGTTGTACCCATGCACACAGACTGTAGCTGTACCCATGCACACAGTCTGTAGCTGTACCCATGCATGGAGACTGTAGTTGTACCCATGCACACAGACTGTAGCGGTACCCATGCACGGAGACTGTAGCTGTACCCATGCACACAGACTGTAGCGGTACCCATGCACGGAGACTGTAGCTGTACCCATGCACGGAGACTGTAGCTGTACCCATGCACACAGACTGTAGCTGTACCCATGCACGGAGACTGTAGCTGTACCCATGCACACAGACTGTAGCGGAACCCATGCACGGAGACTGTAGCTGTACCCATGCACGGAGACTGTAGCTGTACCCATGCACACAGACTGTAGCGGTACCCATGCACGGAGACTGTAGCTGTACCCATGCACGGAGACTGTAGCTGTACCCATGCACACAGACTGTAGCTGTACCCATGCACGGAGACTGTAGCTGTACCCATGCACACAGACTGTAGCGGTACCCATGCACGGAGACTGTAGCTGTACCCATGCACACAGACTGTAGCTGTACCCATGCACACAGACTGTAGCTGTACCCATGCACGGAGACTGTAGCTGCACCCATGCACGGAGACTGTAGCTGTACCCATGTATGGAGACTGCAGCTGAACCCATGCACACAGACTGTAGCTGTACCCATGCACACAGACTGTAGCGGTACCCATGCACGGAGACTGTAGCTGTACCCATGCACACAGACTGTAGCGGTACCCATGCACGGAGACTGTAGCTGTACCCATGCACGGAGACTGTAGCTGTACCCATGCACACAGACTGTAGCGGTACCCATGCACGGAGACTGTAGCTGTACCCATGCACGGAGACTGTAGCTGAACCCATGCACACAGACTGTAGCTGTACCCATGCACGGAGACTGTAGCTGCACCCATGCACGGAGACTGTAGCTGTACCCATGTATGGAGACTGTAGCTGAACCCATGCACGGAGACTGTAGCTGTACCCATGCACACAGACTGTAGCTGTACCCATGCACGGAGACTGTAGCTGTACCCATGCACACAGACTGTAGCTGTACCCATGCAAGGAGACTGTAGCTGAACCCAGGCACACAGACTGTAGCTGGACCCATGCATGGAGACTGTAGCTTTACCCATGCAAGGAGACTGTAGCTGTACCCATGCACACAGACTGTAGCTGTACCCATGCAAGGAGACTGTAGCTGAACCCATGCACACAGACTGTAGCTGTACCCATGCATGGAGACTGTAGCTGCACCCATGTACGGAGACTGTAGCTTTACCCATGCACACAAACTGTAGCTGTACCCACGCACACAGACTGTAGCTGTACCCATGTACGGAGACTGTAGCTGCACCCATGCACGGAGAATGTAGTTGTACCCATGCACACAGACTGTAGTTGTACCCATGCACACAGACTGTAGCTGTACCCATGCACGGAGACTGTAGCTGCACCCATGCACGGAGACTGTAGCTGTACCCATGCACAGAGACTGTAGCTGTACCCATGCACACAGACTGTAGCGGTACCCATGCACGGAGACTGTAGCTGTACCCATGCACACAGACTGTAGCTGTACCCATGCACGGAGACTGTAGCTGTACCCATGCACGGAGACTGTAGCTATACCCATGCAAGGAGACTGTAGCTGTACCCATGCACACAGACTGTAGCTGTACCCATGCATGGAGACTGTAGCTGTACCCATGTATGGAGACTGTAGCTGAACCCATGCACACAGACTGTAGCTGTACCCATGCACACAGACTGTAGCGGTACCCATGCACGGAGACTGTAGCTGTACCCATGCACACAGACTGTAGCTGTACCCATGCACGGAGACTGTAGCTGTACCCATGCACGGAGTCTGTAGCTATACCCATGCAAGGAGACTGTAGCTGTACCCATGCACACAGACTGTAGCTGGACCCATGCATGGAGACTGTAGCTGCAGCCATGTACGGAGAATGTAGCTTTACCCATGCACGGAGACTGTAGCTGTACCCATGTACGGAGAATGTAGCTTTACCCATGCAAGGAGACTGTAGCTGTACCCATGCACACAGACTGTAGCTGTACCTATGCAAGGAGACTGTAGCTGAACCCATGCACACAGTCTGTGTGCATGGGTCTACAGTCTGTGTGCGTGGGTACAGCTACAGTTTGTGTGCATAGGTAAAGCTACATTCTCCGTACATGGGTACAGCTACAGTCTCCGTACATGGGTGCAGCTACAGTCTCCATGCATGGGTACAGCTACAGTCTGTGTGCATGGGTTCAGCTACAGTCTCCTTGCATGGGTACAGCTACAGTCTGTGTGCATGGGTACAGCTACAGTCTGTACCCATGCACACAGACTGTAGCTGTACCCATGCAAGGAGACTGTAGCTGAACCCATGCACACAGACTGTAGCTGTACCCATGCATGGAGACTGTAGCTGCACCCATGTACGGAGACTGTAGCTGTACCCATGTACGGAGAATGTAGCTTTACCTATGCACACAAACTGTAGCTGTACCCACGCACACAGACTGTAGCTGTACCCATGCAAGGAGACTGTAGCTGAACCCATGCACACAGACTGTAGCTGTACCCATGCATGGAGACTGTAGCTGCACCCATGTACGGAGACTGTAGCTGTACCCATGTACGGAGAATGTAGCTTTACCTATGCACACAAACTGTAGCTGTACCCACGCACACAGACTGTAGCTGTACCCATGCACACAGACTGTAGCTGTACCCATGCAAGGAGACTGTAGCTGAACCCATGCACACAGACTGTAGCTGTACCCATGCACACAGACTGTAGCTGTACCCATGCACACAGACTGTAGCTGTACCCATGCACACAGACTGTAGCTGTACCCATGCACGGAGATTGTAGCTGTACCCATGCACAGAGACTGTAGCTGTACCCATGTACGGAGAATGTAGCTTTACCCATGCACACAAACTGTAGCTGTACCCATGCACGGAGATTGTAGCTGTACCCATGCACGGAGACTGTAGCTGTACCCATGCACACAGACTGTAGCTGTACCCATGCACGGAGACTGTAGCTGTACCCATGCACACAGACTGTAGCTGTACCCATGCACGGAGACTGTAGCTGTACCCATGCACGGAGACTGTAGCTGTACCCATGCACACAGACTGTAGCTGTACCCATGCACGGAGACTGTAGCTGTACCCATGCACGGAGACTGTAGCTGTACCCATGCACACAGACTGTAGCTGTACCCATGCACGGAGACTGTAGCTGTACCCATGCACACAGACTGTAGCTGTACCCATGGACAGAGACTGCAGTTGTACCCATGCACGGAGACTGTAGCTGTACCCATGCACGGAGACTGTAGCTGTACCCATGCACACAGTCTGTAGCTGTACCCATGCATGGAGACTGCAGTTGTACCCATGCACGGAGACTGTAGCTGTACCCATGCACACAGTATGTAGCTGTACCCATGCACGGAGACTGTAGCTGTACCCATGCACGGAGACTGTAGCTGTACCCATGCACACAGTCTGTAGCTGTACCCATGCATGGAGACTGTAGTTGTACCCATGCACACAGACTGTAGCGGTACCCATGCACGGAGACTGTAGCTGTACCCATGCACACAGACTGTAGCTGTACCCATGCATGGAGACTGTAGTTGTACCCATGCACACAGACTGTAGCTGTACCCATGTACGGAGACTGTAGCTGTACCCATGCACACAGACTGTAGCTGTACCCATGCACACAGTCTGTAGCTGTACCCATGCACACAGACTGTAACTGTACCCATGCATGGAGACTGTAGTTGTACCCATGCATGGAGACTGTAGTTGTACCCATGCACACAGACTGTAGCTGGACCCATGCACGGAGACTGTAGCTGTACCCATGCACACAGACTGTAGCTGTACCCATGCACGGAGACTGTAGCTGTACCCATGCACACAGACTGTAGCGGTACCCATGCACGGAGACTGTAGCTGTACCCATGCACACAGACTGTAGCTGTACCCATGCATGGAGACTGTAGTTGTACCCATGCACACAGACTGTAGCTGTACCCATGCACACAGACTGTAGCTGTACCCATGCACACAGACTGTAGCTGTACCCATGCACACAGTCTGTAGCTGTACCCATGCACACAGACTGTAGCTGTACCCATGCATGGAGACTGTAGTTGTACCCATGCACACAGACTGTAGCTGTACCCATGCACACAGACTGTAGCTGTACCCATGCACGGAGACTGTAGCTGTACCCATGCACACAGACTGTAGCTGTACTCATGCATGGAGACTGTAGTTGTACCCATGCACACAGACTAGCTGTACCCATGCACACAGACTGTAGCTGTACCCATGGATGGAGACTGTAGTTGTACCCATGCACACAGACTGTAGCTGTACCCATGCATGGAGACTGTAGTTGTACCCATGCACACAGACTGTAGCTGTACCCATGCACACAGTCTGTAGCTGTACCCATGCATGGAGACTGTAGCTGTACCCATGCACACAGACTGTAGCTGTACCCATGCATGGAGACTGTAGCTGTACCCATGCACACAGACTGTAGCTGTACCCATGCACGGAGACTGTAGCTGTACCCATGCACGGAGACTGTAGCTGCACCCATGCACGGAGACTGTAGCTGTACCCATGCACGGAGACTGTAGCTGTACCCATGCACACAGATTGTAGCTGTACCAATGCACGGAGACTGTAGCTGTACCCATGCACACAGACTGTAGCTGTACCAATGCACGGAGACTGTAGCTGTACCCATGCACACAGACTGTAGCTGTACCCATGCACGGAGACTGTAGCTGTACCCATGCACACAGTCTGTAGCTGTACCCATGCATGGAGACTGTAGTTGTACCCATGCACACAGACTGTAGCGGTACCCATGCACACAGACTGTAGCTGTACCCATGCACACAGACTGTAGCTGTACCCATGCATGGAGAATGCAGTTGTACCCATGCACACAGACTGTAGCTGTACCCATGCACACAGACTGTAGCTATACCCATGCACGGAGACTGTAGCTGTACCCATGCACACAGACTGTAGCTGTACCCATGCACACAGACTGTAGCTGCACCCATGTATGGAGACTGTAGCTGTACCCATGCACACAGACTGTAGCTGTACCCATGCACACAGTCTGTAGCTGTACCTATGCACGGAGACTGTAGCTGTACCCATGCACGGAGACTGTAGCTGTACCCATGCACACAGAGTGTAGCTGTACCCATGCACACAGACTGTAGCTGTACCCATGCACACAGTCTGTAGCTGTACCTATGCATGGAGACTGTAGCTGTACCCATGCACGGAGAATGTAGTTGTACCCATGCACACAGACTGTAGCTGTACCCATGCACACAGACTGTAGCTGTACCCATGCACACAGTCTGTAGCTGTACCTATGCATGGAGACTGTAGCTGTACCCATGCACACAGAGTGTAGCTGTACCCATGCACACAGACTGTAGCTGTACCCATGCACACAGTCTGTAGCTGTACCTATGCATGGAGACTGTAGCTGTACCCATGCACGGAGAATGTAGTTGTACCCATGCACACAGACTGTAGCTGTACCCATGCACGGAGACTGTAGCTGTACCCATGCACGGACACATCTTGGTTGGAGATCCCACAGCCAGCATTGTGCTTCATATACAGAAAACGAGCATGTTCTTTTTCTCAGATGACTGTCTGCAGAAGATCCTGATGAAGACTCTGGAAATGGCTTTGAATGGAGATGGATGTTACAGTGCAGACACCTGGGGAAGTTCCGCAACCCGCAGCTGCGGCACAATACCTTTCCTCTCCACCAATCCGCTGCTTCTCCATTACTGTCCTCCAGGAGCTGTACCGAGCAGTGTCCAGAGATATAAGAGATGTCATCTATAGAGCAGCTCAGCGACTGCCCCTCACCTGGGTGTATCCGGTACCAGCAATACACCGGACATAGGGGGAGACTCTAGTTGCAGCATTGCTGTGTCTTTGGACTCAATAATATGTTAATGCTGCAGCAGGCATACGACGCATCGCAGATCTGAGTGCTGTAGCCAAAGACGCAACATCGGAGCACCATCGTGAGCATAGGACACAGTCATCGCCCATCTGAGTAGGTCTAATGGTGCCCATACACTTGTGCGATGCCCCGCAACGCGACACCACGGGGCATCGCACCGGCATTTCACCTGAACTGCCAAATTTATTGCCATGCGATAGGTCGCATGGTAATCACGTGATGGGCACGTCACCGCCGAGTGGGAGCGGCCTCTAGCTGCTCCCTGCGGGTGCCCATCGCACATTGCAGTGCAATATATTGCATGTGCTACAAAAAACACGTGATCGCACTGCAATGCGAGAGATACTATCATGCGGCATTATGGGCGCAGGCCGGACAGTGCAGGCGTGTCTGGGCTGTATGCACATTACGCCTGTGTGCATAAACATGGCGGGTAGCTGTGCGCAGGCAGAGGGCGACCCTTAACATGCAAGCGCTTCGCTGCTGAGTGATACTTTCACATGTTAGCGCGGGGAAGTGGCCGGTATGTGGGTGGAGTTGTCCTGTGCTGGGCGTCCCCCCGTATGTCAGTGTACAGGGTGGTAGATGTGTGATTTTTCACACCACAACCCATGCTGAATTATCACTCCCTGACATCCATTCTCGGGCGCCAGGCACCGCCACTCTCCCGCACAATGGGGGTCATTCTGAGTTGATCGCTCGCTAGTAGTTTTAGCAGCCGCGCAAACGCATAGTCGCCGCCCACGGGGAGTGTATTTTCGCTTTGCAGGAGTGTGAACGCCTGTGCTGCCGAGCGGCTGCAAACACATTTTGTGCTAAACAAGACCAGCCCTGTAGTTACTTATCCTGTGCGATGATTGGTGCGACGAGTGACACGGTAATGACGTCAGATACCCGCCCTGCAAACGTCCGGCCACGCCTGCATTTTTCCAAACACTCCCAGAAAACGGTCAGTTGACGCCCATAAACGCCCTCTTCCTGTCAATCTCCCTGCGGTCGGCTGAGCGATTGGAACCGTCGCCAGAACCAGTGCAAAACCACAATGGACTTCGTACCCGTACGCCGTGCCTGCGCATTGCGGTGCATATGCATGCGCAGATTATCCGTTTTTTCACTGAACGCTACGCAGCGAACAACGGCAGCTATCGATCAACTCAGAATGACCCCCATGGCTGAAGTCCATAAACTGCATGATGACAGCGCATAGCCTGAAAACACGTCTGGATCGTGTAGTTGGGTTATCAGACCGGCCTGAGTCCACGGCCCAGCAATTGTCTGCCATCGCTCCTCCCCTCATCGGCGGTAATTGCGCAGTGTATGCCCACTGCTGGGGACGGCGTGGCAGTTCATTCTGGTGCCAGTAGTTCACCAGCGCTTTCTTTCCACAAATAACCTGACCCCTGGTAGCTCTCAGCATTCTGTGTATAAATATCCCGGGAAATGTAGGTTAGAAAGTAAAGTTAATGTATAACCGGAGCTGACGCAGTGATAACGGCCGCGGCGTGGTGATTCCTCACGTAACAGGACATTCTTTGCATACAGGAGGCCAGCTGTGTGCACAGGTGACTGGCCGTGATTATATGACACAGCAGATCTGTAACCGGACTGCGCGGCGTCTGGGCAGAGGATTCTGGCGGTAACACACCGTGGGCGCTTTCTTACATGGATAAAACATGGGATTATACAGTCAGGGAAATAACTCTCTCCTCCTCTCCTTGTCTCCACATCCGCTGCCAGAGCAAGAGAGGACTCAACGTGAAACTAAATCCTAAACTGGCCATTAGCAACACCTGATACTCACCTGGCAGAGGGTTGTGTTGCGTCTGGTCTGTGACATGAAAGCAATATAGATGTGTGGGATAAGCATTTTACGGGCGCCAAGTTGGCTCCATTTACAAAAGATCCATTTTGTGCTGTCAGCAGTCACCTGCACTGCCATGAATCACTCTGACTATTCATTTCAGCAGCGCACCGCGCTTCCATACACGATGTACTGTACAATGGCCGCATACCGACACGCCCCGTTATATGATTATTGCATGCCACCATTTCCTGCCTGAGATTTACCAACCAGTGAGAGTCTGTGGGCCTTATTCTGTATATTACCAAACGTGGGCCTTATTCTGTGTATTACCACACGTGGGCCTTATTCTGTGTATTACCACACGTGGGCCTTATTCCGTGTATTACCACACGTGGGCCTTATTCCGTGTATTACCACACGTGGGCCTTATTCTGTGTATTACCACACATGTGGGCCTTATTCTGTGTATTACCACACGTGGGCCTTATTCTGTGTACTACCACACGTGGGCCTTATTCTGTGTATTACCACACGTGGGCCTTATTCTGTGTATTACCACACGTGGGCCTTATTCTGTGTATTACCACACGTGGGCCTTATTCTGTGTATTACCACACGTGGGCCTTATTCTGTGTATTACCACACGTGGGCCTTATTCTGTGTATTACCACACGTGGGCCTTATTCTGTGTATTACCACACGTGGGCCTTATTCCGTGTATTACCACACGTGGGCCTTATTCTGTGTATTACCACACGTGGGCCTTATTCTGTGTATTACCACACATGTGGGCCTTATTCTGTGTATTACCACACGTGGGCCTTATTCTGTGTATTTCCACACGTGGGCCTTATTCTGTGTATTACCACACGTGGGCCTTATTCTGTGTATTACCACACGTGGGCCTTATTCTGTGTATTACCACACGTGGGCCTTATTCTGTGTATTACCACACGTGGGCCTTATTCTGTGTATTACCACACGTGGGCCTTATTCTGTGTATTACCACACGTGGGCCTTATTCTGTGTATTACCACACGTAGGCCTTATTCTGTGTATTTCCACACGTGGGCCTTATTCTGTGTATTACCACACGTGGGCCTTATTCTGTGTATTACCACACGTGGGCCTTATTCTGTGTATTACCACACGTGGGCCTTATTCTGTGTATTACCACACGTGGGCCTTATTCTGTGTATTACCACACGTAGGCCTTATTCTGTGTATTACCACACGTGGGCCTTATTCTGTGTATTACCACACGTGGAATAAATAGTGGCAAACTGCTCTGATCAAGCTGGTAACAATCCTCAGGTGCTGCGGGAGGGGGTTACTCTAGACAAGGAAAAAAAGGGATTTTTCCCACGTACTCTGCTGGCTGTTAGTAAGAAGAACTATATACTATGTAATAATAGAAAATGTAGAGCTCTTCATTACATATGTTTTGCAAAAGATATGATAAGCCTCCAGGCCACTTCACGGCTGCTCTATTACTGGAGGTCCCTAACTAAGCATAAGTCAAGGGCTTGGACCCCACAAAGTCGGCTCAGGCCCGACCACCCCAGGGCAGCACACCATTGAAATACTAAAGTGTTAATATGGGTTAAGAAAGAAGCAGAAGCTATGGGTTAGAAAGTGCTACAGAAATAAGGGTGTTAATAAAATACTCAAAAGAGTAATATTAGTGAAAAAATAGGAGTGTTACATAAGTGCTAAATAAATAATATGGCGCGCTGCCCCAAGGTACCCCAGTCACATCAGACCTGAGGGGTACCACTCCCGAAACTCACACACAGCATAATAATAATAATAATAATAATAATAATAATCACTACACGTGGGCCTTATTCTGTATATTACCACACGTGGGCCTTATTCTGTATATTACCACACGTGGGCCTTATTCTGTGTATTACCACACGTGGGCCTTATTCTGTGTATTACCACACGTGGGCCTTATTCTGTGTATTACCACACGTGTGCCTTATTCTGTGTATTACCACACGTGGGCCTTATTCTGTGTATTACCACACGTGGGCCTTATTCTGTGTATTACTACACGTGGGCCTTATTCTGTGTATTACCGCACACGTGGGCCTTATTCTGTATATTACCGCACACGTGGGCCTTATTCTGTATATTACCACACGTGGGCCTTATTCTGTGTATTACTACACGTGGGCCTTATTCTGTGTATTACCGCACACGTGGGCCTTATTCTGTATATTACCACACGTGGGCCTTATTCTGTATATTACCACACGTGGGCCTTATTCTGTGTATTACCACACGTGGGCCTTATTCTGTGTATTACCACACGTGGGCCTTATTCTGTGTATTACCACACGTGTGCCTTATTCTGTGTATTACCACACGTGGGCCTTATTCTGTGTATTACCACACGTGGGCCTTATTCTGTGTATTACCGCACACGTGGGCCTTATTCTCTGTATTACCACAAGTGGGTCTTATTCTGTGTATTACCACACGTGGGCCTTATTCTGTGTATTACCACAAGTGGGCCTTATTCTGTGTATTACCACAAGTGGGCCTTATTCTGTGTATTACCACACGTAGGCCTTTTTCTGTGTATTACCACACGTGGGCCTTATTCTGTGTATTACCGCACATGTGGGCCTTATTCTGTGTATTACCGCACATGTGGGCCTTATTCTGTGTATTACCACAAGTGGGCCTTATTCTGAGTATTACCACAAGTGGGCCTTATTCTGTGTATTACCACAAGTGGGCCTTATTCTGTGTATTACCACACGTGGGCCTCATTCTGTATATTACCACACACGTGGGCCTTATTCTGAGTATTACCACAAGTGGGCCTTATTCTGTGTATTACCACACGTGGGCCTTATTCTGTGTATTACCGCACATGTGGGCCTTATTCTGTGTATTACCACACGTGGGCCTTATTCTGTGTATTACTTCAAGTGGGCCTTATTCTGTGTATTACCACACGTGGGCCTTATTCTGTGTATTACCGCATATGTGGGCCTTATTCTGTGTATTACTACACGTGGGCCTTATTCTGTGTATTACCACAAGTGGGCCTTATTCTGCGTATTACCGCACATGTGGGACTTATTCTGTGTATTACCACAAGTGGGCCTTATTCTGTGTATTACCACACGTGTGGGCCTTATTCTGTGTATTACCACACGTGTGGGCCTTATTCTGTGTATTACCACACGTGTGAGCTTTATTCTGTATATTACCACACGTGGGCCTTATTCTGTGTATTACCACACGTGGGCCTTATTCTGTGTATTACCACACGTGGGCCTTATTCTGTGTATTACCACACGTGTGGGCCTTATTCTGTGTATTACCACACGTGGACCTTATTCTGTGTATTACCACACGTGGGCCTTATTCTGTGTATTACCACACGTGTGCCTTATTCTGTGTATTACCACAAGTGGGCCTTATTCTGTGTATTACCACAAGTGGGCCTTATTCTGTGTATTAACACAAGTGGGCCTTATTCTGTGTATTACCACACGTGGGCCTTATTCTGTGTATTACCACACGTGGGCCTTATGCTGTGTATTACCACACGTGGGCCTTATTCTGTGTATTACCACACATGTGGGCCTTATTCTGTATATTACCACACACGTGTGCCTTATTCTGTATATTACCACACATGTGGGCCTTATTCTGTATATTACCACACACGTGTGCCTTATTCTGTGTATTACCACACATGTGGGCCTTATTCTGTGTATTACCACACGTGGGCATTATTCTGTGTATTACCACAAGTGGGCCTTATTCTGTGTATTACCACACACGTGGGCCTTATTCTGTATATTACCACACACGTGGGCCTTATTCTGTGTATTACAAGTGGGCCTTATTCTGTGTATTACCACACGTGGACCTTATGCTGTGTATTACAACACTTGGGCCTTATTCTGTGTATTACCACACATGGGCCTTATTCTGTGTATTACCACAAGTGGGCCTTATTCTGTGTATTACCACACAAGGACCTTTTGCTGTGTATTACCACACGTGGGCCTTATTCTATATATTACCACACGTGGACCTTATTCTGTGTATTACCACACGTGGGCCTTATTCTGTGTATTACCACACGTGGGCCTTATTCTGTGTACTACCACACGTGGGCCTTATTCTGTGTATTACCACACGTGGGCCTTATTCTGTGTATTACCACACGTGGGCCTTATTCTGTGTATTACCACACACGTGGGCCTTATTCTGTATATTACCACACGTGGGCCTTATTCTGTGTATTACCACACGTGGGCCTTATTCTGTATATTACCACACGTGGACCTTATTCTGTGTATTACCATTTACCACACGTGGGCCTCATTCTGTATATTACCACACACGTGGGCCTTATTCTGTGTATTACCACACGTGGGCCTTATTCTGTGTATTACCACACGTGGTCCTTATTCTGTGTATTACCACACACGTGGGCCTTATTCTGTGGATTACCACACGTGGGCCTTATTCTGTGGATTACCACACGTGGGCCTTGTTCTGTATATTACCACACACGTGGGCCTTATTCTGTGTATTACCATTTACCACACGTGGGCCTTATTCTGTGTATTACCACACACGTGGGCCTTATTCTGTGTATTACCACACACGTGGGCCTTATTCTGTGTATTACCACACGTGGACCTTATTCTGTGTAATACCACACATGTGGGCCTTATTCTGTGGATTACCACACGTGGGCCTTATTCTGTGGATTACCACACGTGGGCCTTGTTCTGTATAATACCACACACGTGGGCCTTATTCTGTGTAATACCACACGTGGGCCTTATTCTGTGTGATATTAATGGTCTAGCCCTGAGAATGTTCTCATGCTCTGGTTGGCTGCAGGCTGGTCTTACTCAGATGGGAGCTGCACAAGGCAGCAAAAAATAAATGCACTTTCAGCCTCAGTCTATTGGGCCCCAGTATGCTGGTTTCACGTTACTTCTACTTCCTAGGCCTGGCCACCCTGTGGCTCTCCAGCTGTTGTGAAACTACAAGTCCCAGCATGCCCTGCCACAGTTTTGCTATTAGGGAATGATAAAATGGTGGAAGGGCATGCTGGGATGTGTAGTTTTACAACAGCTGGAGAGCCACAGGTTGTCCAGGTCAATACTAGGGGATCTCCACTACACATTGGCCCTCATTCCGAGTTGATCGCTCGCTAACTGCTTTTAGCAGCATTGCACACGCTAGGCCGCCGCCCTCTGGGAGTGTATCTTAGCTTAGCAGAATAGCGAACGAAAGGTTAGCAGAACTGCTACTAAATATTTTCCTGCAGTTTCTGAGTAGCTCCAGACCTACTCCTACACTGCGATCAGCTCGGTCCGTTTAGTTCCTGGTTTGACGTCACAAACACGCCCAGCGTTCGGCCAGCCACTCCCCCGTTTCTCTAGACACTCCCGTGTTTTTCCCAGACACGCCTGCGTTTTTTAGCACGCTCCCGGAAAATGCTCAGTTACCACCCAGAAACGCCCCTTTCCTGTCAATCATTCACCGATCAGCAGAGTGATTGAAAAGTGCCGCACAAACAACAGCAAATCTACTAAGTTTTGTGTAAAATAACTTAGCACATGCGCATTTAGCAACAAATCGCTGCATAGCGAAAATCGGCAACGAGCGAACAACTCGGAATGACCACCATTATGAGCAAGGTTGGCAGATCCTGAGTACATTTGTGGTGGATGAACCAGCCACACTCTAGCCACAACAGTGAAGGTCCTGCTGCACACTAGCCACCAGGATGGAGGTCCTGCTGCACACTAGCCACCAGGATGGAGGTCATGCTGCACACTAGCCACCAGGATGGAGGTCATGCTGCACACTAGCCACCAGGATGGGAGTCATGCTGCACACTAGCCATCAGGATGGAGGTCATGCTGCACACTAGCCCCCAGGATGGAGGTTATGCTGCACACCAGGATGGAGGTCATGCTGCACACTAGCCACCAGGATGGAGGTCATGCTGCACACTAGCCACCAGGATGGAGGTCATGCTGCACACTAGCCACCAGGATGGGAGTCATGCTGCACACTAGCCACCAGGATGGAGGTCATGCTGCACACTAACCCCCAGGATGGAGGTTATGCTGCACACCAGGATGGAGGTAATGCTGTACACTAGCCACCAGGATGGAGGATATGCTGCACACTAGCCACCAGGATGGGGGTCATGCTGCACACTAGCCACCAGGATGAAGGTCATGCTGCACACCACTATGGAGGTCATGCTGTACACTAGCCACCAGGATGGAGGATATGCTGCACACTAGCCACCAGGATGGGGGTCATGCTGCACACTAGCCACCAGGATGGAGGTCATGCTGCCACTAATCACCAGGATGGAGATCATGCTGCACACTAGCCACCAGGATGGAGGATATGCTGCACACTAGCCACCAGGATGGGGGTCATGCTGCACACTAGCCACCAGGATGGAGGTCATGCTGCCACTAATCACCAGGATGGAGATCATGCTGCACACTAGCCACCAGGATGGAGGATATGCTGCACACTAGCCACCAGGATGGGGGTCATGTTGCACACTAGCCACCAGGGTGGAGGTCATGCTGCACACTAGCCACCAGGATGGAGGTCATGCTGCACACTAGCCACCAGGATAGAGGTCATGCTGCACACTAGCCTCCAGGATGGAGGTCATGCTGCACACTAGCCACCAGGATAAAGGTCATGCTGCACACTAGCCCCCAGGATGGGGGTCATGCTGCACACTAGCCACCAGGATAGAGGTCATGCTGCACACTAGCCACCAGGACGGGGGTCATGCTGCACACTAGCCACCAGGATGGAGGATATGCTGCACACTAGCCACCAGGATGGAGGTCATGCTGCACACTAGCCACCAGGATGGAGGTCATGCTGTACACTAGCCACCAGGATAGAGGTCATGCTGTACACTAGCCCCCAGGATGGAGGTTATGCTGCACACCAGGATGGAGGTCATGCTGTACACAAGCCCCCAGGATGGAGGTCATGCTGCACACTAGCCACCAGGATGGAAGTCATGCTGCACACTAGCCACCAGGATGGAGGTCATGCTGCACACTAGCCACCAGGATAGAGGTCATGCTGCACACTAGCCACCAGGATAGAGGTCATGCTGCACACTAGCCACCAGGATGGAGGTCATGCTGCACACTAGCCACCAGGATAGAGATCATGCTGCACACTAGCCACCAGGATGGGGGTCATGCTGCACACTAGCCACCAGGATGGAGGTCATGCTGCACACCAGGATGGAGGTCATGCTGCACACTAGCCCCCAGGATGGAGGTCATGCTGCACACTAGCCACCAGAATGGAGGTCATGCTGCACACTAGCCACCAGGATGGGGGTCATGCTGCACACTAGCCACCAGGATGGAGGTACTGCTGCACACTAGCCACCAGGATGGAGGTCATGCTGCACACTAGCCACCAGGATGGAGGTCCTGCTGCACATTAGCCACCAGGATGGAGGTCATGCTGCACACTAGCCACCAGAATGGGGGTCATGCTGCACACTAGCCACCAGGATGGACACTAGCCACCAGGATGGAGGTCATGCTGCACACTAGCCACCAGGATGGAGGTCATGCTGCACACTAGCCACCAGGATGGAGGTCATGCTGCACACTAGCCACCAGAATGGAGGTCATGCTGCACACTAGCCACCAGGATGGACACTAGCCACCAGGATGGAGGTCATGCTGCACACTAGCCACCAGGATGGAGGTCATGCTGCACACTAGCCACCAGGATAGAGGTCATGCTGCACACTAGCCACCAGGATGGAGATCATGCTGCACACTAGCCACCAGGATGGGGGTCATGCTACACACTAGCCACCAGGATGGAGGTCATGCTGCACACCAGGATGGAGGTCATGCTGCACACTAGCCCCCAGGATGGAGGTCATGCTGCACACTAGCCACCAGAATGGAGGTCATGCTGCACACTAGCCACCAGGATGGGGGTCATGCTGCACACTAGCCACCAGGATGGAGGTAATGCTGCACACTAGCCACCAGGATGGAGGTCATGCTGCACACTAGCCACCAGGATGGAGGTCCTGCTGCACACTAGCCACCAGGATGGAGGTCCTGCTGCACATTAGCCACCAGGATGGAGGTCATGCTGCACACTAGCCACCAGAATGGGGGTCATGCTGCACACTAGCCACCAGGATGGACACTAGCCACCAGGATGGAGGTCATGCTGCACACTAGCCACCAGGATGGAGGTCATGCTGCACACTAGCCACCAGGATGGAGGTCATGCTGCACACTAGCCACCAGAATGGGGGTCATGCTGCACACTAGCCACCAGGATGGACACTAGCCACCAGGATGGAGGTCATGCTGCACACTAGCCACCAGGATGGAGGTCATGCTGCACACTAGCCACCATGATGGAGGTCATGCTGCACACTAGCCGCCAGGATGGAGGTCATGCCGCACACTAGCCACCAGGATGGGGGTCATGCTGCACACTAGCCACCAGGATGGAGGTCATGCTGCACACTAGCCACCAGGATGGAGGTCATGCTGCACACTAGCCACCAGGATGGAGGTCATGCTGCACACTAGCCACCAGGATGGAGGTCATGCTGCACACTAACCACCAGGATGGAGGTCATGCTGCACACTAGCCACCAGGATGGGGGACATGCTGCACACTAGCCACCAGTATGGGAGTCATGCTGCACACTAGCCACCATGTTGGCGGTACAGCTGCACACTAGCCACCAGGATGGAGGTCATGCTGCACACTAGCCACCAGGATGGGGGCCATGCTGCACACTAGCCACCAGTATGGAGGTCATGCTGCACACTAGCCACCAGGATGGAGGTCATGCTGCACACTAGCCACCAGGATGGAGGTCATGCTGCACACTAGCCACCAGGATGGGGGCCATGCTGCACACTAGCCACCAGTATGGAGGTCATGCTGCACACTAGCCACCAGGATGGGGGTCATGCTATACACTAGCCACCAGGATGGAGGATATGCTGCACACTAGCCACCAGGATGGGGGTCATGCTGCACACTAGCCACCAGGATGGGGGTCATGCTGCCACTAGTCACCAGGATGGAGATCATGCTGCACACTAGCCACCAGGATGGAGGATATGCTGCACACTAGCCACCAGGATGGAGGTCATGCTGCACACTAGCCACCAGGATGGAGATCATGCTGCACACTAGCCACCAGGATGGGGGTCATGCTGCACACTAGCCACCAGTATGGAGGTCATGCGGCACATTAGCCACCAGGATGGATGTCATGCTGCACACTAGCCCCAGGATGGGGGTCATGCTGCACACTAGCCACCAGGATGGAGGTCATGCTGCACACTAGCAACCATGGTGGCGGTACTGCTGCACATTAGCCACCAGGATGGAGGTCATGCTGCACACTAGCCCCCAGGATGGGGTCATGCTGCACACTAGCCACCAGGACGGAGGTCATAGTGCACACTAGCCCCCAGGATGGAGGTCATGCTGCATACTAGCCACCAGCATGGAGGTCATGCTGCACACTAGCCACCAGGATGGAGGTCATGCTGCACACTAGCCACCAGGATGGGGGTCATGCTGCACACTAGCCACCAGAATGGGGGTCATGCTGCACACTAGCCACCAGGATGGGAGTCATGCTGCACACTAGCCACCAGGATGAAGATCATGCTGCCACTAGTCACCAGGATGGAGATCATGCTGCACACTAGCCACCAGGATGAGGGTCATGCTGCACACTAGCCACCAGGATGGAGGTCATGCTGCACACTAGCCACCAGGATGGAGATCATGCTGCAAACTAGCCACCATGATGGAGGTCATGCTGCACACTAGCCGCCAGGATAGAGGTCATGCTGCACACTAGCCACCAGGATGGAGGTCATGCTGCACACTAGCCACCAGGATGGAGGTCATGCTGCACACTAGCCCCCAAGATGGGGGTCATGCTGCACACTAGCCACCAGGATAGAGGTCATGCTGCACACTAGCCACCAGGATGGGGGTCATGCTGCACACTAGCCACCAGGATGGAGGATATGCTGCACACTAGCCACCAGGATGGAGGTCATGCTGCACACTAGCCACCAGGATGGAGGTCATGCTGTATACTAGCCACCAGGATGGAGGTCATGCTGCACACTAGCCCCCAGGATGGAGGTTATGCTGCACACCAGGATGGAGGTCATGCTGTACACTAGCCCCCAGGATGGAGGTCTTGCTGCACACTAGCCACCAGGATGGAGGTCATGCTGCACACTAGCCACCAGCACCAGGATGGAGGTCATGCTGCACACTAGCCACCAGGATGGAGGTCATGCTGCACACTAGCCACCAGGATGGAGGTCATGCTGCACACTAGCCACCAGGATGGAGGTCATGCTGCAAACTAGCCACCAGGATGGGGGTTATGCTGCACACTAGCCACCAGGTTTAAGGTCTGCTTTTAATTCTAGCCACTATTGTAAAGTTCTTAAACGTTTATAGCTGAAACCAGGGGCTGCTGAGAGCTGTAGGTGACATCCCTGTTCTAGGTTAAGCCACTGCTGCCATGTAGAATCTAACGGCCTGTTAGTTGGGAGCGGGCCGGAGCCTCTCCTTCTTCCATAGCTCACTTTGTAATCTGGGGCTGGACTAAGGGGGTCATTTTGACCTGATCGCATGCTAGGTTTTTTCGCTGCGCTGCGATCAGGTCAGAACTGCGCATGTGTGCCTACCCTCCCTCATTCTGCAGGAGACTCCCTGAAATAGCAGCAATCTCCCTCACTCCCTGAATAGTCCAGCAATCTCCCTGATTGCATCTTACCCCTATTATAAATCAGAGATACATACATTTAAATGGGATCATCAGTGCAATTTCCCTGCATTGGTTATAAGGCACAATGATCTCTACGACTACATGCATTTTAAATAAGGATTTTTGTGGCTACTTACAGTATATGGAAGCTCTTGTAAAACACAATACACAAACAAATCCTGCACAATATCAGTGTCTTTCTTCAACAAATATATCTTACTAACTTTGGGGCTCATTTACATTTGGATGTAAGTCATTTTCGTGACATGCCTCTCTGATGTAGCAGTGTGCGCCAGCGCTTATAGGTGTTACTTTCACAATCTCCCTGAAATGCTTTTTCAAAAGTAGGCAAGTATGATGTGTATGCACCGCAATGCGCTGGCGCGTTGTATAGGTACAAAGCAGATAGTTGCTGAGCGATGTATTTAACGAAGAATCTATTCGCACAGCTGATCGCAAGAACATTGACAGGAAGAAGGCGTTTGTGGGTGGCAACTGACCGTTTTCAGGGCGTGGTTGGAAAAACGCAGGCGTGTCCAGGCGTTTGCAGGGCGGGTGTCTGATGTCAATTCCGGTCCCGGACAGGCTGAAGTGATCGCAGCGGCTGAGTAAGTTCTGGGCAACTCAGAAACTGCGCAAAACTATTTTTGTACCGCTCGGCTACACATGCGATCGCACACTTGCACAGCTAAAATACACTCCCCTAAAGGCGGCGACTATCTGATCGCAGCGCTGCAAAAACTAGCAAGCGAGCGATCAACTCGGAATGACCCCATAAGAACCTGACAGACGGTAGTAAATGCCCTGATTGTGGGATAGTGAGTCCCTGATTACTGGCAGCGTGGGGTAAGTGCGCTTGCTAGGCACCAACCTCTGGGCCACTCACTGTCTGGCTATCTCAGCAGAATACATCAGGTACTCCGGTACTTTATTTCTGCTGTCTGTACTTGGGTCACCCTAACCTGGGGTGCCCTATGTGGGTATGCTATTGTTTGGTGGGAAGCGGCATTGCCAGGGCTGGCTCTGGGGCATATATACTATACTGTGCCCCTCACACACTGGTACATGTATACCTTCGGCTTGCTCCTGATAGGGCAGAACATGTTGGCGCCAGTGGCAGTATAGTCACCTGCACTTTGGGTGTACATCTGATCCGTGCTGTAAATATAGACGTGGGGAATAATACATAAGCCGGCTGCCTGAACTGGTCTCTCTATAGAGCACTGCTGTACCCCGGGCCTGGCGGGTGAGTGGGGGCAGTAATAAATCAGGGGGGAGGGGTGAATGTTATTTCCACTATTTATTTTTATTTTTAATCCGTTGCTTTCTTGGACTTTCCATAAAACGCGTCGGCCTCCTTCCTGCACATTCCCGAGCCCACTGCGGCCTCATTTACTCTACCACAATAAAAGCAAATGCTGAATGTAAAATGCCAGCGCACACAAGCACGGCGAATACTGCACTCTGATTTATACTAAATGACTTGTTATAATAATCAGACGTTCCCTTCGCCGAGCCGCCTTTCTTGCAGACTCAGTATTTTCTTGCAAACTGCGCTAAAGCTTTTCACTATTTCAACATGATTACTTATAAACAGCATTTCCAGAATTAGTGCTTTGTTGGGTGTGCGGGGGTATTATGATGTGCGGAGTGCAGGCACAAGATAAATGGCTTATTTAGGGAGGCAGAGATATTGCTCTATAATGCAGCGGCTGAAAACAACCTCTCTTAATAGCTGTATTATGTTTCATTATAATGTAGAGCTATTAGGAGTATTGTACATTTATTCCGCTGCACAGATCTGTTATGTGAGCCGTTGTGAGGGTTCTGCCGCTGCGTCGGCCCTGCCGGAGTACACATTTTCTCCATCAGGAAAACGGATGGTTCACAGGCCCAATGGGTTTTTAAGCAACAGAGGTAAATCATGAGACGTTAGCAGCTCTCAGCGCGGCGCGGCCTGTCACCATCAATTCCGCACTCGCTGGCATCTGCATTCTGCAGCCCCGTTGTTTGCTTTCTTGCACACAGAAGTAATTGAATCAGCAGAAAACTCAGAATGTCCTCGGTGTTCCTTTCCAGGGGCTGTCTGAGGCGCGTTATTATCTGGTGCAGACCCGCACAGCGCTGAGGCTCGTTAGTCTAATGCTTTAACCATTGTGCAGCTGACCTGCGTCCTATGGCGGCACGGTCCAGAGCTCCGTGGTACGCTCTTCTTACCGCTAGATACGTGTGTTTGATTTAGGGGCGATAACAGCAACGTTACTATCACATAAAAAGAGGAAAATGGCGCTTTACGCAGTATTGTCTGTTCTGTAACCAGGCTGCGGAGAAAACTGGCGCTTTACCCATCGGGACAGGCTGAGCTTCACACGCCATGCTGCCAGGACCGAGTCATTGTGGATGAGGGAAAGGAACCGCTGTCTGAACATTACTGTATATAAACACCTGCGCATTACCTAAATGAGGATTCTGACATAATAACACAACTTATACTAATCTATCAAACTCCTGCGCCTTCACTACCGGGGCGTGGCTTCTGTATCTCGCATTACGCTGCCCGGGGTGGGGCTTCTCTATCTCGCATTACGCTGACCAGGGTTGGGCTTCTCTATCTCGCATTACGCTGACCAGGGTGGGGCTTCTCTATCTCGCATTACGCTGACCAGGGTGGGGCTTCTCTATCTCGCATTACACAGACTGGGGTGGGGCTTCTCTATCTCGCACTATGCTGACCTGGGTGGGGCTTCTCTATCTTGCGTAACGCTGACCAGGGTGGGGCTTCTCTATCTCGTATTACGCTAACCGGGGTGGGGCTTCTCTATCTTGCGTTACGGTGACCGGCGTGGGGCTTCTCTATCTTGCGTTACGGTGACCGGGGCGGGGCTTCTCTATTTTGCGTTACGGTGACTGGGATGGGGCTTCTCTATCTTGCGTTACGGTGACCGGGGCAGGGCTGCTCTATTTTGCGTTACGGTGACCGGGGTGGGGCTGCTCTATCTCGCATTATGCTGACTGGGGTGGGGCTGCTCTATCTCACATTACGCTGACTGGGGTGGGGCTGCTCTATCTCGCATTACACTGACCGGGATGAGGCTGCTCTATCTTGCATTACGCTGACTGGGGTGGGGCTCCTCTATCTCGCATAACGCTAACAGGGGTGGGGCTTCTCTATCTCGCATTATGCTGACCGGGGTGGGGTTTCTCTATCTTGCATTATGCTGACTGGGGTGGGGCTGCTCTATCTCGCATTACGCTGACCGGGGTGGGGTTTCTCTATCTTGCATTATGCTGACTGGGGTGGGGCTTCTCTATCTCGCATTACGCTGACAGGGGTGGGGCTTCTCTATCTCGCATTATGCTGACCAGGGTGGGGCTTCTCTATCTCACATTACACTGACCGGGGTGGGGCTTCTCTATCTCCCATTAAGCTGACCTGGGTGGGGCTTCTCTATCTCGCATTATGCTGACCTGGGTGGGGCTTCTTTATCTCGCATTATGCTGACCAGGGTGGGGCTTCTCTATCTCACATTACACTGACCGGGGTGGGGCTTCTCTATCTCGCATTATGCTGACCAGGGTGGGGCTTCTCTATCTCACATTACACTGACCTGGGTGGGGCTTCTTTATCTCGCATTATGCTGACCAGGGTGGGGCTTCTCTATCTCACATTACACTGACCTGGGTGGGGCTTCTCTATCTCGCATTATGCTGACCAGGGTGGGGCTTCTCTATCTCACATTACACTGACCTGGGTGGGGCTTCTTTATCTCGCATTATGCTGACCAGGGTGGGGCTTCTCTATCTCACATTACACTGACCTGGGTGGGGCTTCTTTATCTCGCATTATGCTGACCAGGGTGGGGCTTCTCTATCTCCCATTAAGCTGACCTGGGTGGGGCTTCTCTATCTCGCATTATGCTGCCCGGGGTGGGGCTTCTCTATCTCGCATTATGCTGACCAGGGTGGGGCTTCTCTATCTCACATTACACTGACCTGGGTGGGGCTTCTTTATCTCGCATTATGCTGACCAGGGTGGGGCTTCTCTATCTCACATTACACTGACCTGGGTGGGGCTTCTTTATCTCGCATTATGCTGACCAGGGTGGGGCTTCTCTATCTCCCATTAAGCTGACCGGGGTGGGGCTTCTCTATCTCACATTATACTGACCAGGGTGGAGCTTCTCTATCTTGCATTACGATGACCGGGGTGGGGCTTCTCTATCTCGTATTATGCTGACCGGGGCTTCTCTATCTTGCATTACGATGACCGGGGTGGGGCTTCTCTATCTCGTATTATGCTGACCGGGGCTTCTCTATCTTGCATTACGATGACCGGGGTGGGGCTTCTCTATCTCGTATTATGCTGACCGGGGCTTCTCTAGCTTGCATTACGATGACCGGGGTGGGGCTTCTCTATCTTGCATTACGCTGACCAGGGTGGGGCTTCTCTATCTCATATTACGCTGACCAGGGTGGGGCTTCTCTATCTTGCATTTAGCTGACCGGTTTGGGGCTTCTCTATCTCACATTACGCTGACCGGGTGGGGCTTCTCTATCTCATATTACGCTGACCAGGGTGGGGCTTCTCTATCTCATATTACGCTGACCAGGGTGGGGCTTCTCTATCTTGCATTTAGCTGACCGGTTTGGGGCTTTTCTATCTCACATTACGCTGACCGGGGTGGGGCTTCTCTATCTCATATTACGCTGACCAGGGTGGGGCTTCTCTATCTCATATTACGCTGACCGGGGTGGGGCTTCTCTATCTTGCGTTACAGTGACTGGGGCGGGGCTTATCTATCTTGCGTTACGGTGACCGGGGCGGTGCTGAGGCCGCAGTGATATAGCAGTACTCTGACTTGCTTGTTATCTATAGAAATACAGACTGATTCATTTATAATTTCATTTTCTAAATTGTATATCAGATCCTAATTAATAGTCAATGAGGCCTCAAATCAGAGTTGGCCGCAAAGTGCCGGCATATGGCGCTGTCCGCGGCCGGCAGATTTACTTCCTTATGCACCACTATGCCCACCAATTTCTCAGCCACTGCCACGACCGCCACCATTGCTATTGTATTATCCTGGGTGCAAAGCATCTGTCCAAAAACAGCGTCACTTCTCCGTCCGCAAGCCTCAGTCACATGGCAATGACTGGGACTGGTACAATTAGTCAGAGCGTGGCAGCCTATGACAACTTTGGCAGTCGAGGATAACTGTGGCAGCCTATGATGATACTGTGGCAGCCTATGATAGCCGTGGCAGCCTATGATGATACAGTGGCAGTCTATAATAGCGTGGCAGCCTATGATGATACTGTGGCAGCCTATGATAGCCGTGGCAGCCTATGATGATACTGTGGCAGCCTATGATAGCCGTGGCAGCCTATGATGATACTGTGGCAGCCTATGATGATACAGTGGCAGTCTATAATAGCGTGGCAGCCTATGATATTAGTGGCAGCCTATGATGATACAGTGGCAGTCTTTTATAGCGTGGCAGCCTATGATATCAGTGGCAGCCTATGATGATACTGTGGCAGCCTATGATATCCAATGGAGCCTATGAAGATACTGTGGCAGCCTAGAATAGCCGTGGCAGCCTACGATGATACTGTAGCAGCCTATGATATCCGTGGCAGCCTATGAAGATACTGTGGCAGCCTAGGAAAGCCGTGGCAGCCTATGTCAGCCGTGGCAGCCTACGATGACACTGTGGCAGCCTATGATAGCCGTGGCAGCCTACGATGATACTGTGGCAGCCTATGATAGCCGTGGCAGCCTACGATGATACTGTGGCAGCCTATTATAGCTGTGGCAGCCTATGGTAGCCGTGGCAGCTTATGATGATACTGTGGCAGCCTATGATAGCCGTGGCAGCCTACGATGATACTGTGGCAGCCTATGGTAGCCGTGGCAGCTTATGATGATACTGTGGCAGCCTATGATAGCCGTGGCAGCCTATTATAGCTGTGGCAGCCTATGGTAGCCGTGGCAGCTTATGATGATACTGTGGCAGCCTATGATAGCCGTGGCAGCCTATTATAGCTGTGGCAGCCTATGGTAGCTGTGGCAGCTTATGATGATAGCCGTGGCAGACTATGATATCCGTGGCAGCCTATGATATCCGTGGCAGCCTATGATATCCGTGGCAGCCTACGTTGATACAGATAAGAGATGAGACACAGGGATAATACTTGCAGCAGAACAACATGCAGTTACTGTTCTGCACCAGTAATATATTGCACTAGAAGGACGTGTCACTCATTAGCTGCCACCAGTGGTACTCTGTATATGAGAATACCCGCAGGTTTGTGGGAATACTAAATCACCAAGGCTAAATAATGCAGTAAATGGTCCCCAGTATATCATACATACATTATATCGCCGTTATGCTCCAATGTGTGACTCCGGGTGGAACGTTCCCTCCTCAGATGGCAGGACGGTCGGATGGTGTCTGGGAGCCATTTCCGCCCCCCACGCCCCTCTCCCCAGAGCTTTCTATAATTGACTAAAATCTGAAGTCGAGAGAAGGGAACGTGACATTTCCAAATAATGTGTGTGAGAAGAAAGGCTTCTCTAATCCCAGTGACTAAAGTATGAGCCCTAATTACCGCTGAGGGAAGATTTACAATGGGAAACTGAGGGGAAGGAGGCAGAGGAGCGGATTTACCGGCAGATCTGAGCTGTCACTCGCAGGCCACACCCACTCTCGTGGTTATAACTACGCCATAGCGCTGACAGACTATGCAGTGCTTACGGTGATATTCCAGTTGCTCGCTCTTTTATATCCCAGATAACATGTTCCCTATGAACACCCTATTACTAAAGACATAAGGAGGCATACTTGTCTACTCTCACAGAATTTGCGGAAGGCTCACGATTTTTAGGGTTGCCCACCGCACCCCCGGAAGGGCAGGCAGATCTCCCGCAACTTGCCTGCACCCTAGTGTAGTGGGCAGGATGGAGAGATAATCTCCAGGATTAGCGGGTCCGCGGCATGGGGGAGGGGCTATAATGATGCAAATCACATAATTTTAGCCCTGCCCCATTGCTGCAAATCGCTGTGTTTTCCTGGTGTGGGGGCTAGCCCCGCCCCCAAAGCTCCCTGCAGCGTCTCCTCTCAGGGCTTCTGCCGCAGAGGAGAAATGAATAGTAGGTAAAGAGGTGCTGTCCTGCCGAGGCCTCTAATGCTATGCGGGAGGGAGAGAAATGCTGGTGCACACTACAGTGTGCTAGGGTGTGCAGTCCAGCTCCCCCCTCTTTCCTCTACACGTGTGTATATATTGTACATGGAAGTTCAGGCTCCTTCACTCTGGTATTGGCACCCCTCCCATTTACCCTCAAGGGCGGGATGTACTAAAGGAAAAATGCGGTAAAACCCCCGAAAATTGGGTTTTTACCGCATTTTCAAATGTACTAAGACCCTACCGCCGTTTTTTCGCCGTCCAGGGTATCACCTTCTCTGGATGGCGAGACCCTCTAGAAGCCAATGGGCTTCTTATCGCCGACCGCCGCAGACACCGACCCCCCTCCCACCCGGCATTCCTTTCTCCAGCAGCCCTGGTCCCGGAAGGTAGTCTCCTCCTCCACCTAGCAAGGCAGCCGGAGGTCCTTACGGGTGCAGGGGGGAGAAGGAGGCGCCGGGGGCAGCCTGCTGCTGCTTCCCGGCGTGGAGGCAGTGTGGAGACCCCTTAAGGGGATGGAGACCCCCGCAGACTACCTCACAGGTATCGCGGGGGGCCTCCGTCACCGCATTGCGATATTGATCGCATATGTTAGTACATATGCGATCAACATCGCTGCGATAAGCGGCGAGGGGCGGCGATGCATCTTAATACATCCCGCCCCAGGTGTTTTAATAAGCTGGGTTCCTGCATGTCAGATCACACATTGATAAGCGCTCTATTGGAAGGGAAGTCTTGGATACATTTATATAATGTGATCGTATTAGGAATGTTAGGGACCCATGTGATGAAGTTACCTGGCCGCGGTACATGGGCCGCATATTTATGCAAATGTGTGCTAAGAACTTCATGTTCATTGTGAAGGTTATATAAATGATTTATATTATCGTGTTCTTAGTGCTAGGAGTGTGCACCAACTTTTCTCTTCCTCCAGCATCAATGTGAGTAAAGTAATAAAACCATATTCCTGGTGTGGGCTTTTTGTGCGCAGGATGATGTCCCGGGGGATGTTCCTCTGTGAGCGGGGTGATATTCCAGGGGCAATTCCTCCATGACGCATATTATTACATCATCTGTGCAAAAGTTTTAGGCAGGTATGGAAAAAAGCTGCAAAGTAAGAATGCTCTCCATTCATCAAATCAGGAGTAATGGTGTCCTCAATGCTGAGAGATACAGGCAGGTACTTATCCAGCATACAATACCATCAGGGAGGCTTCTGATTGGCTCCAAATTTATTCTGCAGCAGGACAATAACCCCAAACATACAGCCAGTGTCATTAAGAACTATCTTCAGTGTAAAGAAGAACAAGGAGTCCTCGAGGTGATGATGATATGACCCCACAGAGCCCTGATCTCAGCATGATGGAGTCTGTCTGGGATTACATGAAGATACAGAAGGCTGTGAGCATGCCTACATCCTCTGAAGATCTGTGGTTCTCCAAGATGTCTGGAACAACCTCCCGGCCGAGTTCCTTCAACAACTGTGTGCAAGTGTACCTAGAAGAATTGATGCTGTTTTGAAGGCAAAGGTTGGTCACACCAAATACTGATTTGATTTTAGATTCCTCTTCTGTTCAGTCACTTTGCATTTTGTTAATTGATAAAAATAAACTATTAACATTTGTGAAAGCATTCTCACTTTGCAAAAGTTTTTCCACACCTGCCTAAAACTTTTGCACAGTACCGTAAATTGTATCACTCATTTGTTGTTGTAGCAGCTCCTTAACCATTGGCCTAGTTTGGACTAATGATAAAGCCGGCTGTGGAAAGAGATTTGGCGTTAGCATGAATCATGGACTTTTTATGTTTGCAGAGAAGTTACTGAAAAGCATCAATATAAACTGTTCTATGGAAAGGACAAGGCCAAAACCCGGCCATAGACAACCATAGTATACAGCGCCACCTAGTGGCCAGACCAGTGTACTGCATATAAGGAACATTCATTACTCAAACCTTAATCCAAACAGCTCTGCTGCTGCCAGGTAGAATCTGCAAACAAAGGTATCAGCAGCCAGAGATTGCGTCATAATCCCTCCCTGTACAGAGAGCACTGGGGCGGGGCCTGAGGGCAGCGGCTGGGGCGTTCTCTGTAATGCGCTGCGGAATAGATCTGCGCTATAGAAACTGCTGGTAATAGATAAATAAATGAAGCATGTCTGAGAATGAGTCCCTCACCTCACTCCTGGTTCCGCCATGGATGCCGCCATCTTCTGAGACTGCCTGATACCGGGCTCATGGGCAAACAGGTAAGGTTCCTACGGGTGATAATGGGCAGGCATACTGGGTCACACCCCAGAGCGTCCTAGCACCGCCCATGAGGGGGTTCCACCACTGGAATGCTATCCAGAAGTGCGTAGCGCTGACACGGATCTCACCATTCCCTTGCTGCGGTTTAGCGTCACTGGCCCTTTAATTGCGTACAACCTGGCTGCATGTTCTCCTCCGTGTACATCCCGTTACAGACTGCGCTGCCTGTCACTGCAATGGCTCCAGCGTCAGCACCTGGCAGGAGACGGGTGTCCTGGCAGCGAGCAGATATTACATTTCCAAAGAAAAACATAATCCGCGTTTCTACTGGTGAAAATCTAGATTAGAAGCGTGTCACCGAAATCAGACAGGAGGGTTACACACATGTAAATCCCACTCGCCAATATTACACCAGCTTGTAATGTATTACAGCGGTATTAGGCCGCGCTCAGCTGTGCGACTTCTCTGCTTGTATCACTGTACAGTGAGTGAGTGCCGTCTGTCGCTGCGGGGCGCCTGCAACACCTCAGCTATGTAGCAGCAGCACCTCAGTTATGTAGCAGCAGCACCTCAGTTATGTAGCAGCAGCACCTCAGTAATGTAGCGGCAGCACCTCAGTTATGTAGCAGCAGCACCTCAGTTATGTAGTAGCAACACCTCAGTTATGTAGCAGCAGCACCTCAGTAATGTAGCAGCAGCACCTCAGTTATGCAGCGGCAGCACCTCAGTTATGTAGCGGCAGCACCTCAGTTATGTAGCAGCAGCACCTCAGTTATGTAGCAGCAGCACCTCAGTTATGCAGCGGCAGCACCTCAGTTATGTAGCAGCAGCACCTCAGTTATGCAGCGGCAGCACCTCAGTTATGTAGCGGCAGCACCTCAGTTATGTAGCAGCAGCACCTCAGTTATGTAGCAGCAGCACCTCAGTTATGCAGCGGCAGCACCTCAGTTATGTAGCAGCAGCACCTCAGTTATGCAGCGGCAGCACCTCAGTTATGTAGCAGCACCTCAGTTATGCAGCGGCAGCACCTCAGTTATGTAGCGGCAGCACCTCAGTTATGTAGCAGCAGCACCTCAGTAATGTAGCAGCAGCACCTCAGTTATGTAGCAGCAGCACCTCAGGAATGTAGCAGCAGCACCTCAGGAATGTAGCAGCAGCACCTCAGTTATGTAGTAGCAGCACCTCAGTTATGTAGCGGCAGCACCTCAGTTATGTAGCAGCAGCACCTCAGTTATGTAGCGGCAGCACCTCAGTTATGTAGCAGCAGCACCTCAGTTATGCAGCGGCAGCACCTCAGTTATGTAGCGGCAGCACCTCAGTTATGTAGCGGCAGCACCTCAGTTATGTAGCGGCAGCACCTCAGTTATGTAGCGGCAGCACCTCAGTTATGTAGCGGCAGCACCTCAGTTATGTAGCGGCAGCACCTCAGTTATGTAGCGGCAGCACCTCAGTTATGTAGCGGCAGCACCTCAGTTATGTAGCGGCAGCACCTCAGTTATGTAGCAGCAGCACCTCAGTTATGCAGCGGCAGCACCTCAGTTATGTAGCGGCAGCACCTCAGTTATGTAGTAGCAGCACCTCAGTTATGTAGCAGCAGCACCTCAGTTATGTAGCGGCAGCACCTCAGTTATGTAGCGGCAGCACCTCAGTTATGTAGCAGCAGCACCTCAGTTATGCAGCGGCAGCACCTCAGTTATGTAGCAGCAACACCTCAGTTATGTAGCGGCAGCACCTCAGTAATGTAGCAGCAGCACCTCAGTTATGCAGCGGCAGCACCTCAGTTATGTAGCAGCAGCACCTCAGTTATGTAGCGGCAGCACCTCAGTTATGTAGCGGCAGCACCTCAGTTATGTAGCAGCAGCACCTCAGTTATGCAGCGGCAGCACCTCAGTTATGTAGCAGCAACACCTCAGTTATGTAGCGGCAGCACCTCAGTAATGTAGCAGCAGCACCTCAGTTATGCAGCGGCAGCACCTCAGTTATGTAGCAGCAGCACCTCAGTTATGCAGCGGCAGCACCTCAGTTATGTAGCAGCAGCACCTCAGTTATGTAGCGGCAGCACCTCAGTTATGTAGCAGCAACACCTCAGTTATGTAGCGGCAGCACCTCAGTTATGTAGCGGCAGCACCTCAGTTATGTAGCGGCAGCACCTCAGTTATGTAGCGGCAGCACCTCAGTTATGTAGCAGCAGCACCTCAGTTATGTAGCGGCAGCACCTCAGTTATGTAGCAGCAGCACCTCAGTTATGCAGCGGCAGCACCTCAGTTATGTAGCGGCAGCACCTCAGTTATGTAGTAGCAGCACCTCAGTTATGTAGCAGCAGCACCTCAGTTATGTAGCGGCAGCACCTCAGTTATGTAGCGGCAGCACCTCAGTTATGTAGCAGCAGCACCTCAGTTATGCAGCGGCAGCACCTCAGTTATGTAGCAGCAACACCTCAGTTATGTAGCGGCAGCACCTCAGTAATGTAGCAGCAGCACCTCAGTTATGCAGCGGCAGCACCTCAGTTATGTAGCAGCAGCACCTCAGTTATGTAGCGGCAGCACCTCAGTTATGTAGCGGCAGCACCTCAGTTATGTAGCAGCAGCACCTCAGTTATGCAGCGGCAGCACCTCAGTTATGTAGCAGCAACACCTCAGTTATGTAGCGGCAGCACCTCAGTAATGTAGCAGCAGCACCTCAGTTATGCAGCGGCAGCACCTCAGTTATGTAGCAGCAGCACCTCAGTTATGCAGCGGCAGCACCTCAGTTATGTAGCAGCAGCACCTCAGTTATGTAGCGGCAGCACCTCAGTTATGTAGCAGCAACACCTCAGTTATGTAGCGGCAGCACCTCAGTAATGTAGCGGCAGCACCTCAGTTATGTAGCGGCAGCACCTCAGTTATGTAGCAGCAGCACCTCAGTTATGTAGCGGCAGCACCTCAGTTATGTAGCAGCAGCACCTCACATCGCTACAGCCCAACGTGCTCAACGGAGAACGTCTACCGGGCCAGCCACACCTGACCGGGCCAATGGGCCTGCGACCCTTGCCCAGTGTCTGTGGCCCCTGTCCCTTTTTGTCATGGAAATCAGGATTGGCCCCAAAAAAGTGGGACAGGCAGCAGATAAGCATTGGCCACGTGATACATGCAGTGAGGATACAGAGGAATAATAATTCTATGTCTCACACTCTGAGCCCGGCCAGACATACGCCTTGTGCGCACTATATATAGATGGGCTTATGGTGGTTTCACTGACAGGTAATGGGGACCAGAATAAAGTCTTCTCCCAGGAGACCTCCTCCACCACTTGTAATGATCTCCAGAGCTGGAATAAAGCTCAGCAGCACCTCACAATAAATCTCCTGGGTTAGTCATTTGGAAATTTAAAGTATATATGAAAAGATTAAAAACTTTTACAGTGAAAGAACTTGATATAAAGTGAATCAGTCAAAGCCTATAGAACCTCTGCAGACTGCGCTCAGGTGAGTGTGAGCTCCCCGTGGCAGTTCTCCTCAAGTGAGTGTGAGCTCCCAGTGACAGTTTTCCTCAGGTGAGTGTGAGCTCCCATTGGCAGTTTCCTCAGGTGAGTAGGAGCTCCCAGTGACAGTTTTCCTCAGGTGAGTGGGAGCTCCCAGTGGCAGTTTTCCTCAGGTGAGTGGGAGCTCCCAGTGGCAGTTTTCCTCAGGTGAGTGGGAGCTCCCAGTGGCAGTTTCCTCAGGTGAGTAGGAGCTCCCAGTGACAGTTTTCCTCAGGTGAGTGGGAGCTCCCAGTGGCAGTTTTCCTCAGGTGAGTGGGAGCTCCCAGTGGCAGTTTTCCTCAGGTGAGTGGGAGCTCCCAGTGGCAGTTTTCCTCAGGTGAGTGGGAGCTCCCAGTGGCAGTTTAGCTCAGGTGAGTGGGAGCTCCCAGTAACAGTTTTCCTCAGGTGAGTGTGAGCTCCCAGTGGTGGTTTTCCTCAGGTGAGTGGGAGCTCCCAGTGTCAGTTTCCTAAGGTGAGTGGGAGCTCCCAGTTTCAGTTCTCCTCAAGTGAGTGTGAGCTCCCAGTTTCAGTTCTCCTCAGGTGAGTGTGAGCTCCCATTGGAAGGTTTTTCCTAGGTGATTGGGAGCTCCCAGAGGCAGTTTTCCTCAGGTGAGTGGGAGCTCCCGGTGTCAGTTTCCTCAGGTGAGTGGGAGCTCCCAGTGGCAGTTTAGCTCAGGTGAGTGGGAGCTCCCAGTAACAGTTTTCCTCAGGTGAGTGTGAGCTCCCAGTGGTGGTTTTCCTCAGGTGAGTGGGAGCTCCCCGTGACAGTTTTCCTCAGGTGAGTGGGAGCTCCCAGTGGCAGTTTTCCTCAGGTGAGTGGGAGCTCCCAGTGGCAGTTTTCCTCAGGTGAGTGGGAGCTCCCAGAGGCAGTTTTCCTCAGGTGAGTGGGAGCTCCCAGTGTCAGTTTTCTAAGGTGAGTGGGAGCTCCCAGTGACAGTTTTCCTCAGGTGAGTGGGAGCTCCCAGTGGCAGTTTTCCTCAGGCGAGTGGGAGCTCCCATTGTCAGTTTTGCTAAGGTGAGTGTGAGCTCCCATTGTCAGTTTTGCTCAGGTGAGTGTGAGCTCCCATTGGCAGTTCTCCTCAGGTGAGTGGGAGCTCCCAGTGGCAGTTTTCCTCAGGTGAGTGTGAGCTCCCATTGGCAGTTTTGCTCAGGTGAGTGGGAGCTCCCAGTAGCAGTTTTCCTCAGGTGAGTAGGAGCTCCCAGTGGCAGTTTCCTCAGGTGAGTGGGAGCTCCCAGTGACAATTTTCCTCAGGTGAGTGGGAGCTCCCAGTGACAATTTTCCTCAGGCGAGTGTGAGCTCCCATTGGCAGTTTTGCTCAGGTGAGAGGGAGCTCCCAGTGGCAGTTTCCTCAGGTGAGTAGGAGCTCCCAGTGGCAGTTTCCTCAGGTGAGTGGGAGCTCCCAGTGGCAGTTTTCCTCAGGTGAGTGTGAGCTCCCATTGGCAGCTTTGCTCAGGTGAGTGGGAGCTGCCAGTGGCAGTTTTCCTCAGGTGAGTAGGAGCTCCCAGTGGCAGTTTCCTCAGGTGAGTGGGAGCTCCCAGTAGCTGTTTTGCTCAGGTGAGTGGGAGCTCCCAGTGACAATTTTCCTCAGGTGAGTGTGAGCTCCCATTGGCAGTTTTGCTCAGGTGAGTGGGAGCTCCCAGTGGCAGTTTTCCTCAGGTGAGTGGGAGCTCCGAGTGGCAGTTTTTACTCAGGTGAGTGGGAGCTCCCAGTAACAGTTTTCCTCAGGTGAGTGTGAGCTCCCAGTGGTGGTTTTCCTCAGGTGAGTGGGAGCTCCCAGTGTCAGTTTCCTAAGGTGAGTGGGAGCTCCCAGTTTCAGTTCTCCTCAAGTGAGTGTGAGCTCCCAGTTTCAGTTCTCCTCAGGTGAGTGTGAGCTCCCATTGGAAGGTTTTTCCTAGGTGATTGGGAGCTCCCAGAGGCAGTTTTCCTCAGGTGAGTGGGAGCTCCCGGTGTCAGTTTCCTCAGGTGAGTGGGAGCTCCCAGTGGCAGTTTAGCTCAGGTGAGTGGGAGCTCCCAGTAACAGTTTTCCTCAGGTGAGTGTGAGCTCCCAGTGGTGGTTTTCCTCAGGTGAGTGGGAGCTCCCCGTGACAGTTTTCCTCAGGTGAGTGGGAGCTCCCAGTGGCAGTTTTCCTCAGGTGAGTGGGAGCTCCCAGTGGCAGTTTTCCTCAGGTGAGTGGGAGCTCCCAGAGGCAGTTTTCCTCAGGTGAGTGGGAGCTCCCAGTGTCAGTTTTCTAAGGTGAGTGGGAGCTCCCAGTGACAGTTTTCCTCAGGTGAGTGGGAGCTCCCAGTGGCAGTTTTCCTCAGGCGAGTGGGAGCTCCCATTGTCAGTTTTGCTAAGGTGAGTGTGAGCTCCCATTGTCAGTTTTGCTCAGGTGAGTGTGAGCTCCCATTGGCAGTTCTCCTCAGGTGAGTGGGAGCTCCCAGTGGCAGTTTTCCTCAGGTGAGTGTGAGCTCCCATTGGCAGTTTTGCTCAGGTGAGTGGGAGCTCCCAGTAGCAGTTTTCCTCAGGTGAGTAGGAGCTCCCAGTGGCAGTTTCCTCAGGTGAGTGGGAGCTCCCAGTGACAATTTTCCTCAGGTGAGTGGGAGCTCCCAGTGACAATTTTCCTCAGGCGAGTGTGAGCTCCCATTGGCAGTTTTGCTCAGGTGAGAGGGAGCTCCCAGTGGCAGTTTCCTCAGGTGAGTAGGAGCTCCCAGTGGCAGTTTCCTCAGGTGAGTGGGAGCTCCCAGTGGCAGTTTTCCTCAGGTGAGTGTGAGCTCCCATTGGCAGCTTTGCTCAGGTGAGTGGGAGCTGCCAGTGGCAGTTTTCCTCAGGTGAGTAGGAGCTCCCAGTGGCAGTTTCCTCAGGTGAGTGGGAGCTCCCAGTAGCTGTTTTGCTCAGGTGAGTGGGAGCTCCCAGTGACAATTTTCCTCAGGTGAGTGTGAGCTCCCATTGGCAGTTTTGCTCAGGTGAGTGGGAGCTCCCAGTGGCAGTTTTCCTCAGGTGAGTGGGAGCTCCCAGTGACAGTTTTGCTCAGGTGAGTGGGAGCTCCCAGTGACAGTTTTGCTCAGGTGAGTGGGAGCTCCCAGTAACAGTTTTGCTCAGGTGACTGGGAGCTCCAAGTGACAGTTTTCCTCAGGTGAGTGTGAGCTCCCAGTGGTAATTTTCCTCAGGTGAGTGGGAGCTCCCACTGTCAGTTTCCTAAGGTGAGTGGGAGCTCCCAGTTTCAGTTCTCCTCAGGTGAGTGTGAGCTCTCAGTTTCAGTTCTCCACAGGTGAGTGTGAGCTCCCATTGGCAGTTTTGCTTAGGTGATTGGGAGCTCCCAGTGGCAGTTTTCCTCAGGTGAGTGGGAGCTCCCAGTGGCAGTTTTCCTCAGGTGAGTGGGAGCTCCCAGTGACAGTTTTCCTCAGGTGAGTGGGAGCTCCCATTGTCAGTTTTGCACAGGTGAGTGTGAGCTCCCATTGGCAGTTTTCCTCAGGTGAGTGGGAGCTCCCAGGGGCAGTTTTCCTCAGGTGAGTGGGAGCTCCGAGTGGCAGTTTTTACTCAGGTGAGTGGGAGCTCCCAGTGTCAGTTTTGCACAGGTGAGTGTGAGCTACCATTGGCAGTTTTCCTCAGGTGAGTGTGAGCTCCCAGTGGCAGTTTTCCTCAGGTGAGTGGGAGATCCCAGTGGTAGTTTCCTCAGGTGAGTAGGAGCTCCCAGTGACAGTTTCCTCAAGTGAGTGGGAGCTCCCAGGGGCAGTTTTCCTCAGGTGAGTAGGAGCTCCCAGTGGCAGTTTTCCTCAGGTGAGTGGGAGATCCCAGTGGCAGTTTTCCTCAGGTGAGTGGGAGATCCCAGTGGCAGTTTTCCTCAGGTGAGTGTGAGCTCCCATTGGCAGTTTTGCTCAGGTGAGTGAGAGCTCCGAGTGGCAGTTTTGCTCAGGTGAGTGTGAGCTCCCATTGAGAGTTTTGCTCAGGTGGGTGTGAGCACAAAGAGATACAAAAATCCGGGGAGAGAAGGGCAGCAAGTTTTAATACTTACCTTTCCGGAGTCCAGCATCGAACCCTGCAGTCGCCGTGAAAATCACAGCCAAAATGGCCGCAGCGCCTGCAGAGGAGTCAAATTGGTGTCCAGAACATGGCTGGCGCCATGTTTCCGGAGACTACTGCACTGTGCAGATGAGGGTGCCCTCCCGGCGGTGCACACGGGTCCCCTCCTCTGTTAAAATACCTCTGACAAGCGGTAGCATCACTGAGCAATGATAACGAGTAACGCCATCACTAAGCGCCAATTCTCTAGTTATTATTTACATGAATGTATACGACGATGCTGCTGGTGCATTATATACAGCGATATCCAAACTCCGATCATCTCTGATAAATCTCACGTCCATTCGCACCATGTGGCGAATCTGGCGATTGCGCCGGCGCCCATCATCCAGAGCCTTTTCTCCCAGCAACTCACAAACAATCCCCTCGTCTCATTTCCCCCATCTCAGATTGATGGTATTGCGGAGGAATCTGGCGCGGGGGCTACTGATTACTCCTGAGGCGAATACTCTCTGTGACTCCTAATTTATTTCCAGCCGTTGCCGGAACGTATTTCCTGCCGCTCCAGGACAGACGCAGCATAATGTAATATACTGTCAGGTACTTACCTGGGTTACACTTTCTATAACGTTGAGAATTAGATTTCCATAATGAAAATACATATTCAATGTTAAAAATGCAATTTAATTTCCTGTATTTTACTCAACGATAAGCTTAAGCAACAGATGTCCTGCCAACTGTTGTGGAACAACAAGTCCCAGCATCTCTAGCAGACAACGTAGGTCTGTGGCAGCCGGTATGCCGCAGGTTACCCACGGCCTCTCCACGGAATAACCGACAGTAGTCTACGGTACAGCAGCCACCCGGCTGAGCATGATGAGAGTTGTAGTCCCACAGTACTTTCGGCAGGAGGAGAGCTGGTTATTTCTCCTTACTTTGATCTATCCTCCATATTTTACCGCCAACAATTCCGACACCTCCGCCTCTTTCTATGCTAATGAGCTATATGCGGGTGTGACAGGACGATACCGTACGGAAGCACTCGCAGCTTCCGCGTCCCGTTGACTGCGCACAGAATGGAAGGTCAAGCCGCACGAGGCCTGACCACATAGGGGATTCCCGCTTACCGTCAGTAACCGCCTGTTACTGACTCCACCCACTGCACTGTGGGCGGGTTCTCGCTGCCACCACCAAACTCCTAACCTGCCGTGGCGTTTGGAACCACGGTTCTGCTCTGTATGTGCCGACGCACTGCTTTACCACACCTGTGTGGTGTCGACGAATCCCCACTAGCCACTTGCTAGGCCTCTACCGGTAGCTGGCGGAAGGCGGAGCTTGGAGACGTCAGGTGCTTCCCTGGACAGCCGGAGAACGGGGCTAGGTTTGGCCTAACCCTGTTGGTCACAAGATGAAGCAGTCTTCTTGAGGCAAAGGTGTTTTATTGCTCAAAAACCTTGAAAAAGGCTCCTCCCTATTGCTAGGGGCAACAGCATACAATTAAGATGTTTCAGCAGAAGAAGATGTTACAATACACCGGAGGCTCACAGGCATCCTCTTTTTATCTCAGTTCTACACACAGTACCACAGGGGGGTAAGCCCTCCCTGTCTTCTCCAACCAATCAGGTTATCGCAGAAAATATAAAGAAATACAAGTTTACATTTCAAAAGTTAAGACTTAGATAAAGCAATGTTCTGCTCCTCTTCATATATAACCAAACCAGTGGCTTTCCCAAACACAATCTGATTATCATCTTCCTGTCTCTTTCACAAATGTAAATGTAACTTGCATTTCAATTGCATTCACCCTCTCACACATAGACAACGTTCTTATACTGTAAATTACACATAATCTGCATCACACATAATGCAGCCTAAGAAATGTTACATCAAACTGTTGTTGAATGAAACCCACTAGTTTGCATTTGTAAAACAATCTGATCAACATGTTCCTGTCTCCTCTAACATCTCCATGCAAACCCAGTTCACACAATATTCAGAGAAGACAGCAACAAATCCTTTCACCTGCATGTGTCTATAAAGTTACACAGACGCATCTCAATCTCAAACAAATGGCTTGTCCATACACCCCTTTCCAGGTGCCAGGGTCATCAGCATCTCAATTCCTAGGTGAGAAGCTTCCAAGCCATTTGTCCACAAACGTAAATGCATTTTAAAACCAACACAGCTTACACATTCCTTCTAAGTGCTGGCATTTGCTGCAATGTAAATGTGCAGTCTTACAACTGTGCCTATTGCCTTAAATATAACATTGGTGAAAACACAGTATTAAATATATTTTTAAATACCCGGTGCCTAGCACCCACACTACATTTAAAGATGGCGCTTAGCACCAGTGCACAATTTTAAAGTGGCGCCAAGCGCCCATTGTCCCTTAATATGGCGCCGGGCACGAGGATTAACACCTTCAGTGCCGCAGCCGCCATTACACGTGTGGCTGGTTGGTCTCTCCGGCCACACTCCTCCCCCCCCATTCAAGCGGGTCAACCAGGGACCCATGTCCCAACGATTTGGGTCCTGGTCCCGCAGTCCGTTGGGGTGAAGGGGACGCTACCTGGGATGTGTAGGCTCTGGCCTAGACAGTTCATCCATAGTGTAGTGGGCCTCTCTTCGTGTGTGCACAATGTTCAAATAGGCCACCTGAAGTCCAAGTTCAAGGCTCCACCACAAAAGTCTGTCAAATTTCCTCAAGGTAGGTTGCAGCCACCTAACAGGTGGGTGGTAAGTCACCACGGCGGGGGGCTGGTTACAAACAAGTGCCACCCAAGGTGTCCCAATTGTGGCATACCCCACCTCCCACCATAGCAGTTTTCTGCTCAAACAGGCCACAGGGTGCTCCTGCCCATATGGCTCTTTCTGGCTCGGTACTGCTCCCAGTCCGTGCAGTGGCGCAGTAGTTCGTAACACACAGTCCTGGTCAAGAATGTGCACCATCAGCACTGGAGCAGGTACCCGAGCCTCCTTTAATGACTGGAATGCCAACTCGCAAGCGGGTGCAAAGTCCACTGACTTGGGAATGCCCTTCCTAGCCATCTCTGTCAAGGGGTTCACTACAGGACTAAAGTCAATGACAACATGTCCGTAGGGCCTTACAGGTTCTAAGGTCAGTACCGGTCTGGGTGATGTGGGCCGGGGACAGCCTCTGGTTGCCTCCACCACCTCTGGGTTGGGCCTACCCCTGTCTCCTCCCACATGGTGCCCCAGGCACTGCACCTCCGTCATACATAACTGGCAACTGTCTGCCCTAACCGTCAGACCTGCCCTCCAATCCTCCTCCGGCGACCTATGACTCGGGAAACCTACCCTGTCACCTAGGCCTACTCTTCCCTCCTCGTCCGCTACCTGTGCCACAGTGATGGCGGCCAGACCACCAGCCTCTGGATCCTGTGTGGCATCCACTACAGGGAGGCTGCATGTCTTCCCCAATCTACTGTGCACAGGCAGGGGACCTGCTATGTCCACAGCAACTTGCTGCAAGGGTTCTCCTATGGGCAGAGGCCCAGAGACAACACAACCGCTGGAGTGCCCCGGCTGCCAACGCATGGCACCAGCCTTACAGTTGGTCTGGGCGTCATCCGACATTCCAGACCAGGGTAAGCTCTGTGTCAGGCACTTCAGGGTACGGTCTGTCTCCGGGTTACTGTCCAAAGGGGTTTCGCTGGCAACCGACACCGGTTGCGCAGGAACGTTCCCTGAGGGGACCAGTTGGACACATTCCCTATCTGGTCTATCCCCTCCCACTTTCCGGGCTACCCTGTACCTTAACCCTTCCCGCCAGGTCAACCTCCCCGCCCCAACCCTGTCAAGGCCGCTGCCAGAGTGGCGCCTCATGCCTTTCGGGGATGGGTCAGAGAGTTGAGCCTCCCTAAACTCCTGCCTGTGGCCCTCAATCTCTCCTAAATTGGGACACTCTACAGGGGGATCTAGGTGGGGACTACTAGGGTCAGTCTGGTAGGGGTCAGTCATGGAAAAGTCAGTGTGGTTTCTCATACTCACCGCCGGAGTTGGCAAACCACTTGGGTCAGGAGCATCATTGGGCACCCCCACAGGATCAAACGAGCTGGAACCGACATCCTCTGCGTTGCTAGGGGACGTAGGCATACCAGAGGCAAAAGGCATGCGGGGTCGATGTACTGATCTAGCCGCTGTGATCTTTTCCTCTGGGCTGGTTGATGCTGTGGTTGGCTGTGCTGGCAGTTGTCTAGCAGCTGTAGTCTTTTCCTCTGGGCTGGGCTGTGCTGGAGTAGCTGATGTCAACGGTGGTTTTGGAACTTGACTCCGGGGAATGGCGCCAATAAACATAGTGACGATCCCACCACCCAGATCATTTCCTAGGACCACATCAGTTGGGAGACCATCCATGACGGCAACTTCTCGCAACTCTGGTCCAGCTCCCCAGTCCAGGTAGACTCTTGCCATGGGGACCGCTTTTTCTGTTCCTTCTGCCAGGGTGACCGTGGCAGTGCGACCCTGCAATACTGCAGCAGGATCTATAAGGTGGGGGCTCACCACAGTGATTGAGGCCCCAGAGTCTCTTAGGCCTTCTCCCTGCAGGGGTCCCACGTGGACTGGCTGCAGGTGCCTCCACATGTTGTGTAGGGGCTGTTTGGCCATGCAGGTGACTCTCTCCGCAGAGTGCACCTGTCTCTCGCCACACTCCATCGGACTGACTGGAGGGGGAACAGTCTCTGTAGGCTCATCTCCTCTCGTCAAACAAGCGATCCGGGCTCCAGCACTCGGATTTGGGGCACGAGTCTGGGGTGCTTGGGATGCAGGACAGTTCATCCTCAGATGTCCGATTTTCCCACAGCCGTAGCACTTCTTCTCCAGTCGTGGCACCGATGATCTCTGATCAGTTGCAGGGACGCTGCGGTGCGGTTGCTGGCCAAGAGCACCCGGGTTGGACGATGCTTGTCTTTGGGGGTGATGAGCTGAAGAGGGGGGTCCCCTTGGTGGTACAGTCTGTTGGAGCTGGCTGATGGCGGGGCGCTTCTGCCCCCGTGGCCGAACTGCCACATACTTGTCTGCTAATTGGGCAGCCATCTTTAAGCTGGGTGGCTCCCGATCTAGCACCCACTCCTTCACTTCTTGGGCGCACCGGCGGTAGAACTGCTCCCTGCAGATCAGGTCGATCAGTGCGTCCCATGTAGTGGCTTCCGAATCCTTCACCCACTTCACCACGTACTGCCGCAGCTGGGTGGCGAACTGCTCATGGGTGCTGCTAGGATTCTTGGGCAAGTCTCTGAACTTCTTCCTGTAAGACTCTGGAGTGATGAAGAATCGCTGGAGGAGGGCCTTCGCGACTTCGTCGTAGTTCCCACAGTCCTCCGTCGCCACTCCTCGATAGGCCTCCAAGGCCTCTCCATGCAGAGTGGGCACAAGGTGTCTCACCCACTCCGACTTGGGTAGATCGTGTAGTTTGCAAGACCTTTCAAAAACTTGCAAATGTCCATCAATGTCCCCATCACTGTCTGCAAACTTGGCAAACTGTATACGTCCTGATCTGTGTACAACAGCTGACAACGGCTCCCGGGGTACCACGGCCTGTGGTGCCCGCTCATCACGCCACATCTGGATGATGATCAAGCGCTCTTGCTCCGTTGCCCTTTCCCCCAATTCCGCTAGCCGATCTGCTAGGGTATCCGGGCCGCCCCCCCTGGGACGTTGGGATCCTGGCCCTGCTAGGGATTGCTGGGAAACATTGCTGCTGTGAGAGAGGGCGGGGCTTGTGGTTCTCACCGGTTCCTTACGAAGGTCCACTGTTGGGCCGTCCTCTGCGATGCTGACGCCGTCAGTGCTTTCCACCTCCGCCCGATGAGACTCCTCCCAGCTCCTGAGCGCCGCCTGCATGACGCTCCTGGACGCGTTGAAAGGGATTTCCACACCCTTCCCCTGGCATATGATCTCCAGATCCTCCTTGGACATTCCGCTGAATTCCGCCATCTTGTGCGTTCTCCTGCGCTGCAGTTACTCCTCTCCTGAGTAACTCGGCTTCTCCAATCGGGTGATGAAAAGCCGCCTGGGATTATCCCACCGCTGCCACCAATTTCTGTGACAGGACGATACCGTACGGAAGCACTCGCAGCTTCCGCGTCCCGTTGACTGCGCACAGAATGGAAGGTCAAGCCGCACGAGGCCTGACCACATAGGGGATTCCCGCTTACCGTCAGTAACCGCCTGTTACTGACTCCACCCACTGCACTGTGGGCGGGTTCTCGCTGCCACCACCAAACTCCTAACCTGCCGTGGCGTTTGGAACCACGGTTCTGCTCTGTATGTGCCGACGCACTGCTTTACCACACCTGTGTGGTGTCGACGAATCCCCACTAGCCACTTGCTAGGCCTCTACCGGTAGCTGGCGGAAGGCGGAGCTTGGAGACATCAGGTGCTTCCCTGGACAGCCGGAGAACGGGGCTAGGTTTGGCCTAACCCTGTTGGTCACAAGATGAAGCAGTCTTCTTGAGGCAAAGGTGTTTTATTGCTCAAAAACCTTGAAAAAGGCTCCTCCCTATTGCTAGGGGCAACAGCATACAATTAAGATGTTTCAGCAGAAGAAGATGTTACAATACACCGGAGGCTCACAGGCATCCTCTTTTTATCTCAGTTCTACACACAGTACCACAGGGGGGTAAGCCCTCCCTGTCTTCTCCAACCAATCAGGTTATCGCAGAAAATATAAAGAAATACAAGTTTACATTTCAAAAGTTAAGACTTAGATAAAGCACATTCCTGCTCCTCTTCATATATAACCAAACCAGTGGCTTTCCCAAACACAATCTGATTATCATGTTCCTGTCTCTTTCACAAATGTAAATGTAACTTGCATTTCAATTGCATTCACCCTCTCACACATAGACAACGTTCTTATACTGTAAATTAAACATAATCTGCATCACACATAATGCAGCCTAAGAAATGTTACATCAAACTGTTGTTGAATGAAACCCACTAGTTTGCATTTGTAAAACAATCTGATCAACATGTTCCTGTCTCCTCTAACATCTCCATGCAAACCCAGTTCACACAATATTCAGAGAAGACAGCAACAAATCCTTTCACCTGCATGTGTCTATAAAGTTACACAGACGCATCTCAATCTCAAACAAATGGCTTGTCCATACACCCCTTTCCAGGTGCCAGGGTCATCAGCATCTCAATTCCTAGGTGAGAAGCTTCCAAGCCATTTGTCCACAAACGTAAATGCATTTTAAAACCAACACAGCTTACACATTCCTTCTAAGTGCTGGCATTTGCTGCAATGTAAATGTGCAGTCTTACAACTGTGCCTATTGCCTTAAATATAACATTGGTGAAAACACAGTATTAAATATATTTTTAAATACCCGGTGCCTAGCACCCACACTACATTTAAAGATGGCGCTTAGCACCAGTGCACAATTTTAAAGTGGCGCCAAGCGCCCATTGTCCCTTAATATGGCGCCGGGCACGAGGATTAACACCTTCAGTGCCGCAGCCGCCATTACACGTGTGGCTGGTTGGTCTCTCCGGCCACAGCGGGCGTGGCTTAGTTACCATCAGAATAAAACGTTTGCCGTTATGCAATGCATATAATGTAGACTTATGCAGGTATTGTTATTGCTATTCAGGAAACCAGGCCAGGAGTGAGCGCTCCAGCTCAGCCTGACTTCTGAGTGCAGTCCCTCTAGGGCCGGCCTTCTCTATATCCCCCTGCTGTCCTTCTGCGTGGGCCGGCCAGGGAGAGAGTGCACGAGGAGCATGGAGCGTTCAGAGCTCTCTCCCTGGACACAGACTCACGGCTAAATATCCTAAGCAAAACCAGGCCCCAAAGGCTTCGTAACTGGGACCTGTGAAGGCATCTACAGATAGCGTGTGCCCAGAGACGTAAGTCCGCAACTGGGCCAAGAAAGAAATCTGATGCCCCCAAGTTCTTAATAGTTAACAAATGAACTTTCAATATTTATTTCTGGCTGCCCCCTTTGGATTTGCACCCTGGGCGACTGACGCTAACGCACTGCCCTAGTTACAGCGCAACCCTGCTCCGCACGCCCCAGCAGCTGGATAAACGCGCTGCCAGTCTGAGAAAGGGGCAGGTCGGCAGGACAAGAGTCCAGCAATGGATCACTCTGCTGTTTCGGGATAGCTATCTATTATTATAATAATGAATAAAATATATATATATTTATGTCTGTTTTAAGATGTCTCCACTTCTATAGACTCACCCCCTAGAGGTGGCCCACTACAGATGTTCTGTAACTTACCTCCTAAAAGCCATATGTGTATATATATATATATTTATATATATATATATATATATATATATATATATATAGTGCCGTATATTTATTAGCGTCACCTGATGTACATATATACACACAGCCAATAGTGGGGGCTCTTACCGCAGTCATATTGCATGCAGAGACCATTTAATATATATGTTACCGGGCACACACAGGCAATGTTTACGCTATTAATACGGATCAATCGGCTGCATTTATATACATGGCCACCTCTGACGTTACATAAACATTATATATTAGGCAGCATGGAATTCTGGGTAACCTACCCTATATCATTATTTCTAAATAATACATATTTTTATTTTTCTATTACTCGCGTCTTCCTTTGGCGCTGTAGGAATCCCACTTTCTTACAAAGCCAGGCACCCGCTATTACACGTTGTCATTTTCGGATTATAATTATCTGAGAGTTACTTTTCTTCTGCATTGCCAATCTGATTCACTTTGTCATCTTAAATACAGACATTTCGATTGTTACCTAAAATATTGCCCATAAAAAGTAGTAAAAAATTACATGTGAACGAGACGTAGAGATTTGTAAATTATGTTTTCCCTTCACTGGGAATTAAAATATCTTTAAGACAACATCCTGACAAGTGCGTTTAGCTCCCTAATTAACCACTGTGTTTTGAAAGCCACCAATAAGACAAAATTAACTGACAATTTCATACATTATTCATATTTGTTCCGAGTCAGCTTGGTGCTTCCCTGCAGAAAATAAGACTTTTCTCCTCTTTAATTCCTACCTGGTTCACTAGCACACGAGACGGCTGAGAAATTCCCAGCGTTCAGCGAGTCAGGGAACGCATCCCACATCACTGCTAGAGTCCCAGACCCCATAAGGTTTTGTTTCCCATGAAATAGGTATAGTCCAGACCCTGCTATGTAATATTGGGAAATGATTGTCCACTATTATGGAGATGGCAGAGGAAGGACCCACAACCTGAAGGGAATAGTCTGGTCAGGGTCTCCATCCCACCCTTTGAAGGGTTCCCCATATGGCAAGGAACTTTAACCACCTTACTCTAGCAGACAAAGCAAGATGCAAAATAATACAATAGTCAGTAGAGCAATTTCCCTGAGAAGCATGAACACTAAAAATATTGCCCGGGAGCTATTTCATATGTTCACCTCTGTGGCAATTACAAAAGAAATTTGACAGATCAGGGTACGCCCTTTGTCTGCAAGATTATGAGGGCTTATGTCTATTGCTGACCAATAAACACTTGGGAACCTCAGTCTATCGCCCTGGGAAAGGTTTGGTAGGAAGGTTTAATAAAACAGTGAAAAGTATGGGTACAAAAGTGATGGCTGCCATCTCTTGACATATGTGACGTTTGGTATTTGAGAAGTACCCCAGGCTTCCATGGAATTTGCCACATTTGAATAGTTGTATGGTTGGTGCCCACAGGGTCTTCTAGAAATTGCTAAAGAGACTTGGGAACAAGAAGGTACTCCCTATAAAGGTGTTAGCTGGGCATGTGTCCACTATACAAGACAGAAATGCAGCCATAACGCCATGCATAAAAGAGAATATATAGCAGGGTCAGGAAGCCCCACGCAGGGTATGCTAAGCTGAGGACCTGACATCCTGGATATAGGGGGTCATTCCAAGTTGATTGTAGCTGTGCTAAATTTAGCCCAGCTACGATCATCCACACTGACATGAGGGGGGACGCCCAGCACAGGGCTAGTCCGCCCCGCATGTCAGTCCCTGCCCCTTTGCTGAAGTAGAAAAGCAGTGCACAGTGGCGATGCTTTTGTACTTTATGAGTAACTCCCGGCCAGCGCAGCTTTTGCGCGCTGGCCGGGAGCTACTCGTCGCTGCCCGGCACAGTCTGGCCACGCCTGCGTTGTCCAGACCCCGCCCACAAATCGGTGGCCAAACGCCGCCGTGCCGCCCCTCCCGCCCAGCGACCTCCTCTACCTGTCAAACAGACATAGGCGACCGCTAGGCAACGACAGCCGTCTGCTGTCAGCCATGCCCCGGTGCTCTGCGGCGCCGGTACATGCGCAGTTCTGACCTGATCACTGCGCTGCGATAAACTGCAGCGAGCGACCAGGTCAGAATGACCCCCATAGAGTGTTAATCTTGATCCCCACATGGAGAGAAAATTCCTAGCTAAGTGGCAAGGGCCTCCTGAGATATTGGGGGCTGTAAATGATAGCATAAATGCAAACCTGAACAAATACAGTAGATCATGTAAAGTTCATTACACCCTGGAAAGACAGAATCACTTGTTGCCCTGACCTCTGCAGGTGGCAGTGCATTGTCCAGAGGTAACATTTGCAGATACTTTGCTAATTTTGCAAAAATAAGACTGTAAAGAATTCTTACACAAGGTTCGGGCCTTTTTCCAGAAATCCAGGGATGCGTTATGGCAACAAAGCATGAAATAATAGCCGATCCCATGCATGAGTCTGTCTGAAACCTTGTAGAGTTCTATGAGCTCAGAGGCCAGAAATATATGAGGGGATTCAGAACATGTTTGACTTCAGGGGTCCCTGAAAATTCAGGCAGTAAGAGGGCTAGCTATATAACATTAACAGCCCAAGCCAGATGACTCAATACGATTCTGTAAAGATTTTCTTAAATTAAATCATGTTTCCAAATTCGATTCCTACCCCATTGCTATGGGTGGATGAGTTAAGTGAGAGGTTAGAACCTGCCCTTTATTTCACAACCCTGAACCAAGTAGTACTATTAGCAGGATCCCCTTTCAGACTATGGCAAGGAAAAAAACAGCATTTTCTACCCGCGATGGCTTATTTCAGTATACAGTGTTGCTGTTTGTGCTACACGGGCTTCCCTAGGCCTTTCAAAGGATGATGAATAAGACACTTAATCCTCAGTGACTGCTGCCCATCACCATGATATAGTGATTTTTAGTTGTGAATGGGACATTTATCTACAGAAAGGACAAGCAGTGCCAGACTCCCGTAGACAAGAGGGACTTGCTATAAACCCAAAGATGTGCACTAGGCCTCCCAAGGAGGGACAATACTGAGGATGTCATAGGGCTAAGCATGATAAGCCCGTACACGGTTGGCCACGTTCTATCTCTATGAAGCAAGTACGTTTTTGGGTCTTGTTGGTTACTACCAAAAGTTTAAACCAAACGTTGCCACCATTGCGGCACATTCAGCTGACCTGACTAGGGAATATAAATCAATCCTAACTAAGTGGACACTTATAGCAGGAAATGCGTTTAGAGCATTGAAGACGGCATTGTGTAAGCAGCTTATGCTGGTCACCCCTGAGTGTAAGAGATGGGTCCAGGGGCTGTTCTGTTGCACGTGGCTGATGGGGAAGAACATCCTAAGGTGCAGAATATAAATGGCTTCATAGGTGAGCGAAAATGCCTACAGTAGCTACTGAATATCACCTGACAGGACTCACTTAGCTGACTCAAGCCACACAGAGAGAAATGCCAATTACATGATGGTTCCTTAGCTTGCAGAATTTCAGGTGTTTGCAGATGCTCTGTCTGCGGTCTATTGTTATTCAGCCAAAAATGTTCAACGCTTCAGATTGGAACAGAGGGGAGGAGGGATGTGACAGTATGACTGCTGAAGCCTCGGAGGTAGGTACGATGAACGTCCATCCATCTATCTATATACCTATGGTAGTTTTCCATGTGCCGCGCTGTGCATTTATCTGGATACTGTGCAATAAGAACAAATATAAATGTCCGGAGAACCCGGGGAGCTTGCACTCTATATCTTGTGCTTTTTCTTCCTCCGTTACTTGCATCTAGAGATAAAACAAAGTAAGAGGAGATAGACACGCTAAAAGTTTTCTATCACGCTCCATTAATTCTGTAATTAGGCATTAGGGCTTGAGTTCTTCTTATAGCGTAATTAGCGAAGCCATTTAGAAAATGAATAGAAAGGCAGTAACCAAGGACAATTTTAGATCTCAGCACAGGAGTCTGAGACAGGATGTACCATTCATTTGCAATGTACCATGAGATCAGGACGCAGCACTAGATTAAGCAGCCACACCTAGGGCTGTAGGGGATGGTTGCTGTGGGACTCATCAGACTACAAACCAGTAGAACTGGGAACAGCGAGAGTCTGTCCGTGCAGCTTGGAACACTTACACACCAGGTCACCCCAGGAAATGCAGCAATCCACAGGCATCAAAACAAGACAGACTCATGTACTACCAACACAGGGACTGCACACACAACATATTCACACACATGTAGATGTCACACACGTGGCAACCGTACAGTGTCTGTAATTCCTGCCCTAGACTAGTCTACCAACCACAATGTCCAATAAAGGGGCAATGGAAGGATGTGTAAATGTATTATGAAATTAAAAGGCTAAACCCCTACACAAACTAAGCAAGTCAACCAATGCCAAATGCAGAACCACCTACATACTGATTGCATTTTACCAACAAACGTTCTATATTCTGCTCACATATTGCAGGGTTACATGTCCATTGCAGTGCATTGTTTCACCCCAGGTCACATATTGCAGGGTTACATGTCCATTGCAGTGCATTGTTTCACCCCAGGTCACATATTGCAGGGTTACATGTCCATTGCAGTGCATTGTTTCACACCAGGACACATATTGCAGGGTTGCATGTCCATTGCAGTGCATTGTTTCACCCCAGGTCACATATTGCAGGGTTACATGTTCATTGCAGTGCATTGTTTCACCCCAGGTCACATATTGCAGGGTTACATGTCCATTGCAGTGCATTGTTTCACACCAGGACACATATTGCAGGGTTGCATGTCCATTGCAGTGCATTGTTTCACCCCAGGTCACATATTGCAGGGTTACATGTCCATTGCAGTGCATTGTTTCACCCCAGGTCACATATTGCAGGGTTACATGTCCATTGCAGTGCATTGTTTCACCCCAGGTCACATTTTGCAGGGTTACATGTCCATTGCAGTGCATTGTTTCACCCCAGGTCACATATTGCAGGGTTACATGTCCATTGCAGTGCATTGTTTCACCCCAGGTCACATATTGCAGGGTTACATGTCCATTGCAGTGCATTGTTTCACACCAGGACACATATTGCAGGGTTGCATGTCCATTGCAGTGCATTGTTTCACCCCAGGTCACATATTGCAGGGTTACATGTTCATTGCAGTGCATTGTTTCACACCAGATTATTTGATATAAGGAAAGTCTATGACTCTTAGATCTCTGCCAGCTGCGTCTGTGTCCCATCACTGACACACATCCAAGAAGAGGATCTTATGAAGGTCTGGATTAATGTTGGAGAGGATGAAGAACGGACAAACTGCTCCTAACATTCCCCAACCCATTAAGCCGTCACCTAAGTGTAGATTCCATCATTTCCCAGTAACTCTCTGAATCCAAATAAACACAGAGCTCAGTTCCAGGATTTTATTAGCAGGCGATGTTGGAGATTTACTAGCCCTGTAGACATCGCAGTCAAAGCCCGATGCTGCTTTCATCTCCCAGCCAGAAATAGAACATGTTGTGTGGACTTTGGGGTATATTTATCTGCGGGCGGAAATAAGTGTTTCCACCTGCGAAACATCAACAGGTCCCCACCATCAGTAGCTATAGCTGCCAGCAAGCGCAGCCGCGGTACATGGAACGCCGCATCGATTGTTCTGTTGTCCCCATTGCAGTATGGAAAGGACAGAATGGAAAAAAAATGCTTCAGTCTTTCAATGGTTAATATTTTGTAACTATTGTTGTTTATATATTTTAGTTTCATAGATAAAATTTGTTTACTGAAGTTCTATATATAAAGACTGCGTAGGTCATGAATGTGGCCGAGACAGCATAAACTCACCGGCTGGGCATGCGGCACGCCTCTTAATGCATCACTCTGGCACGGAAGGGGTTACATTTTTTTATGGGAGGAACTTAAGAAAAGCTGCCTGGATTGTGATTGGCTGGATTCTGTATATGGGCTGGTCTGACATACATATAGTCTTCAGACCTAGGACATCCTGCCTCTTTCCTGGTTTTCCGTGAGACTGATAAGTACTACTGCTTTATTATTACTTCATTAATTTTATTATCCTTTTATTTCCTAACTATCTCTCTCTGGTCTTTCCCTGTTCTTCCTTCTATCCTCTCCCTGCTTTCTCCTATACCTTCTACCTTTCCTTTATTGTGCCCCCTCCCCACTCTCCTTTTTACACGGGCCGCCGGACCTTTGCGCAGCATGGCCTTCCTCCGCCCGGCTCACGGACTCTGCTGTGGTCCGCGAGGCCCGGGGTAGACCCGCTGCAGCTCCTGTATGGGGGACTCAGGGCACACGCAGCTGGGCTCGGCCGCCCGCCCGTGCTCCCCTGCGTCCGCGGTCTCCGTCTCTGTCCCCGCCGCTGGCCGCGGCGGTGGACGGAGCGGCGGGGGTCTGGGGGCATCTGAGGCGGCCTGACAGGGACGGTGTTCTCCCGTCCCTGAACCCGCCGCACGTGGAGCTGGCGGCCGCGCGAGTCACGGGGGGGACGGGACAGCGCTCCCTCCCTGCGGCTCCCTCCCGCCAGGGGGGGACAGCCCCCATTTCTTCATATAGCCCTTGTGGCTTAGTTGTACTCATGCCACATGAGACAGTGTGGCTCAGCACACTAATCCCCTGAGTACTCACAGAGGCCTGGGTTCAAGTACTACCTCAGGTACTTAAAAAAAACAAAAACAAAAAAAACCAAAGTGCACTGTTTCAATTTAAAAAGGGGGCCTTGTCACGCACTCTCCAGCGGCCAAGCGGGGGGTCGCGCGGCCGCTGGACGTGAGGGGTCTGGGTGGCACGCACGTGCCGGCACTCATGCAATCACCAGGGGGGCCCAGATGAGGCCTACTCCCTCTGGTGCTGCTAACTACGTTCCCTGCCCGGTTAGCGCCCTCCCACGACAGGGCGAGGCGACACGCCCGCTCTGCGGCTGCGGATGGGCTTTTGCCGATGGTCAACATTGCAGGGCCCATCAGGCGGGGGCGTGCCGCGTCCGCCCGCGGTGGGACGGGCCACCTGGACTCTCCAGCCCCTTTCCGGTTTGGCTCGCGTGTCGCTTAGTATGGCCGCCAGCCGTGGCCGTGCAGCTCCTGCCGGTCTCAGGCTGGGGTCTCAGCTGCCGGTCACTCGCCCCTTCCGGGGGCGGTGTGCGCAGGCGGGTGGTGAGCGATCTGGCCCTCCCTGCATCCAGACGTCTCCTTCCAACACTGCAGCGGATGGCCCTCAGTCCGACATTCCGCTTCCTCTCTCTAGCAGTGACGACTCTCCGGTTTCCCATCCTGAGGCCAATGCTCGGGATAGGAGGAGGTCTCGGCGCAGGCGGTTCGGCCGGGGTTTTATCGCAGCAGGACGGAGGTGCCGTGATACCTGCAAGTGAGGGCTCATACGGGTCCTTGCTCCCGACGGGAGGTTTGCGAACCTCTCGTGGGGCGCTCGACTCGCGTGTTGGGTCTGATCTTAGAGCGCCTGCCGCGGCGGCCGCACCCTTGGTGGACGCCACCGTCTCGCCAGCCATCGACGTCGGATCGGGAATGGCGTCGGTCGGTGCATCTACACGTCGTCCGGAGGCTGCTGGGACGGATGGAGTTCCCTCTCGTGTAGGTGAGTCTTCATCGGACCCTGACGGGTCCGAGGGGAGCGCGGTTACCCCCGTAGCGGCTTGGGATCAAGTACTCAGTCCTGCTCCTCTAGCGAAGGTAACAGTGCGCGTAGGTTTTGCCAGCATGCACTTTAGACACAGGCGCAGGCGTCGGGGCATGGACTCCTTCCTTGCCTACACGTCCTCGGTGGGTGTGTCCTCCGACCACGGCGGTTTGCACGGTCAGGTGTCGCAAACGTCGCGAGCGCCGGTGTTCAACCTCTTCAGCCTCGCAAGGTGGAGTCGGACACCTTTCACATCGCCAACACGGCAGTGCAACGTGGGCTCAGGCCCCGGGTCCGGGACCGGATCCGTGAGAGCCAATACGTCAATATTTTTGCTCTTACTAGCGATGCTCATAAAGCCTTGCTTTCAGCTACGAAAAAGGGCCTGGGTAGCGAGGGCGCTTCGCGCTCCTACCCGAAATGGGTTATATGCATGTTGATCGTCGCGGCATGTTACTTAGCGATGCGCCCGGACGAACACATACCTTCGTGCGCTATCAGTTCCTTATACACGTTCTGTACCATCAGGCTTGGCGACGTTCCGATGAGGACTTCCAGCGCAAACAGCATGGGCGGCGGATCTACACCTTCGGTGAAGTATGTGGAATTATGCTCGGAGCTGACGCAGGGTTCAGCCGGCGCTTAGGTAGGCGGTATATCGAGACGATGGGCTCAAGGACCTGCCTCTCGTTCTGCCGGCTTTCGATGGGGTTCATTGCGCGCGGGGCATGGAATATGCTTCGCTTTCAATACTGCCCAATGCGACTTGGGGCGGCGGTGTTGTTTTCGTCACGCCTGCATCAGCTGTGGCGGAGGCCACGGGATCAAGGACTGCCCCAGTACAGGGCACGGGGGTAATTCCGGCCCGCAGACCTGGCCCCAGGCGCTGGCCATGGCCCCCACCCCACTTAGACTTCGGGCGCTCATACCCTGGCTGCGACGGTACCCGCGGCCGGTGGACGCCCGATTCTTACACTCGGGTTTCGCATCTGGCTTCCCCTTGCCGATACATGGACTGGTGGGTCCCGGGGCTGGTACGAACCTGCGTTCGGCTCGGGAGTTTCCGGACGTGCTCCGGCAGAAGGTTGAGGCTGAAGTGTCGTTGGGCAGGATGATAGGCCCTTTCCGGGAACCTCCCCCTTACCAGGTCTTGTCCCCCGTAGGCATTGTGCCCAAGAAGACAGCAGGAAAATTTTGGCTCATCCAACATCTTTCCTGTCCTCTCGGGTCATCGGTTCATGATGCTATCCCTTATGATCCGTGTAGGGTCGTTTACCTATCTTTTTATTCGGCCATAGACACCATTCGGTCGTTTGGTCCGGGGGCAGTGATGTGTCAATTGGACATTGAGTCAGCGTTTTGTCTCCTCCCGCTGCACCCTTACACCTTTCTATTTATGGGTTTTGAACTGGACGAGGGCTATTACATCGCTCTATGCCTCCCTATGGGTTGTTCTCTTTCTTGCGCATACTTCCAAAGATTCAGTTCTTTCCTCCACTGGTGTCTGGAGCTGGCGACGGGCGAGCAGGGAATTTCGCACTACTGGGACGATTTTCTTTTTATCGGCCCACCGGCCTCCGATCGCTGCGTCAGCATTGCCCCCTTTTCGCACACTTCGGGGTTACGGTTGCTCCAGAGAAGACAGAGGCTCCTTTAGCCTCCTTGGTTTACCTCGGGATTCAGATTGATACGGTCGGTGGTCTCTGTAGGCTCCCTGTGAACAAGGTGTTGCGTCTTCCCGATGGTATCCTTCCATTGTCCCTCTGCGGGCAAGCTTACTCTGACCCAGGCTCCATCCTTATTGGGCCTGTTTAATTTTGCTGGAAAGGTTATCCTCATGATTATGTTTTTCTGTAGACATTTGGGACAGGTGACGGTTGGGATTAGACGCCCGCATCATTTTCTTAAATTATCACTCGACATCCGCAGGGATTTACTTATTTGGGATGAATTTCTAGTTCGTTTCACAGGCGTCTGTATTTGCCAAGAGGCAGTCGCGTCCAGCGCGTCCCTGGATGCTTTTCACGGACGTCTCTGGTGCCTTTGGTTTCAGAGCTTATTTTGCTGGCCGCTGGTGTGCGTCTCCTTGGCCGCGTGCCTGGTTTAGCGAGCACCTCACGACAAACATGCTGTTGCTGGTATGTTTTCCCATTCTGGTTGCATGCCCTGCGTAACTAACAGGTTGTCTTGTGGTGCGACGGCTTGGCCGTGGTTTTTGCCATAACCCGACAGAAGCCACGTCCTTGCCTGTCCTGCGACTCCTTGCGCAGATAGTCTTGCTGTGCTTGGTGACCAACATGATGTTGCGAGCCAAGCCTGTCCCGGGAGTGCGTAACGGAATTGTTGATGCCCTTTCTCGTGGCGACTGGCAGCATTTTAGGCGCTTGGCTCCTGCAGCTCTAATCCATGGGGACTCATGTCTGCCTTATGTGTGGCAGGTTATCCGCCCGGATTGGAGGATTTAGCCCACAGGTTGTTGGCCCCTGCAACCTTCGCGGCTTATCGGGCCGCCTGGGAGCGATCGAGTCGCTACCTTCTGGAGAGAGGCCATTGTGGTACGACCGCTCACGACTTCCTTTCAGCTCACATCTGGGTTTTTGTACACCGACGGGATTTTGCAGGCGTATGTTGGTAGGGTTCTTGCGAGCATACCTTCCTTTCTGTAGCTTCGGGGGGGGGGGGGGGGGGGGGGACTTTACTAAGTCATTTTTCCTTCGGAGGGTGTTGAAGGAATGGGCTCGGGCGATCTTGCCCCGGCCGGACACTCGCCGACCGCTCACTGGGTCTTTGCTGAGGAGAATTTTGGGATCCCTACGGAGTCTTTGCTCTTTGGGGGTACGAGGTTCGCCTCTTCATGACTGCCTTTCCGGTGACCTTTCACGGTGCGTTCAGGGTGGGTGAGCTGGTGTCCGTTTCTCTGACTTCTGCCTCGCCCATGCAGGCGGCCCGCGTCGTCATGCGCCCCGACGGTTTGTGGTGTAGGATTCAGCGCTCCAAGACTGACGTAGTCGGCGGGGGGCTGTGAGTTCGAATGGGTCGGGCTCGTGTGCGGGGCATTTGTCCAGTTATCGCGGCCCGGACTTATTCGCCCGTACGGCCTCCAACGCCTTCCGGGTGGCTCGTCCATATTGACGGTTCCCCGTTGACCGCATATCAATTTTGGTCGGTTTTGGGACGTTGTATTTTATACCTGGGTCTACCTCCGGACGACCATGGGACTCACTCTTTCCGCATCGGCGCTGCTTCAGCTGCTGCTGCGGAGGTTGGGTCCGAAGTCGACGTCCGGGCACTGGGTAGGTGGAGGTCTGGTGCAGTTAGGCGCTATATCAGGCCTTGTCCTCCCAGTGCACCCATTTGAGGATTAGCTGCTCGTCGCAGTTGCACTTTGCGACTGCGGGGGCCTTGAGGAATTTTTGTTTTATCGTTGGTTTTAATTGCGGCTTTTGCCGGCTGACGAAGTTTTGTTTTTGCCTCAAGTCAAATTGGGTGACCCCCCCTTCCCCCCTCCGTTAGGGACGCAGGTTAGGTTACCCATTTTCTCCATACGATGTTTCGTTTATTAACCTCGGTCACACCCTTCTTTTGCAGGAAGGCGGCTAGATCCGCACTTTATATGGCTTGTCCGCCGTGGGTGGCAATTATCCGGTACGCTGGGTCTTGAGGTCTTTTTAGCTTCGTGTTCTGTTTTTCTTTAAGTTTGAGTTTAGTTTCGTTTTCTTGGTTCAGGTGGCGGTGGCAGGTTGGTAACCTGGCAGTTGGCCGGTTTCTGAACGGTTATTTTAGTGTAACTTAAGGAGTTTATTGTTAGTAAGTTCGGGTGAACTTTTAGGTATTTTATAGTCTTAGTATTAATTGATGGGCACCACCGTACGTGGTGGAGCCCATATGATAGACCATAGACATGTGTGGATATCGGGGCCGGAGGCCCAATTTTTTACCCCATAGGGGCGGAGCGTACCTCCGTCCCTACAACTGTTGGTGGGCAGGGGTAGTGGCAGAAGGTCGACCCCTGGCCTTGGATTTTGGATTTCCGATGTCTGGGATGGAGGCAGGAGGCCGATCCCGGAACATCTGGGGCAGAAGGCCCCCTCACACACATATGTTTTTATTGCTCGGGATGGAGGCAGTAGGCCGATCCCGGAACATCTGGGGCAGAAGGCCCCCTCACACACATATGTTTTTATTGCTCGGGATGGAGGCAGTAGGCCGACCCCGGAACATCTGGGGCAGAAGGCCCCCTCACACACATATGTTTTTATTGCTCGGGATGGAGGCAGTAGGCCGACCCCGGAACATCTGGGGCAGAAGGCCCCCTCACACACATATGTTTTTATTGCTCGGGATGGAGGCAGTAGGCCGATCCCGGAACATCTGGGGCAGAAGGCCCCCTCACACACATATGTTTTTATTGCTCGGGATGGAGGCAGGAGGCCGATCCCGGAACATCTGGGGCAGAAGGCCCCCTCACACACATATGTTTATTGCTCTATTTTGTCATATAATTTTGGATCACCCTTATTAAGTTCTTTATCATGCTTAACCGTTCTTCTCCCCGCCACCTTAGTTAGAGAGGGAAGTCTGCATTTTTAGTTTTAGTATTAATAGGCCTTCCTCTCAGTCAAAATAAAAAGCTGACCCCTTTCACGCCAATTACGGTTGTTGTGTCTTTATTTACTAAGATAAGTGTGCTTGAGTGGCGTGCGAATGCATCTGACGTGTGAAGTTTAAAGGTTTAGGCAGGCGTGGAAACGGGAGGTAATCAAGTTGCCGGCTGCCGAGATCCCGACGGTCAGGATACCGACGCCGAAATCCTGACACCTGGTGAAATACAACAATGCTGCAAAGAATGCTTTAAAAAATAGAAGAGACTGAAGACTGTGAGCAAGCTACATCCACAGAAGATCTGTGGTCAGTTCTCCAAGATGTTTGGAACAACCTCCCTACCGAGTTCCTTCAAAAACTGCGTGCAAGTGTACCTAGGAGAACTGATGTTGTTTTGAAGCAAAGAGTGGTTTGATTTAGATTTCTCTTCTGTTCATTCACTTTGCATTTTGCCTGTTGGAGGGGCCCGACGAGGGCCCGGGTCCCGCTACACTACTCCCTCCCCCCCCCCTCTCCCTCCCTGTTGCATATGTACTTGGTGCAGGGAGAGAGAGGACTGGTTGCAACCTCTCTCCCCAGCACAGGATACGGTACACCCTAGCTGCCTACCTTGCAGCCCCTCCTCCGGGTATGGTAGGTGCATGGGGGCGTGAGCGGTGGCAAGGTTGGCTGTCCAGGGGCATTGTGAGCGGTAAAGTAGGCTGTCTGGAGGCGTGGCCAGCAGAGGAAGTGGGTGGTCTTGTGGTCTGACATCACGATCGCATCATTGTGGTTCTGCCCCCGCTGTACAGTGCAGAGAAAACAGGCAATGTATAGGGGGGAGCGGAGCCACGATGACGCGACTCAGCGCAAATCACGTTATCAGATCCCATTCCCGATATTGCTCCCCCGAGCTACCGCCATACCCATTGTAGCTTATGGTCTACACTTCTCATTTGTAGCTGGCAGAGAGGTTCCTCCTGAAGTGCAGTCAGCGGAACCGCACATCCGCAGTGCGGCCGGCACCACACTCGGCACATCGCTGGGACGGGCTTCTTTCAGAGCCCCTGTCTGTGCCGGATGATACATCAGGCTGATGTGATCGGTAATATTGCGCCCAGATTGCTCTGCAAATGCAATGAATGATAAATGGGCCCCTTACTCCTAGGACACGCCTGGCAATAGGACGTCATTGTTACCCGTCACATAAACGCCACACACTACACACGTACAGTATACAGTGTATTACTGCTGAGAGTTTCTGGCTGTTACTTTGTGTATCTATCTGTATATTTTGGAGGCGCCGATAGTAACATCTTTCTCTGCCAGATTTATGGGAGGATGTAACGTGGAGAGAGGCATTAACATAACGGCACATCAGCATTTCCCGCTGAAATGCTGCTACATGCAAATTAAAATGGAGCATTACAGGAGGCTGAGGAAATTTTATGATCATTAAAGTTTGTGACAGACAGACACTAAATCCTACTCCGCCTGCGACTCGGGAGTAAGGTGTTTCTAAAATGTAACCGTATCGCCGCCAAAGTGGCGTGCAGCGCCCTACACTGTAATGCAATACAGTGATACAGCGTTCTATTTGCTCAGATCATCCCTGAGAAGTTGTTCACTGCAAGCTGCCATATCTGAGTCTGGGCAAAATCTGTCTCATAAGAGGCGCAACCTTGTGTTCTACAATGAAAGCATGTATAGATCTCAGAATAAGAACCTATTCTATTGCTCTACTTTTTTAACGTTTTGAGGCTAATGTTAATATTAACTGGATAATGCTGACATCACAGGCCTGCTCCCCAGGTAGTGAGAGACGGCTGCTCAGGCTGCATTAACCTGCATGATTACCAAACTCAGAAGTGGGTGTGCTTCAATAGATCTACAGTAAATAGACAGTCTATAGGTTCACCGTGACAGGGTCGAAGGTCTACATGGTAAAGGTAGACAATACAAAATGTCAACGGGGTCAAAAGGTCAACATAATGGATGACACAAAAAAAGGTCCTCTCGACACACTTTTTGGGGGGGTTTTGTGTGTGCTTGAGTTAAATTAGTGGAAACATGTACCCTCACACACCACGCTCCGCACACCATACGTCTGACACGGTTACTATTCTCAATCGTAGTCCACGTGGATGGTAAATGATGAAAAAGTTAAGTAAACCTGTGTCAACAATATCTGTGTTGACCACTGTCATGTCGACCTTTTGAACCTGTCGACCTTAAACAATACCTACCTTTTACCTGTTGACCTTTTGGCACCATTGACCTTTTAACACTCCTCCCTCCGCGCCTCTTACACTCCTCCCTCTGCGTCTCTTACACTCTTTCCTCTGTGTCTCTTACACTCTTCCCTCTGCACCTCTTACACTCCTCCCTCTGCACCTCTTACACTCTCCCCTCTGTGCCTATTACACTCCCCCCTCTGTGCCCCTAACACTCCCCCCACTGTGCCTCTTACACTCCTCCCTCTGTGCCCCTTACACTCTTCCCTCTGTATCTCTTATACTCTTCCCTCTGCACCTCTTACACTCTTCCCTCTGCACCGCTTACACTCCCCCCTTTGCACCTCTTACACTCTCACCTCTGCACCTCTTACACTCCCCCCTCTGTGCCCCTTACACTCCTCCCTCTGTGCCTCACACTCCCCCTCTGCGTCCCTTACACTTTCCCCTCTGCAGCCTTTACACGCCTCACTCTGCACCCCTTACACTCCTCCCTCTGCGTCCCTTAAACTCCTACCTCTGCACCTCTTACACTCCCCCCTGTGCATCTCTGACACTCTCCCCTCTGCGCCTTTTACACTCCCCCCTCTGCACCCCTTACACTCCTCCCTCAGCACCCCTTACACTCCTCCATCTACATCCCTTACACTCCAACCACTGCGCCCCTTACACTTCCCCCTCTGCACCCCTTACACTTCTCCCTCTGCACCCCTTACACTCCTCCCTATGCATCCCTTACACTCTTCCCTCTGCATCCCTTACACTCTTCCCTCTGCGCCCCTTACACTCTTCCCACTGAGTCTCTTACACTCTTCCCTCTGCACCTCTTACACTCTCCCCTCTGTGCCTCTTACACTCCCCACTCTGTGCCCCTTACACAACTCCCTCTGCGCCCCTTACACTCCTCCCTCTGCGCCCGTTACACTCCTCCCTCTGGCCTCTTACACTCCCCCCACGTCCCTTACACTCCTCCCTCTGCACCCCTTAAACTCCTCCCTCTGCACCTATTACACTCTCCCCTCTGCGTCTCTTACACTCTTCCCTCTGCGCCCCTTAAAATCTTCCCTCTGCTTCCCTTACATTCTTCCTTATATTGCCCCCTTTGCTCCATTTACACTCCCCCCTCTGCACCCCTTACACTCTCCCCTCTGTATCTCTTTCACTCATCTCTCTGCGCCCCTTACACTCCCCCTTCTGCACCCCTTACACTCCTCTCTCTGCATCCCTTACACTCCTCCCTATGCGCCTCTTACGCTTTCCCCTCTGCGCCCCTTACACTCCTCTCTCTGCACCCCTTATACTCCCCCTCTGTGCCCCTTATACTCCCCCTCTGTACCTCTTACACTCCCCCCTCTGCGCCCCTTACACTTCTCCCTCTGTGACCCTAACACTCACCCCTCTGCGCCTCTTACACTACCCCTCTGCATCCATTACACACCTCCCTCTGCACCCCTCACAATCCTCACTCTGCACCCCTTAAACTCCTCCCTCTGCGTCTCTTACTTTCCCCTCTGCACCTTTTACACTCCCCCCTATGTGCCCCTTACACTTCCCCCTCAGCACCCCTTACACTCCTCCCTATGCACCCCTTACACTTCCTCCTCTGCGCCCCTTACACTTCTCCCTCTGCGCCCCTTACACTCCTCTCCCTGCATCCCTTACACTATTCCCTCTGCATCCCTTACACTCTTCCCTCTGCATCCCTTACACTCTTCCCTCTGCGCCCCTTACACTCTTCCCTCTGCACCCCTTACACTCTTCCCTCTGCGTACCTTACACTCCCCCTGTGCCCCTTACACTCTTCCCTCTGCATCTTTTACACTCTTACCTCTGCACCTCTTACACTCCCCCCTCTGTGCCCCTTACACTCCTTCCTCTGCGTCCCTTCATCTCCTACCTCTGCACCTCTTACACTCTCCCCTCTGTGTCTCTTACATTCTCCCCTCTGTGCCTTTTACACTCCTACCTCTGTGCCCCTTACACTCCCTCCTCTGTGCATCTTACACTCCTCCCTTGCGTCCCTTACACTCCTCCCTCTGTGCCACTTACACTTCCCCTCTGCACCCCTTACACTTCCCCCTCTGCGCCCCTTACACTTTCCCCTCTATGCCCCTTACACTTCCCCCTCTGCATCCCTTAAACTCCTCCCTCTGCACCTCTTACACTCCCCTCTGCGTCTCTTAATCTCCTCCCTCTGCACCCCTTACACTTCCCCCTCTGCACAATTTACACTTCCCCCTCTGCACCCCTTACACTTCCCCTCGGCACCCCTTACACTTCCCCCTCTGCACCCCTTACACTGCTCCCTATGCACCCCTTACACTTCCTCCTCTGCGCCCTACACTTCTCCCTCTGCGCCCCTTACACTCCTCCCTCTGCATCCCTTACACTCTTCCCTCTGCGCCCCTTACACTCTTCCCTCTGCGCCCCTTACACTCCCCCCTCTGCGCCCCTTACACTCCCCCCTCTGTGCCCCTTACACTCTTTACTCTGCGTCTCTTACACTCTTCCCTCTGCACCTCTTAAACTCCCCCCTCTGTGCCCCTTACACTCCTCCCTCTGTGCCTCTTACACTCTTCCCTCTGCGCCTCTTACACTCCCCCTCTGCACCCCTTACACTCCTCCCTCTGCACCCCTTACACTCCTCCCTCTGCATCCCTTAAACTTTTACCTCTTCACCCCTTACACTCTTCCCTCTGCGCACCTTACACTCCCCCTGTGCCCCTTACACTCTTCCCTCTGCATCTCTTACACTCTTACCTCTGCACCTCTTACACTCCCCCCTCTGTGCCCCTTACACTCCTTCCTCTGCGTCCCTTAATCTCCTACCTCTGCACCTCTTACACTCTCCCCTCTGTGTCTCTTACATTCTCCCCTCTGTGCCTTTTACACTCCTACCTCTGTGCCCCTTAAACTCCCTCCTCTGTGCATCTTACACTCCTCCCTTGCGTCCCTTACACTCCTCCCTCTGTGCCCCTTACACTTCCCCTCTGCACCCCTTACACTTCACCCTCTGCGTCCCTAACACTTTCCCCTCTATGCCCCTTACACTTCCCCCTCTGCACCCCTTACACTCCTCCCTCTGTGCCCCTTACACTCCTCCCTATGCATCTCTTACACTCCCCCATCTGCACCCCTTACACTCCTCTCTCTGTGTCCCTTACACTCCTCCCTATGCGCCTCTTACACTTTCCCCTCTGTGCCCCCTTACACTCCCCCCTCTGCACCCCTTACACTCCTCCCTCTGCACCCCTTATACTCCCCCTTCTGCGCCCCTTATATTCCCCCCTCTATGTCTTTTACACTCTCCCTCTGCACCTCTTACACTCCCCCCTCTGCGCCCCTTACACTCCTCCCTCTGTGCCCCTAACACTCACCCCTCTGCATCCCTTACACTTCCCCTCTGCGTCCCTTAAACTCCTCCCTCTGCTCACACTCCTCACTCTGCACCCCTTACACTCCTCCCTCTGCTCCCTTAAACTCCTCCCTCTGCACCTCTTACACTCCCCTCTGCGTCTCTTACTCTCCCCTCTGTACCTTTTACACTCCCCCCTCTGTGCCCCTTACACTCTTCCCTCTGCACGCCTAACACTCCCCCCTCTGCACCCCTTACACTCCTCCCTCTGCACCCCTTACACTTCCCCCTCTACACCCCTTACACTTCCCCTCTGCACCCCTTACACTTCCCCCTCTGCACCCCTTACACTCCTCCTTATGCACCCCTTACACTTCCTCCTCTGCACCCTACACATCTCCCTCTGCACCCCTTACACTCCTCCCTCTGCATCCCTTACACTCTTCCCTCTGCATCCCTTACACTTCCCCCTCTGCACCTCTTACACTTCCCCCTCTGCACCACTTACACTTCCCCTCTGCACCCCTTACACTCCTCCCTCTGCGTCCCTTAAACTCCTCCCTCTGCACCTCTTACACTCCCCTCTGCGTCTCTTACTCTCCCCTCTGCACCTTTTACACTCCCCCCTCTGCGCCCCTTACACTCTTCCCTCTGCACCCCTTACACTCCCCCCTCTGCACCATTTACACTTCCCCCTCTGCACCCCTTACACTTCCCCTCTGCACCCCTTACACTTCCCCCTCTGCACCCCTTACACTGCTCCCTCTGCACCCCTTACACTTCCTCCTCTGCGCCCTACACTTCTCCCTCTGCGCCCCCTACACTCCTCCCTCTGCATCCCTTACACTCTTCCCTCTGCGCCCCTTACACTCTTCCCTCTGCGCCCCTTACACTATTCCCTCTGCGCCCCTTACACTCCCCCCTCTGCATCCCTTAAACTTTTACCTCTTCACCCCTTACAATTCCTCCTCTGCACCCCTTACACTTCTTCCTCTGCACCCCTTACACTCCTCCCCCTGCATCCCTTACAATCTTTCCTCTGCATCCCTTACACTCTTCCCTCTGCACCCCTTACACTCTTCCCACTGCACCCCTTACCCTCTTCCCTCTGCGACCCTTACACTCCCCCCTGTGCTCCTTACACTCTTCCCTCTGCATCTCTTACACTCTTCCCTCTGCACCTCTTACACTCCCCCCTCTGTGCCCCTTACACTTCTTCCTCTGCGTCCCTTAAACTCCTACCTCTGCACCTCTTACACTCTCCCCTCTGTGTCTCTTACACTCTCCCCTCTGTGCCTTTTACACTCCCCCCTCTGTGCCCCTTACACTCCTCCCTCTGTGTCCCTTACACTCCTCCCTCTGTGCCCCTTACACTTCCCCCTCTGTGCCCCTTACACTCCTCCCTCTGTGCCCCTAACACTCCTCCCTCTGCACCCCTTACACTCCTCCCTATGCATTCCTTACACTCTTCCCTCTGCATCCCTTACACTTCCCCCTCTGCGCCCCTTACACTTCCCCCTCTGCCCCCTTACACTTCCCCTCTGCACCCCTTACACTCCTCCCTCTGCGTCCCTTAAACGCCTCCCTCTGCACCTCTTACACTTCCCTCTGCGTCTCTTACTCTCCCCTCTGCACCTTTTATACTCCCCCCTCTGCGCCCCTTACACTCTTCCCTCTGCACCCCTTACACTTCCCCCTCTGCACCATTTACACTTCCCCCTCTGCACCCCTTACACTTCCCCTCTGCACCCCTTACACTTCCCCCTCTGCACCCCTTACACTGCTCCCTATGCACCCCTTACACTTCCTCCTCTGCACCCTACACTTCTCCCTCTGCACCCCTTACACTCCTCCCTCTGCATCCCTTACTCTTCCCTCTGCTCCCCTTACACTCTTCCCTCTGCACCCATTACACTATTCCCTCTGCGCCCCTTACACTCCCCCCTCTGCACCTCTCACACTCCCCCTCTGCACCCCTTACACTCCTCCCTCTGCACCCCTTACACTCCTCCCTCTGCATCCCTTAAACTTTTACCTCTTCACCCCTTACAATTTCTCCTCTGCACCCCTTACACTTCTTCCTCTGCACTCTTTACACTCCTCCCCCTGCATCCCTTACAATCTTCCCTCTGCATCCCTTACACTCTTCCCTTTGCGCCCCTTACACTCTTCCCACTGCACCCCTTACCCTCTTCCCCCTGCGACCCTTACACTCTTCCCTCTGCAACCATTACACTATTCCCTCTGCGCCCCTTACACTCCCCCCTCTGCACCTCTTACACTCCCCCTCTGCACCCCTTACACTCCTCCCTCTGCACCCCTTACACTCCTCCCTCTGCATCCCTTAAACTTTTACCTCTTCACCCCTTACACTCCCCCCTCTGCACCTCTTACACTCCCCCTCTGCACCCCTTACACTCCTCCCTCTGCACCCCTTACACTCCTCCCTCTGCATCCCTTAAACTTTTACCTCTTCACCCCTTACAATTCCTCCTCTGCACCCCTTACACTTCTTCCTCTGCACCCTTTACACTCCTCCCCCTGCATCCCTTACAATCTTCCCTCTGCATCCCTTACACTCTTCCCTCTGCGCCCCTTACACTCTTCCCACTGCACCCCTTACACTCTTCCCTCTGCGACCCTTACACTCCCCCCTGTGCTCCTTACACTCTTCCCTCTGCATCTCTTACACTCTTCCCTCTGCACCTATTACACTCCCCCCTCTGTGCCCTTCACACTCCTTCCTTTGCGTCCCTTAAACTCCTACCTCTGCACCTCTTACACTCTCCCCTCTGTGTCTCTTACACTCCCCACTCTGTGCCCCTTACACTCCTCCCTCTGCGTCCCTTACACTCCTCCCTCTGTGCCCCTTACACTTCCCCCTCTGCGCCCTTTACACTCCTCCCTCTGTGCCCCTAACACTCCTCCCTCTGCATCCCTTACACTCCCCCCTCTGCGCCCCTTACACTCCCCCCTCTGCGCCCCTTACACTCCTTTATCTGCGTCCCTTACACTCCTCCCTATGCGCCTCTTACACTATCCCATCTGTGCCCCCTTACACTCCCCCCTCTGCGCCCCTTACACTCCTCCCTCTGCACCCCTTATACTCCCCCCTCTGCGCCCCTTGTACTCCCCCCCTCTATGTCTCTTACATTCCCTACTCTGCACCTCTTACACTCTCCCCTCTGTGCCTCTTACACTCCCCCCTCTGCGCCCTTTACACTCCTCCCTCTGTGCCCCTAACACTCACCCCTCTGCGTCCCTTAAACTCCTACCTCTGCACCTCTTACACTTTCCCCTCTGCATCTTTTACACTCCCCCCTCTGTGCCCCTTACACTTCTCCCTCTGTGCCCCTTACACTCCTCCCTCTGCGCCCCTTACACTTCCCCCTCTGTGCCCCTTACACTCCTCCCTCTGCACCCCTTACACTCTTCCCATTGTGCCCCTTACACTCCTCCCTCTGCGCCTCCTACACTCCCCCTTACGCTGTCCCTTTTGCTCCATTTACACTCCCCCCTCTGTGCCCCTTACACTCCCCCTCTGCATCTCTTTCACTCCTCGCTCTGCGCCCCTTACACTCCCCCCTCTGTGCCCCCTTACACTCCCCCCTCTGTGCCCCTTATACTCCCCCCTCTGCGTCTTACACTCTTCCCTTTGCACCTCTTACACTCTTCCCTCTGCACCTCTTACACTCTTCCCTCTGCACCTCTTACACTCCCCCCTCTACACCTCTTTCATTTTCCCCTCTGTGCCCCTTACACACCTCCCTCTGTGCCCCTAACACTCCCCACTCTGCGCCTCTTACACTCCCCCTCTGCATCCCTTACACTCCTCCCTCTGTGCCTCTTACACTCCTTCCTCTGTGCCTCTTATACTCCTCCCTCTGCGTCCCTTAAACTCCTACCTCTGCACCTCTTACACTCTACCCTCTGCGTCTCTTACACTCTCCCCTCTGCGCCTTTTACATTCCCCTCTGTGCCCCTTACACTCCTCCCTTTACGTCCCTTACACTCCTCCCTCTGCACCCCTTACACTCCTCCCTCTGCTGCTTACACTGCCCCTCTGCACCTCTTACACTCCCCCTCTGCGTCCCTTACACTCCTCCCTATGCACCCCTTACACTCCTCCCTCTGCATCCCTTAAACTCCTACCTCTGCACCTCTTACACTCTCCCATCTGCATCTTTTACACTCCCCCTCTGCACCCCTTACACTTCTCCCTCTGTGCCCCTTACACTCCTCCCTCTGCACCCCTTACACTCCCCCCTCTGTGCCTCTTACACTCCCCCCTCTGTGCCCCTTACACTCCTCCCTTACGTCCATTACACTCTTCCCTCTGTGCCCCATACACTTCCCCCTCTGCACCCCTTACACTCCTCCCTCTGCGGCTCTTACACTGCCCCTCTTACACTCCTCCTCTGCATCCCTTACACTCCTCCCTCTGCACCCCTTACACTCCTCCCTCTGCATCCCTTACACTCTTCCCTCTGTGCCCCTTACACTCTTCCGTCTGTGTTCCTTACACTCCTCCCTCTGTGCCTCCTACACTCCTCCTTACACTGCCCCTTTTGCTCCATTTACACTCTCCCCTCTGCACCCCTTACTCTCCCCCCTCTGCATCTTTCACTCCTCTCTCTGTGCCCCTTACACTCCCCCCTGCGTCCCCTTACACTCCCCCCTCTGCGCCATTTACACTCCTCTCTCTGCGTCCCATATACTTCTCCTTATGCGTCTCATACACTTTCTCCTCTCCCCCTTACACTCCCCCCTTTGCACCCTTTACACTCCTCCCTCTGCACCCTATACTCCCCCCTCTGTGCCCCTTATACTCCCCCTCTGCGTCTTACACTCTTCCCTCTGCACCTCTTACACTCTTCCCTCTGCACCCTTTACACTTCTCCTCCACCCCTTACACTCTTCCCTCTGCGACCCTTACACTCCCCCCTGTGCTCCTTACACTCTTCCCTCTGCATCTTTTACACTCTTCCCTCTGCACCTCTTACACTCCCCCCTCTGTGCCTCTTACACTCCTCCCTCTACATCCCTTAAACTCCTACCTCTGCACCTCTTACACTCTCCCGTCTGCGTCTCTTACACTCTCCCCTCTGCGTCTTTTACATTCCCCTCTGTGCCCCTTACACTCCTCCCTTTGCATCCCTTACACTCCTCCCTCTGCGCCCCTTACACTTCCCCCTCTGCACCCCTTACACTCCTCCCTCTGCACCTCTTATACTCCCCCTCTGCGTCCCTTACACTCCTCCCTCTGCACCCCTTACACTCCTCCCTCTGCATCCCTTACACTCCTCCCTCTGCGTCCCTTAAACTCCTACCTCTGCACCTCTTACACTTTCCCCTCTGCATCTTTTACACTCCCCCCTCTGTGCCCCTTACACTCCTCCCTCTGCACCCCTTACACTGCTCCCTCTGCGCCTCCTACACTCCCCCTTACACTGTCCCCTTTGCTCCATTTACACTCCCCCCTCTCCGCCCCTTACACTCCCCCTCTGCATCTCTTTCACTCCTCTCTCTGCGCCCCTTACACTCCCCCCTCTGTGCCCCCTTACACTCCCCCTTCTGTGACCCTTACTATCCTCTCTCTGCATCCCTTACACTTCTCCCTGTGCACCTCTTATACTCCCCCCTCTGTGCCCCTTACACTCCTCCCTCTGTGCCCCCTTACACTCCCCCTTCTGCGACCCTTACACTCCTCCCTCTGCGTCCCTTCTCTGAGGCAGTAGAAGAGCCCAGAACCTGCACATGGGCCCTCATTCCGAGTTGATCGCTGGCTAGCTATTTTTTGTAGCGCTGCGATCAGATAGTCCCCATTCACGGGGGTGTGTATTTTCGCTCTGCAAGTGTGCAAACTCTTGTGCAGCCGAGCAGGACAATTTTTTTTTTTTGCAGTTTCTGAGTAACTCTGGACTTACTCAGCCCTGCGATCACTTCAGCCTGTCCGGTCCCGGAATTGACGTCAGACACCCGCCCAGCAAACGCCTGGACACGCCTGTGTTTTCCCTACCACTCCCAGAAAACGGTCAGTTGACACCCATAACGCCCTCTTCCTGTCAATCTCCTTGCGATCGCCTGTGAGAATGGATTCGTCGCTAGAAGCATTGCACAGCAACGAGGCTGTTTGTACCCGTATGACGCGCGTGCGCATTGTGGTGCATACGCATGTGCAGCAGTAACCTGAACGCTGCGCTGCGAAAAACGTCAGCGAGTGATCAGCTTGGAATGAGGGCCATGGTCAGGAGTCACCGCTGCTGGGCCAGTGTGGGAGTCCTATCAGGACACAGTCACATAACAGTAACATCTATTGCTGGTCCTTCCAATGACAACGACTCCAGTATCCGAGCCGGAGGTCACAGCAACACCTATTGGCAACACAGGGAACTGCAGCATAACTGGGAACATCAAATATCACCCACAACCCTTGGCAGATCACACAGGTGATGCTATATGTGTCAGCGGTGTGTGATGGGTCATTCTCCATGGTCAAGTACATAACCAGTTGTGGTTTATTAACCAGTTACAACTAGTTGCAGGGTAACGCAGGGTTAATGCAGCAGGTACACAGTACAGCAGGTTCTGTAGATCCAGTCAGCAACGTGAGGGGGTAATGCAGACGGTGTGCGTATAGGGAGCGCATACCTATATACAAACAATGCAGGAAGCACGCACCTATATATATATAATGCAGGTGGTGTGCATATATACAGTACATACATACAATAAGCGGATGCAGGGTCTCTCCTGTAGTGGAAGCAGTCACCTTGAGACATTATGGAGGACAGAGCTGAAGACACACGGAGAAGCGCTGTGTGACAACTCTATATCCGTGTAACAGAGCTCTGCGCACAGTGCTACCTCTGTGTGACAAAGCTCTGCGCACAGTGCTACCTCCATGTGACAAAGCTCTGTGCACAGTGCTACCTCCATGTGACAAAGCTCTGTGCACAGTGCTACCTCCATGTGACAATGCTCTGCGCTCAGTGCTACCTCCCTGTAACAAAGCTCTGCGCTCAGTGCTACTTCCGTGTGACAAAGCTCTGCGCTCAGTGCTACCTCCGTGTGACAAAGCTCTGCGCTCAGTGCTACCTCCGTGTGACAAAGCTCTGCGCTCAGTGCTACCTCCGTGTGACAAAGCTATGCGCTCAGTGCTACCTCCATGTGACAAAGCTCTGCACTCAGTGCTACCTCCCTGTGACAAAGCTCTGCGCTCAGTGCTACCTCCGTGTGACAAAGCTCTGCGCTCAGTGCTACCTCCGTGTGACAAAGCTGTACAAAGCACGTCAGGAACCAGTCGCATTGCTCAGATTTATGTAGCCACTTCCCCGTCATTATCATGTCCGTGTTGTATTATTACCATTGTTACATGGGTAATATCTCCAGGACATAGCAAGGATATGATGAGCGCAGGTACCAATGTTCAGTCATGTGACCCAGCCTTCCCTACTAGACCACTATCATCATCACTGCCATCTTACTTCCGACTGGGTGTACTTCCCAGCTTACGTTTCCACCTCTCCACAGCATCCTCAGCTTCTCTCCATCTAGTCTGGAGCTTACTCCCAGAAACAGACAAGCATCTAGTGGTCCTTACCTTGCTAGTCGCCACCAAGAGCTCAATGTCACTCAAATGTGTCAGAAGGGCAACACGTAGAGTCAAACACCAGTCTTTTCTTCTCGCAGGGTCTCCTCATCATACCTCAATCATTAACTGAAACAGCTGTGCAGGAGGCTTAAAACTGGGTGATAAACATCCTAGTGATATTTGGTGGACCCCTTTTATTAAAGTAAACCTTAGTTACCTTCTATACCAGTAAATAAAGACACGGAGACATGATTTTGGCAGAAAAATTGCTAGCTATTTATTTGACCCTAACCATAGCAAACCTGTAAATGGAAAAATTTGTTAAGCTGCCGAATCAGCCGGCAAAATGGTGGCAGAAAAAAGAACGGCTCTATTAACCTATTGGTAAACTTAAATTGGTAAACTGACCGAAACCGTCCAACACCTTATCAAAAACCGGTAATAGGTGTCAACACAACCCCCACAGTGACTTCCCACCGCTCCTGGGTGCCCTGCCGCTGCCTCCCGGATGGGTGGTCGAGCGGCCATTAAGTCGATGGAGGTGAGTGCACCTAAACCAAATAAACTGAAACTTACTACCTATATAAACGATACAACTACAAACTGCCGTTCTTTTCCGCCAAAAGCGAAGGACTCCCTCCCAGAGTCCTCGCACCGCCACCATAACCTACCCTAACTCCTGCAACACTAGGAACAGATCCTCCAGGAAAAACATCATCCCCTCATTGGATAGATGTACACCATCAGGCCGAAAAAGGTGTTTGTCTCGGAACCGAATCCTAGGGTGGCGAACCACTTTGCCTCCGTGGGCCAAGACCCACTTCGCCACCGCCCCATTCACCTTTATCCTGGCCTCATCTATTACGCGTCCGTCCTCCACACCGCGCCAACTCAACCTTGGCACCATCAGGGAAAAAAACAATACACAATTGGTCCATGCTGCGGCCACCTTTGCCAGATCTTGTATCATGGCCCACCGTAGCTCCAAGGAAGTCCTCTTCCCCAGGTCGTTGCCACCTAAGTGGACAACCAAAACCTTGGGAACTCCATGCTTCCTAGCTTGACTGACTAATCTACTCAATAGATCTGTCCACATCATTCCTCGCCAACCAAGCCATCTGATTCCCTGACCTCCAGGAAACCTCTGAGCCGTATCAGAGGCCAAAAACCTAGCTGCCCAAAAGACATAAGAGTGGCCAACCACCCAAACGGACAAGCCATCAGCGAAACAACCTGAATGGAAGGAAAAGGGGTAAAATGTGTTACTAAAATCTATGCCATAAATCGAAATTGCGTTCACCTGAAGGATCTGCCAAAAAGAAAAATTATTTTTATATTCCTAAGTCGCAGCAGTCACGGCCTAGCCGATCTCCCGAGGTTCTAATAAATTTGAAGCAAAAGCATTAAGACATTAAGGGAAAGGAAAAAAGAAATCAAAACAAAATCAAACAGGGGGGGGGGGGGTATGAAAAAAGAGGGTAAAACATGAAATAACTCAGCTGGAGGTGAAAGCATAAAAACCTGCTGAGGGACTTTGATAGCACAGATTAGCCGAATTAATGATTAGAATTCAGTCCGTCAAGTCAGGCAAAAATAGCAAAATAACTCCAGACCCCCGCTGTCGGCTCGCGCCCGCAGCGGCAAGTGGCTAATCCCTGAGTAGGATCACACACGGTAAACGAACCAACATACAGTGAACATAACATATGCATAAACCAAGCAAACCTTATCTTACACTAACTTATTGACGCCAGCTACGCTTACGCAAAGTATCTCAGGCGACGGGGCGAATGTACCGCTTATAACAGGACGACTTCCATCGTCCCACCGCCTGGATCTGTGCTCCCGAAAAACCCGCGGCCGCTGCCGCCGTAGCAGCCCCAATGCGGAAGGAGTGTGTACCGAAGTGGGAGGGGGAAAGGCCCAGGCTCGTCAGACAGCGACCCATCATCCACCGAAATTGGAACTTTGTTACCGGCAGCCCATCATAGTGCAGCAACCACGACCCCCGACAGTCGGGCCTAACTGCTCCATATTGTATTGCCAACCGTACCGGGCATATGCTCTCCTCAAGTGCCGGAACCAGTGTGACCCATCGGCCCTTCCCCACCTGGTCCGTCTTAGAGCGTCGCAATCTGCACAGCAAGGACCTCCCACTCACCACTACGTCCCCCACCAGCATGCGCGAATCCGTTTGCTTAGAAGGCGCTACCAACTCCGAAATCCTAAAAGCGCCGTGGTAGGCCATCGAGAACGCCAATCTAAAAAGCAGCGATTCAAACATAGACGATGCGATGGCTCCAACCGACCCAATGATGCCAGGCAGCAAAGCTGCATCAATGGGCCGCCTCCTGTCAGGCGGCGTAGGTGCTACGCGCGCCCATCCTTTCATAGCCTTAAGCAGAATCCCGCTTTTCGTCAGATCGGGAACACCCTTAATTCTGCAGAAGAACGCAATGCCAGCCAAGTACCGGGACACCACCGCTCTAGATCTACCCGAAACATAAAGCTGCCAAATAAAAGAAAGCATCATCCGATGCCCGCTCTTACCTCGTTGCTTCCGTCCTCTAGCAAATTCTTCCCATTCGCTCCAGGCCTGTTCGTAAGCCTTAAGCGTGGATGGCGCGACCGATCGCAGTGCTAGACCTTCCAGTCCGGCTCGATGACCTGCCAGACATAACCGGGACAATGAAAACCCCGTTGATCGGCCTCGGGAGCCAACAAGTAAAACCTATCCCAATGCCCTCGCGATAGCGCATCAGCGACCCCGTTCTCCAGACCCGGCACATGCTGCGCACGGAACCACACGTTCCTGCGCAGACAAGTAAGCAGCAACTGCCCTAGCACCCGCAGCACCACCAGCGATTTAGCCCTCTGGTTGTTAATCGCGTGCACCACGCCCAGATTGTCGCATCTGAACAGGATGCTGCGATGCGCTAGCCTCTCGCCCCAGATCTCCAGCGCAACCATGATGGGAAAAAGCTCCAGGAGCAGTAGGTCCCTAGTGAGACCCGCCTAGTGCCATTCCGCTGGCCACGATGCCGCGCACCAAGATCCCTCCAGATAGCACCCAAAACCAGATGCCCCTGCCGCGTCGGTGAAAAGCTGCAATCTGGCGCTATCTACCGTCGGTGCCTGCCATATTCGAACCCCGTTAAAATCTTCCAGGAACGAGGCCCACACTGCCAGATCTCTTTTTATCTCGGCCGACAACCGTACAAAGTGGTGCGGCCTGGCACACCCCGCGGTTGCTCTTTCCAGCTTCCGGCAGAAAACCCTGCCCATCGGGATGACCCGACAAGCAAAGTTAAACATGCCCAGCAAGGATTGCGCCTGCCGCAGCTTAACCTTACGCGAGCCCATGAACTGGCCAATGGCCTCGCGAAGCTTAGCCACTTTGTCCAAAGGCAGGCGACACTCGCCTGCCACTGTGTCGATCTCGATACCCAGAAATGACAGGCAAGAGATCGGCCCCTCCGTTTTGTCTTCGGCAACTGGCACTCCGAAGTGACAAAACAATGCTCGTATACTGAAAAGCAGGTTGCCGCACCGCGGCGAACCTGCCGGACCCGTACAAAGGAAATCATCGAGGTAATGGGCAACGCCGTGCCCACCCGACGAAGACTCAACGCACCAATGTAGGAAGGTGCTAAAGCGTTCAAAATACGAGCATGAAACGGAACATCCCATCGGCAAACATTTGTCGATGAAATATTCCGATCCAATCCGGAAACCCATAAAACGGAATGAGTCCGGATGGAGGGGTAGCAATCTGAACGCGGATTCGACGTCAATCTTTGCCATAAGGGCCCCAGCTCCGTAGCTGCGGACCAAATTGAGCGCCTCGTCAAACGATTGATATACCACCGAGCAATGACCCGGAGGTATAGCGTCGTTGACCGAGGCCCCCGGTGGGTAGGAGAGGTGCTGGATCAGTCGGAAGGCCCCTGGTTTCTTCTTGGGTACCACCCCCACCGGGGAGATGACGAGATCAGCCACGGGGGGTGATGCAAACGGCCCCGCCATCCTGCCCAGCCTGACCTCCTTATCGACTTTTTCCCGCAACACTAAAGGCAATGCCCGAGCCGACTGAAGGTTCCTCTGCGCCCTAACTGTAACCTCGCTTGCAACAGGCAAGCGGAACCCAAAACTAAAACCCTCGTATAAAAACCCGGCATCCTCCTTATTCGGATACCAACTCAACCATTTACGCATAGCCTTTAACCTAATTGGCGTTGGCGCCCTGAGGAGCACTTCCGCCGGGTGCTCCTCTAGAGTAGGGTTGTTTAGCGCGGGGACCCTGCCGAGTATTCTTGAAGCAGGAGGAGGCAGGGTGGGAACCCCCGCAATGGAGGCAAGCGTGACGGAACCGACACTGCTTGCCGTAGGTACATGCCGCGTTGTTAAACGCGAAGCATAACCCTTTCGTCGCTGTCTGTTTCCCAGTCCGAACGGCCGACCTAACTGGCTTGGCCGACCCGCCGTCCCCGCCGGGCGCATGGGCGGACGGCCCGACCCGGTGTCCGTCCGCCCCTGTGCCCCGGGGCTCCTTGGCCTGCTGCGAGGCCCTGGTGACCCTAAGCCAAACCTCCACGTCCTTGAACCCGAAGTCCATAACGTACAACCCGTCCTGTTTCTCTCTGAACTCTTCATCATATCTACGCCATTCGTCACCCGCCGACGTGCGTTGCATATCATGCACGAGGTGCAGGTACCGGATGACATTCATATGCTCGTCTGGCCTGTCCTCAAGGTAACAAGCAGCGAAAACCCAAAACCCCGCCAGCCAGTTATCGAACGTGCGAAATGCCTCGGCCCCTATGCCCTTCTTAGCGGTAGCTGCCTTGAACTCTTTCTTCGCGCCTTTCGTCAAGACGAAGACATCCACGTAGTCCCCCCTACGAATGCTTTTGCTGCAGCTATCCCTAAGCCCCCGCATGACAGCGGTATATTCGCAGCGAACCACGCCTGGCAAGTCGCGCCGCTTCCTAGCCTTGCGAGATTCTTTGCTAACCCGCCTTCGCCTCTTATGCCTCTCTTGCCTCCCAGCCGCCTTTTTGGCGTATTTGATCGCCCTTTTCCTCGCCTTCGCCGTGCTACTTATGTCAGACACCGCCGAGGAAAGGGAGGAGGAGGAAGAAGAGGAAGAAGAGGACGAGCTGCGCGAACTTGAAGGAGTACTCGCAACCGACCCAGACTGCTCCGCCTCACCTGAAGCCGTAGAATGGTCGGATCCAGATTCCTCAGGCGCGATGTACGAAACGTCCTCAATTTCCGATTCCGCTTCCTCCGTATCTGTCTGATCAACTGCGGGCAAAAAGGGGGAAGAGGACCCAGAGACACACAGAGGCGAGCGCCTAGCACTTCCAGGCGCTGGCGTGCCGTATGAACGCACATTCTCATCTCGCCGTGGCTGCTGCTGCAGCTGAGCCGCGGCCGCACCAAGCTCGCGGCACGCACGCGCTACCCTCTGCGCGGCCGAGCCCGCACCCGCGCCCGATGCGCTAGGAAACCCCCCGGACCCAACCTCGCGCTCGGGGGCCGCTGAGAGCGGACCCAAAGCTGCCACCACCGCGGCGAGGGCCGCAGCGAACGCGTCTTGCGTTAAATTTGTACCCCGTGGCGTAGGAGCGCCGCCTGCTGGTTGCCGAGCGGGCGGAACGCGCCGTGTGGACCCGCCGCTGGGCACGGGAAGCCATGACCCATCCGGACCACAAATCGGTCGGCCCTGTGGGGAAAGGTCCGTAGTGCCTGGGCACCTCACCCTGGACATAGACCCCCCCCTGCTTCCTGTGCCCGCTCGCCCAGGTCCCCCGGAAGTGCCGGATGAGCTGCCCTGCCCAGCCCGGGAGGCCCCGCTCTGCGCATCATGTGACGCCCGCGGCGCCGTGCGTACCGCACTGCTGGGCGAAAGGCCCCGAAAACCTGGTTGATCTCTACCAGGCCTACTTTCCCTCCTCGCCCCGCCGGAAGCAATCCGCAGCGAGGAGGGCTGAGGGGACACGGAACGATGCGGCGTCGCTGCGCGCACCCGCGCGCGAGCGACGCCGCAGCCGCGCGTTGGCGCGCGCGCCCGTCGTGCGCGTGCCCCACCGCCTCCTGTCCCGGCGCCCCCCGCCGCCGATGCAGCCTCTTGCTGAGCATTTCTATCCGACGATCCCGCGCTGGGCTCACCGACGGGCCCAGGCCGGATCGCCGTAACTCCTGACGCCCGCCCAGCTCTCCCCCGCCGCGTGGAGCCTCTAAGCGGCCCTGGCAGGCGGGACCGGCCGGGTGTCACAGCAGCGGGTGCCGAGCGGCGTCCAGCAAGGCGCGCCGGCGCGCGCCCGCGGGCTCCCACCGTCCCGACACCCCCGACCTCCCCCGGAGGCGAGGACCGTTGGTCCCCTCTCTCCAGGAGGTCAGACCTCCGGGCCGCCACGCGCCGCCCACCGCGGCCGCCAGCAGCTACACCCGCGACCGCAGGGTCGCCGGAGGAGCGTGTCCTGCGCCCTGGACCCAACGACCTCGGAGCAGCCCCATGTGCAGCAGAGGCCTCCCCGGCGCCGGACATCCCGGCCCCGGGCTCAGCCCCGCTGGTCTGGTAACGGGCTGGTGCGCCTACTGATCGGCGTGGGCGGCTGGAGGCCATATTATAATTTGATTCCACAAACAAGTGTACTAAATATAAAAGGGTGAAACAATCTGCCAGGCAGAACTCACCCTAAGGAAATTCAAACAGCAAAGAGGCCCAAAATGGCCACTGCAGTCTATATATACCCTAACCCTCCCCCTTTTCCTAAGGCTGTACTACCTCACAGCTAGGTCCACCCCTCACAGGATGTTTAACCCATTCCTCTCCTATGTAGTCAATTCTTTCTCCGGAACAGCCAAAGTCTAGTGTGGCCGGAGACCCTCCTCAGGCACACTCTGCTACAAAGGTGAGGTTGTAGAAGACCTTTTCAGGTCAGGTCACCATGGAAAGACTGAGCACAGCAACAAGACACAGGGTAGTTATAATGCATCAGCAAGGTCTCTCCCAGGCAAACATCTCAAAGCAGCCCGGGGTTTCAAGTTGTGCTGTTCAAGCTCTTTTGAAGAAGCACAAATAAACTGGCAACGTTGAGGACTGTAGACACAATGGTCAGACAAGGAAACTTAGTGCATCAGATGAAAGACGCATCACGCTTACTTCCCTTTGAAATCAGATGATGTCCAGCAGTGCCATCAGCTCATAACCAGCGGGACCCAGGTACACCCATCTACTGTTCAGAGAAGTCTGGCCAGAAGTGGTCTTCATGGAAGAATTGCAGCCAAAAAGCCATAGCTACAACATGAAATATGGCCAAGCGACTCAACTATGCGCAAAAACACAGGAACTGGGGCGCAGAGAAATGGCAGCAGGTGCTCTGGCCAGAGGAGTCACAATGTTTGGCTGTGACAGAAGGTAGTGTGTTGGCAGAAGGGCTGGAGAGCGGCACAATACTGAGTGTCTGCAGGTGACAGTGACGCACGGTGGAGGTTCCTTGTAAGTTGGGGCTGCATTTCAGCAAACGGAGTTGGGGATTTGGTCAGGAATAATGGTGTCATCAATACTGAGAGATACAGGCAGGTATTTATCCATCATACAATACCATCAGGGAGGCGTCTGATTGGCTCCAAAGGTTTTCTGCAGCAGGACAACAACCTCAAACATACAGCCAATGTCATTAAGAACTATCTTCAGCGTAAAGAAGAACAAGGAGTCCTGGAAGTGGTAATAAGGCCCCCACAAAGCCCTAATCTCAACATCATTGAGTCTGTCTGGGACTACATGAAGAGATGGAAGGATGTAACATCCACAGAAGATCTGTGGTCAGTTTTCCAAGATGTTTGGAACAACTTCTCTGCCGAGTTCCTTCAAAAACTGCGTGCAAGTGTACCTAGAAGAATTGATGCTGTTTCGAAGGCAGAGTGGTCACACCAGATATTAATTTGATTTAGATTCCTCTTCTGTTCAGTCACTTTGCATTTTGTCAATTGATAAAAATAAACTAATAACACTTCTACTTGTGACTTGTGCAGCATTTTTTCCACTCCTGCCTAAAACTTTTGCACAGTACTGTATATAAATATTAGCATCACACCTGTATTATAAAGTAACATTTAATCAATTTCACAGTAGCAACAAACTGCATAATTTGCATCACTCGGGCAATGGGGAAGTAGCAGAGATGGAGAATGAATGCGGCACGTTGTGACATCATTGTCTGCGCAGAACAGACGCTATCCGCTCAGCCCTAACTGGCAACCTGCAGAAGATCATATCTAGGAGCACAGACATAGATGTCGTGGTATAAGTATATGTATGTATGCAAATGAACTCATGCATTCATGTATATATGTAAATGTATTAATCATGATTTGTTTAATTGTACAGCAGGTGTCACGCTCCACTAGGGACACTGTACACTACATGGAAGAAACCTCTCAATTACAGTGAAATGAGGACTTTGCTGTGAATGTACCTTGCTGGGGACTAGAAGTTCCAGCATGCCCTTTTAGACCTACTGTATAACACAATGGTGGTCCCCCCCAGTAAGGACTGAGAGATGATCGAACACTGCAGGAAGATGGAGCTCTACAGGCTAAACTCCAATCACAAGCTGTCATTTTTGGCAAAGTTAAAGGCCAAAGGATAAGTACGTAGTCCTGCGGCAAGAAGAGTCTGCGGGTCTCAGAGGTTCGGGGTAATATTAGCATCAGGGATTACCTGTTCTATCACACCCCATACGGGGCAACCTGTACAGACCCTGTGTGCAATGTAGGTTCAGGACACTGTGTGCTTAACAACATGGGTCAGATAAAGGGCAAATGAGTGACAGACTCGTGTTCAGGATGAGTGGCCCTATGGCCGTACAGCACAGTCACAGGAAGTGAGATGCTGGAGCCCTATGGCCGTACAGCACAGTCACAGGAAGTAAGATGCTGGAGCCCTATGGCCGTACAGCACAGTCACAGGAAGTAAGATGCTGGGGCCCTATGGCCGCACAGCACAGTCACAGGAAGTAAGACACTGGAGCACTATGGCCGTACAGCACAGTCACAGGAAGTAAGACGCTGGGGCCCTATGGCCGTACAGCACAGTCACAGGAAGTAAGATGCTGGGGCCCTATGGCCGTACAGCACAGTCACAGGAAGTAAGATGCTGGGGCCCTATGGCCGTACAGCACAGTCACAGGAAGTAAGACGCTGGGGCCCTATGGCCGTACAGCACAGTCACAGGAAGTAAGACGCTGGAGCCCAATGGCCGTACAGCACAGTCACAGGAAGTGAGATGCTGGAGCCCTATGGCCGTACAGCACAGTCACAGGAAGTAAGATGCTGGAGCCCTATGGCCGTACAGCACAGTCACAGGAAGTAAGACACTGGAGCCCTATGGCCGCACAGTCACAGGAAGTAAGACGCTGGAGTCTTATGGCCGTACAGCACAGTCACAGGAAGTAAGATGCTGGAGCCCTATGGCCGTACAGCACAGTCACAGGAAGTAAGACACTGGAGCCCTATGGCCGCACAGTCACAGGAAGTAAGACGCTGGAGCCCTATGGCCGTACAGCACAGTCACAGGAAGTAAGACACTGGAGCCCTATGGCCGCACAGTCACAGGAAGTAAGACGCTGGAGTCTTATGGCCGTACAGCACAGTCACAGGAAGTAAGACGCTGGAGCTCTATGGCCGTACAGCACAGTCACAGGAAGTAAGATGCTAAAGCCCTATGGCCGCACAGCACAGTCACAGGAAGTAAGATGCTGGGGCCCTATGGCCATACAGCACAGTCACAGGAAGTAAGACACTGGAGCTCTATGGCCGTACAGCACAGTCACAGGAAGTAAGATGCTAAAGCCCTATGGCCGTACAGCACAGTCACAGGAAGTAAGATGCTGGGGCCCTATGGCCGTACAGCACAGTCACAGGAAATAAGACGCTGGAGCCTTATGGCCATACAGCACAGTCACAGGAAGTAAGACGCTGGAGCTCTATGGCCGTACAGCACAGTCACAGGAAGTAAGACACTGGAGCCCTATGGCCGTACAGCACAGTCACAGGAAGTAAGACGCTGGGGCCCTATGGCCGTACAGCACAGTCACAGGAAGTAAGATGCTGGGGCCCTATGGCCGTACAGCACAGTCACAGGAAATAAGACGCTGGAGCCTTATGGCCATACAGCACAGTCACAGGAAGTAAGACGCTGGAGCTCTATGGCCGTACAGCACAGTCACAGGAAGTAAGACACTGGAGCCCTATGGCCATACAGCACAGTCACAGGAAGTAAGACGCTGGGGCCCTATGGCCGTACAGCACAGTCACAGGAAGTAAGATGCTGGGGCCCTATGGCCGTACAGCACAGTCACAGGAAGTAAGACGCTGGGGCCTTATGGCCGTACAGCACAGTCACAGGAAGTAAGACGCTGGAGTCTTATGGCCGTACAGCACAGTCACAGGAAGTAAGACGCTGGAGCTCTATGGCCGTACAGCACAGTCACAGGAAGTAAGATGCTGGGGCCCTATGGCCGGACAGCACAGTCACAGGAAGTAAGATGCTAAAGCCCTATGGCCGCACAGCACAGTCACAGGAAGTAAGATGCTAAAGCCCTATGGCCGCACAGCACAGTCACAGGAAGTAAGACGCTGGGGCCCTATGGCCGTACAGCACAGTCACAGGAAGTAAGACGCTGGAGCCCTATGGCCGTACAGTCACAGGAAGTAAGATGCTGGGGCCCTATGACTGCACAGCACAGTCACAGGAAGTAAGATGCTGGGGCCCTATGGCCATACAGCACAGTCACAGGAAGTAAGACGCTGGAGCCCTATGGCCGTACAGTCACAGGAAGTAAGATGCTGGGGCCCTATGACTGCACAGCACAGTCACAGGAAGTAAGATGCTGGGGCCCTATGGCCATACAGCACAGTCACAGGAAGTAAGACGCTGGAGCCCTATGGCCGTACAGTACAGTCACAGGAAGTAAGACGCTGGGGCCCTATGGCCGGACAGCACAGTCACAGGAAGTAAGACGCTAAAGCCCTATGGCCGCACAGCACAGTCACAGGAAGTAAGACGCTGGGGCCCTATGGCCGTACAGCACAGTCACAGGAAGAAAGACGCTGGAGCCCTATGGCCGTACAGTCACAGGAAGTACGATGCTGGGGCCCTATGGCCGCACAGCACAGTCACAGGAAGTAAGATGCTGGGGCCCTATGGCCATACAGCACAGTCACAGGAAGTAAGACGCTGGAGCCCTATGGCCGTACAGCACAGTCACAGGAAGTAAGATGCTGGGGCCCTATGGCTGTACAGCACAGTCACAGGAAGTAAGACGCTGGGGCCCTATGGCCGTACAGCACAGTCACAGGAAGTAAGACGCTGGAGTCTTATGGCCGTACAGCACAGTCACAGGAAGTAAGACGCTGGAGCCCTATGGCCGTACAGCACAGTCACAGGAAGTAAGACGCTGGAGTCTTATGGCCGTACAGCACAGTCACAGGAAGTAAGACGCTGGAGTCTTATGGCCGTACAGCACAGTCACAGGAAGTAAGACGCTGGAGCTCTATGGCCGGACAGCACAGTCACAGGAAGTAAGATGCTAAAGCCCTATGGCCGCACAGCACAGTCACAGGAAGTAAGATGCTAAAGCCCTATGGCCGCACAGCACAGTCACAGGAAGTGAGATGCTGGAGCCCTATGGCCGCACAGCACATTCACAGGAAGTAAGACGCTGGGGCCCTATGGCCGTACAGCACAGTCACAGGAAGTAAGACGCTGGAGCCCTATGGCCGTACAGTCACAGGAAGTAAGATGCTGGGGCCCTATGGCCATACAGCACAGTCACAGGAAGTAAGACGCTGGAGCCCTATGGCCGTACAGTACAGTCACAGGAAGTAAGACGCTGGGGCCCTATGGCCGTACAGCACAGTCACAGGAAGTTTGATGCTGGGTGTTGGGAAATCTGCTTAGGTCCCCTCGATATGATGGCCCCTTTGGTACCAGTGAGAGCAAGGCTTAACGTAATATGAAACACACGAGTCAATGGTTAAGAATTACTCTGTTTATTATAAAAATTACAGCGTACTATATAGATAAGAAACATGGGTGTATACAATATGTGCAAGCATATGATTGGATAAATAGAAGTAGCATACGACATTACATGCAGGATATTTAGTAACACACAGAAGTAACAGTTTTGATCTGGTATGTAATTGTCCTTGAAGATAAGACACAAACAAGCCTTATATTATATGAACAGACAAGGGCATCTTGTAGAGAGTGCGTACGTGTCTATTCAAGCACATAACAGTTCATATAGCATGTTTAACCCTTCAATCCCCTCTTAGAATCATATATTTATATAACATGATTCTTTACATGGAGCTTTTTATTTCTATATTCAGTTAGGTATTGCTTATAGGCTGCAGGGGAGTTAGGAGGGATTGTAAGGATGGCTTTATACATAAGCGAGTTTTCAATACCTTTTGTGGCGAGTTTTCTGCAGCAGGGTATAATGCAAAAGAAAACAACACAAAAAATTGCTATCACAATTAATATGTAGATTCCTAGTTGAACAAGACCCTGTTTCCAATTTTCAAACCAACCAAAGTATTGGCTCCATGGGTTATCAATACCTGAATTCTTTTTTAGCTCTATGGATAAATCATCTAGTTTTTTTATGGCTAGGGTAACTTTACCATTTGGCCCTGTGTTGTCAGGGATAAAGGTACAACATCCTTCTACCTGTTTTATGTAGACACAAACTCCACCCTTTTCAGCTAGTATCATGTCTAAGGCCATACGGTTTTGGAATGTCATTTGAGAGGTGGCTTCTAATTGTTCAGCTATACCTTTGAGTGCAACTTTGGTATCATTAATGAATCTCTGTTGGTTATAGTAGATATAATTGATCCATGCAACATTTTTATTGGCAGTTATTATAGGAATTAAGGATTCAAATCCTGCAGCTACTTCATCTCTAGCTTTGAATTCGTCTGGCACCCCTCTTGGGACCCCAATTGTGTCAATATAAACATGTGGATCGAAGCTACCTATTGGAGTTTCCCTTTTTCTTCTATGTGTGGGAGCAGTGTTTGAGGTAGGGGAACCTTCATTAGTTGGGAGTATGTGTAATGGCATAATTATTTTGGCTAAGGCACATTGACCTTTCCATGGGATATTTAATCTAGTTCTGAGTTTTAAATCTCCACAGATATAATAAATGTCCCCTAGGGACTTGGTTTGATTAACTAGGATGGTGTTACGTGTTTCTGAGCAGTATCCAGGAGGAAAATTTTTAAAATCCTTGCCAGAGTGGCTAGTGGAGTTGTAGCAGGTGTAGTTACCTGGGTATATGGTTATTGTGTTACCAGGGTTGGGTTTTTTTGAGAGTATGGGGTATTCCTTTTTCCACATTTCACATTGGCTGTCATTGGTTTTGGTGCCGTTGTAAAGGCTGAAAAAACAACTTTCTTGTTCTAGGGGTATATTAAGGGGCACGGTGCCTAGGTGAGGCCTAGATCTGCCACAAACATAGCAGTTACTTTTATTATGTTTATTGGCGCTATATTTCATCCATTCTAACCAGAAATTGATGTCAGAGAAACCAGTTTCAATAGCTAGGGTGTCTTCAAAGGTGGGATTGTTAATGGCTATCATATCCTTGAAGGTAGCTATATGAGGCCTTAGGGGTTTGCCTTGGGGGATAGCCTTAGACTGATACGCTGGATTGTTAAACATGTCCCATAAATGAAAGTTTTGCCTTTCGCTATAGTACCCTGTTCCCCACCATATTCCAACTACATAGGTACCATTATCTGCTCTGCTGGGGCGTTCTATGTTTAATCTGAACCTATATGCACTTAGGCCCTCGTCCATCTTAAAGATAGACATTCTAGAGAGTAGAGGTATTCCATCAGGTTGGCTCCATCTATTTAAAGCGTCTGATGGTCTGTACCCCCAGTCAATTCCTGTGTTCCACCCCACAGATTCCCAGGAATCACAGTTGTATCCCCACCATGAATCAGTAACACAAATATAAACTGTCTCTTTTGTGTATAGAGTGTTTTGCTTCAGCAAGCTTGGAGAACATAAAGTAATCTAAGACATAGGTGGCTACGTGTGTGTTGGAGGAGTTATACCATAAGGTGGTCACCCCTTCCTTTTGTGAGATGTCAACCTCAGTTCTACAGGGAAGTGTTAGGACTGTGATGAGGGTTAGGATAACACATGCCCAGCGGGGTCCGTGGTTCACAATCATCTTCTCCATGTGTGAGGTCATCTTGGTTGGAGGTCAGGGCTGTCTGCCCCCGTTAGTACCTCTCCTCGTTGGAGGTCAGGGCTGTCTGCCCCCGTTAGTACCTCTCCTGGACTTGCTTCGCGGTTTGGGCTGGGTATCTTCTTTACTCGGGATGCATGGATCCAGGTGGGCCCCTCCTCAGTAAGGACAGCTGTTCTGGTTACTGCAACAACTTCTGTTTCTGGACCATAGGTGAAGTCTCCTGGACTCTTATTCCTGGGAAGCACCTTCACCACGACTCTGTCTCCGACCTGGAAAGGGTGTGTTGGTTCCTGTGGGTTAAAAGGATTTTTACAAACAACCTTGTGTTCAATTTCATCTAGTTTTGTTATGAGGGACCTGACGTATTCTTCCCTTATGAGCTCTAAGTCTCCTTCCTGTACTACTAATGGTTTCTTAGCCCAGGGTGTAGGGAAGGGCCTACCCATAAGTATTTCAAAGGGTGAGTAACCTAGGGTCTTTTGTGGGGTCATTCTGATTTCTGCTAAGATAATGGGAAGGACCTGTTTCCATTTGTGGAAGGTACCTCCTGTGGCCTTCCTAAGTTTGTCTTTGAGGGTCCTATTCATCCTCTCTACGACCCCTGAACTCTGCGGGTGATATGGAATATGGAATTTCCATTCAATTTGTAAGGCCTTCACCAGGGCCTGTGTGATTTTTGCTGTAAAGGCTGCGCCTTTATCACTGTTTATCTGTAGTGGGCATCCCCATCTAGGGATGATTTCTTGGGTTAAAATCCTTGCTACAGTCTTAGCATCTTCTGATTTTGTTGGAAATGCTTCTGGCCACCGTGAAAACATATCAACTATGACCAAGGCATATTCCTGTTTTCCTTTACCTGGTATGTGTGTAAAATCAATTTGCAAATGCGTAAAGGGTGTAGTAGGGTATTCAAGATGCTGATGTTTTGCTTTATCAGGATTATTTGGGTTGTTGCGTAGACAGGTAACACATCTACTGACGTAATGATCTACCAGTGTTTTAACATCAGTGATATAAAAGTCTTTGCTTAAAAGTAAGGCTGTGGTGTTCTTGCTATGATGTCCTACCCCATGGTAATGAGCAATGAACAAAGGGGCACTTGTTTGGGGTATACAAGGTTTCCCCTCTTTGCAGATTAATCCTGATTTGGGATTTTTCTGCAATACAGGATATATCCAGTCATCCAAATCCTTGTTGGAGGCTGTGGCCTGTAGCTCCGTGATAAGATATTGATCATTTATGGCAGGGGGGGTCATGACAGCCATATGGGACTGGGCAATGGGTTGTAGAGCTGCTTCTTTGGCAGTTTTGTCAGCAAGGGCATTGCCTTTGGATATGTCGTCCTTGCCACCAGTATGGGCCCTGCAGTGCAAAATTGCAATATCAGAGGGCAGTGTGATGGCATGGAGGAGGTTTGTGATAAGCTGTGCATGGGAAATGCCTTTTCCATCGGCTCCTACAAAGCCTCTTCTTGCCCAAATAACTCCATGGTCGTGGACAACGCCATGGGCATATTTGGAGTCTGTGTAAATTGTAACGGGTTTGTTTTGGTACATTTGGCAGGCTCTGGTAAGGGCTATGAGCTCTGCAGCCTGTGCCGACTGGTAAGGTATGGGCTTTGCTTCAAGAATGTCATTGGGCAGGCGCACAACGGCATAACCTGCTTGGTATGTGGAGTCATTTGGTCTGCTACAGGAGCCATCAACAAAGACATTGTCCGAACCGGGTATGGGTACAGGGGACATGTCTAATCTCGGGGAGGTCTCTGATTCTATTGATGCTGAGCAGTCATGGTTGTCAGGTATGTCATCTTGGGGACCCTTTAGTCCTAGGAGTGCATTAAGAATGGGTGCTGGGCCTGATGACGTGTTTGCATATTTGATGATGAGGGATGGGTTGCTTTGCAGTAGGACTTCATACCCACTAAGGCGTTGGGCTGACATATGCTGTGTATGCAAGCCGTTAAGTATTGCTACTACATCATGTGTTGTGTGTAGAATTGTTGTGTGACCTTGTCACGATCCGGGTATCTGGACGCCATTACTTACCCTTCAGATGCCTCCTAAGGCTGGCTCAGCGTTCCAGGACCGGATCCCGCTGTTCCTGAGTTTCCACATGCAGAATGTCAGAGTGGTGATTTCATCAGCCGCGGCCTCCGCTGTGCCCGCGTGGTTAAATGTGCGCTTGTCAGTCTGGCGTCTCCTGTCTCCTGTGGCCGGCGTCGCCATTACTGTTTCAATTCTCACATGGATTACAAACCAAACTTCCCTCCAAGTGTCTGCATGGGCGCAGCCATCTTGGATTTTGTCATCTGATTATTTCCACCAATCTGCTGTCTGTATTGTTGATTTGCATAATTGCCTAGCCAACCCCTTCCTTGCTGCAGGTATAAGTATGCTGTGCCTGAGCAAGGAAGGCGTCAGTGCTTTGGTTGTCTAACCTAGTTCCAGTTTGTCTCTCTCCTGTGGTTGTCTTCCAGGTTCCAGCTCCTGTCTCCAGACTTCTGCTATAGAGACCCGCACCAGCATTCCATCTGCGGTGTAGCCTGACTCTCCGATCCATTCTGGACTCACCTGTTTCCAGCTACAACAATCACCTGCTTCCAGCAGTGTACAGCTTCTCTTAAAGGGCCGGTGTCCTTTCTGCAGTTTACCACTCTCCACCGGTATTATTATTTCACCGCTCTCAAACAATCACCTGCTTCCAGCCCAGCTTCCAGCAGTGTATAGCTTCTCTTAAAGGGCCGGTGTCCTTTTCTGCAGTTTACCACTCTCCACCGGTATTATTATTTCACCGCTCTCAAACTCCAAACTTCATTATTATTTCATCGCTCTCAAGTTCGTTTATTATTTAACTGGTTCCAGCCAGTATCCACTCCGTACCAACAACAGTCTGGTTCCAGCCAGTATCCACAGCAACCGTTTTACCTTCAGCAGCCCAGCCTTTCCTGGAACATCAGCTGGTACGATCCTGGGTTCTCTCCATTGCTACAGTCAGGCCTGGTAAGGACTTTCCAACTAGAAGATTATAAGAACTGTCTCACACTACCAGTGCCTGTGGCCCTTGCCACCCTGTAGTACCCAGGAATTGTATTTATCCTCTGTTGACTTTTATGTTTCCTTTTACTGCTGCTGTGTTACGGAGTTTGTCATAATAAACATCATTGACTTTTATCCTGGTTGTCGTGGTCACGCCTTCGGGCAGTTATTCTACATGTTACTTACATGTCTAGGGGTCTGATACAACCTCCCAGGTTCCGTTACATCTCAGCCCCTACAACTGAGGCTGCCTCCCGTCAGCTCAGGCCCTCAGTTGTGACAGTAAGCACTGACCTAATGAATCCAGCCGGAGACCAGGATCAAGCGGCCAGGCCGATGCAAGAACTGGCAGCCCGACTTGAACATCAGGAGGCTGCACAGGGCCACATCATCCGCTGTCTCCAGGATCTCTCTACACGGCTGGATGGGATTCAAACGACCCTCCGTGGACCTGGCACGTCCGGTGCGTCCACTACAGTAACACCAGCTGTAACCCCACCCACCTTACCCATTTCCAGTCCACATCATCTTCCAACGCCAGCAAAATTTGATGGATCTCCAAGGTTCTGCAGGGGATTTCTCAATCAATGTGAAATCCACTTTGAGCTTCTACCTGGCAATTTCTTCAGTGACCGTACCAAAATTGCCTATATCATCTCCCTTCTCAGTGGCTCAGCCCTTGACTGGGCATCACCTTTATGGGAGAAGTCTGATCCCCTGCTATCCTCCTATACTGACTTTGTAGCTACATTCAGGCGCATCTTCGACGAGCCAGGCCGGATAACATCTGCTTCATCTGAGATTCTCCGTTTACGCCAGGGAACACGTACTGTGGGACAGTATCTTATACAGTTTAAAATCCTGGCATCCGAACTGGCATGGAACGACGAGGCCCTGTATGCTGCATTCTGGCATGGCTTATCAGAACGCATCAAGGATGAGTTAGCTACCAGAGACTTGCCCTCTAAGTTGGATGAGCTAATTTCTCTTTGCACGAAGGTTGATCTACGTTTCAGAGAGAGAGCAACCGAGCGAGGAAGATCATCTACTCCTAAATCTTCTGCTCCTCCTCCTCGTCAACCATCTCCATCCAAGGATGAGCCTATGCAAATTAGTCGTTCCCGTCTATCTCCCGCTGAGCGCCGAAGACGTCTCTCTGAGTCTCTCTGTCTCTACTGTGCAGCTCCGTCGCACACTATCAATGCCTGTCCCAAACGTCCGGGAAACTCCAGATCCTAGCTCGCCAAGGAGAGGGCCGGCTAGGAGTAATGATCTCCTCTCCATCTCCTCATGACTGTAACCTCCCAGTGTCGCTCCAAATTGCTCAACGTTACAGGAACGTCATTGCCCTCCTTGATTCCGGAGCAGCTGGGAATTTCATAACCGAAGCTTATGTTAAACGGTGGTCCCTACCCACCGAGAGACTGTCCTCGTCCATCTCTTTGACTGCCGTGGATGGCAGCAAGATTTTTGACGCAGTCATTTCCTTAAGGACTCTTCCAGTTCGTCTGAGAGTGGGAGTTCTTCATTCTGAGTATATTTCTTTTTTAGTGATTCCAAGAGCCACACATCCAGTGGTTTTAGGCCTTCCATGGCTCCGTCTCCACAACCCATCAATTGACTGGACGACTACGCAAATACTGGCATGGGGTCCCTCCTGTGCTGAGACTTGTTTAGCCAAAGTTCTTCCTGTTTGTTCTTCCTTCCCCAGGTCATCTGATGTTCCGCCTCCTCCATATCAAGACTTCACGGACGTGTTCAGTAAAGCCTCTGCTGATATCCTTCCTCCTCATAGAGAATGGGACTGCCCAATCGACCTCATTCCAGGGAAGGTTCCACCGCGAGGCCGAACTTATCCGTTGTCTCTGCCTGAGACACACTCCATGGAAGAGTACATCAAAGAGAACCTGGCGAAGGGTTTCATCCGACCATCTTCTTCTCCAGCCGGCGCAGGCTTCTTCTTCGTTAAGAAGAAAGACGGTGGTCTGCGTCCGTGCATCGACTACAGAGGTCTGAACGACATTACCGTCAAGAACCGATACCCTTTACCCCTGATTACCGAGCTCTTTGATAGAGTTAGTGGTGCAACTATTTTCACAAAGCTGGACTTGAGGGGTGCCTACAATCTCATCCGAATCCGTGAGGGTGACGAGTGGAAGACCGCCTTTAACACCCGTGACGGACATTATGAGTACCTCGTCATGCCCTTCGGATTGAGCAACGCTCCAGCAGTCTTCCAGCACTTCGTGAATGAGATTTTCAGGGACATCTTGTACCGCCATGTCGTGGTTTATCTAGACGACATCCTCATCTTTGCTAATAATCTCGAAGATCATCGTTTCTGGGTAAAAGAGGTTCTTTCCCGTCTCCGTGTCAATCACCTCTATTGTAAATTGGAGAAGTGTGTGTTTGAAGTTAAAACCATTCCGTTTCTAGGTTACATTGTGTCCGGTTCCGGACTAGAGATGGATCCTGAGAAACTCCAAGCAATCCAGAATTGGCCTATACCCTTAAGCCTCAAAGGGGTCCAGAGGTTCTTAGGGTTCGCCAATTATTATAGAAAATTTATACGAGACTTTTCCACCATCGTGGCGCCTATCACTGCATTAACCAAGAAAGGTGCTAATCCGTCCAAGTGGTCCGAGGAAGCTACACAGGCCTTTCACCTTCTGAAGCAACGGTTCATCTCTGCACCAGTTCTGAAACAGCCCGACACCGACTCTCCTTTTATCTTAGAGGTAGATGCCTCCTCCGTTGGAGTAGGAGCAGTGTTATCCCAGAGGGCCAAAGATGGACATCTACATCCTTGCAGTTTCTTCTCCCGGAAGTTCTCCCCAGCTGAGCGCAACTATGCCATTGGCGATCAGGAGTTGCTAGCCATCAAGCTCGCTCTGGAGGAGTGGAGATACCTGTTGGAGGGAGCTTCCCACTCAATCACCATACTTACCGACCACAAAAATCTTTTATATCTCAAAGGCGCACAATGTCTGAATCCTCGTCAGGCCAGATGGGCACTTTTCTTCTCTAGGTTTGACTTTAAACTCCAGTTCTGTCCGGGTTCTCAGAATCGTAAGGCCGATGCCCTTTCCCGCTCATGGGAGCAAGAAAATGAGTCCGAGTCTGCAGACAAGCATCCTATTATTAATCCGTTGGCATTCTCCACGGTAGGGATGGACTCTACGCCTCCACCAGGGAAAAGTTTTGTTAAGCCAGTTCTAAGGAAGAAGCTCATGCATTGGGCCCATGCTTCCCGTTTTGCTGGACATACAGGCATTCAGAAAACCCTTGAATTTATTTCTAGGTCCTACTGGTGGCCAACTCTGAAGAAGGACGTTATGGAATTTATTGCCTCCTGCCCAAAGTGTGCCCAACACAAAGTCTCCCGCCAGTCGCCTGCGGGGCAACTGGTTCCATTATCTGTTCCCCGTCGACCTTGGACCCATTTGTCGATGGACTTTGTTTCCGATCTACCTATCTGCAACAAGTTTAATACCATCTGGGTGGTAGTTGACCGGTTCACCAAGATGGCACATTTCATCCCTCTCACCGGTCTTCCGTCAGCTTCCAAGTTGGCTCAAGTGTTTATACAAGAGATCTTCCGACTTCACGGTCTTCCTGAAGAGATCATCTCGGATCGTGGAGTACAATTTGTAGCCAAATTTTGGCGAAGTTTGTGTCAAGCCCTCCAAGTCAAGTTAAAGTTTTCCACGGCTTACCATCCTCAGACCAATGGTCAAACCGAGAGGGTGAATCAGGACTTGGAGGCCTTCCTCCGTATATATGTGTCTTCCTCTCAAGATGACTGGGTTCAACTCCTTCCTTGGGCCGAGTTCAGCCACAACAATCAATACCATTCCTCATCTTCTTCTACACCATTCTTCATTAATTATGGATTCCACCCTAAAGTCCCAGAATTCCAACCGCTTCCCGCAACTTCTGTTCCAGCAGTGGATGTCACCTTGCGTCAGTTTTCAAATAACTGGAGGAACGTCCGCGCAGCCCTGCTTAAAGCCTCATTCAGGTATAAGAAGTTTGCCGATAGGAAGCGTAGAGCGGTTCCTGCTCTCAAGGTGGGTGATCGTGTGTGGCTGTCCACGAAGAATTTGAGGTTGAGAGTTCCCAGCATGAAATTTGCACCTCGCTACATCGGACCCTTCAAGATTGAACAAGTCATCAATCCTGTTGCCTACAGGTTACAGTTACCATCCTTCTTGAAAATACCCAGGACATTTCATGTTTCTTTGTTGAAACCGCTGATCCTGAATCGGTTTCATTCCGCACTTCCTCCAGCTCCCAAAGTTCAGACTCAACGGGGAGTCGAGTACGAGGTGGCCAAGATTTTGGACTCACGTTTCCGTTACGGTCAGTTACAATACCTCATTGACTGGAAGGGCTATGGTCCTGAAGAACGCTCTTGGACCAATGCCTCAGACGTCCATGCTCCTGCCTTGGTCCGAAATTTCCACGCAAAGTTTCCTTTAAAGCCTAAGAAGTGTCCTGGGGCCACTCCTAAAGGGGGGGGTGCTGTCACGATCCGGGTATCTGGACGCCATTACTTACCCTTCAGATGCCTCCTAAGGCTGGCTCAGCGTTCCAGGACCGGATCCCACTGTTCCTGAGTTTCCACATGCAGAATGTCAGAGTGGTGATTTCATCAGCCGCGGCCTCCGCTGTGCCCGCGTGGTTAAATGTGCGCTTGTCAGTCTGGCGTCTCCTGTCTCCTGTGGCCGGCGTCGCCATTACTGTTTCAATTCTCACATGGATTACAAACCAAACTTCCCTCCAAGTGTCTGCATGGGCGCAGCCATCTTGGATTTTGTCATCTGATTATTTCCACCAATCTGCTGTCTGTATTGTTGATTTGCATAATTGCCTAGCCAACCCCTTCCTTGCTGCAGGTATAAGTATGCTGTGCCTGAGCAAGGAAGGCGTCAGTGCTTTGGTTGTCTAACCTAGTTCCAGTTTGTCTCTCTCCTGTGGTTGTCTTCCAGGTTCCAGCTCCTGTCTCCAGACTTCTGCTATAGAGACCCGCACCAGCATTCCATCTGCGGTGTAGCCTGACTCTCCGATCCATTCTGGACTCACCTGTTTCCAGCTACAACAATCACCTGCTTCCAGCAGTGTACAGCTTCTCTTAAAGGGCCGGTGTCCTTTCTGCAGTTTACCACTCTCCACCGGTATTATTATTTCACCGCTCTCAAACAATCACCTGCTTCCAGCCCAGCTTCCAGCAGTGTATAGCTTCTCTTAAAGGGCCGGTGTCCTTTTCTGCAGTTTACCACTCTCCACCGGTATTATTATTTCACCGCTCTCAAACTCCAAACTTCATTATTATTTCATCGCTCTCAAGTTCGTTTATTATTTAACTGGTTCCAGCCAGTATCCACTCCGTACCAACAACAGTCTGGTTCCAGCCAGTATCCACAGCAACCGTTTTACCTTCAGCAGCCCAGCCTTTCCTGGAACATCAGCTGGTACGATCCTGGGTTCTCTCCATTGCTACAGTCAGGCCTGGTAAGGACTTTCCAACTAGAAGATTATAAGAACTGTCTCACACTACCAGTGCCTGTGGCCCTTGCCACCCTGTAGTACCCAGGAATTGTATTTATCCTCTGTTGACTTTTATGTTTCCTTTTACTGCTGCTGTGTTACGGAGTTTGTCATAATAAACATCATTGACTTTTATCCTGGTTGTCGTGGTCACGCCTTCGGGCAGTTATTCTACATGTTACTTACATGTCTAGGGGTCTGATACAACCTCCCAGGTTCCGTTACATCTCAGCCCCTACAACTGAGGCTGCCTCCCGTCAGCTCAGGCCCTCAGTTGTGACAGACCTAAGGTGAGTGTAGTTGCCATCTCAGCCACCATTGCACAAGCTGCCAGTGCTCTGAGGCAGGCAGGCATACCTTGGACCGGAACAGGCATTACTTTGGAAAAAAATGCCACGGGGCGCAGTTTGCTTCCATGAAATTGAGTCAGTACCCCCGCCATGGTTTTACAGTTGTCCCTTGCATATAAATGAAATGGTAGTACATAGTTTGGGAGGCCCAGTGCCGGACTTTTTACCAACATACATTTTAGACTTTCATATGCAGTTAACATTTCTTGTGACCATTGAATCTGTTTAGGTTTGTCATTGAGAGTGGCTTGTCTCAAGATATTGTCATAGTAGGAACAATCAGATATCCACTGTCTGCAATAATTAATCATGCCCAGAAAGGATAGCATTTCCTTCTGAGTAGTTGGGGTGACCAGGCCCAATACAGACTGAATGCGTTGTGGACTGATTTTCCTTTCTCCCTGTGTGAGCACAAAACCCAAATAGTTAACATGCTTTTTACACCATTGCATTTTTGTTTTAGACACCTTGTGTCCACATTCACAGAGCCAGTTTAACAGTGATATACCATCCTGTCGGCAGGCCTCCTCCGTTTGACTACAGAGAAGCAGATCATCTGCATACTGTAGCAGGACAGAACCATAGGGGGGGTGCCAGGGAGCCAATGTGGCTTGGAGTACAATGCTATACACAACAGGTGAATCAATCCATCCCTGTGGTAATCTGCACCATGTTAACTGCTTGCCCTCAAAAGAAAAGGCAAAAAGTAACTGTGTTTGGGGGTCCACTGGTATGCTGAAAAATGCATTTTTTAAATCAATCACTGAGAAAAATGCAGCATCTACAGGGATGGCTGAGAGGAGTGAGTTTACATCAGGTACAATTGGTGCAATGGGAACAATTAGTTGATTGATTGCTCTGAGATCTTGTACAAATCTCACAGACCCATCTGCTTTTGCTACAGGGTTGACTGGTGTGCAGTATGGGGATACTACATGTCTAAGAATGCCTTGTTCTAAAAATTGCTGTACCATAGGTCTAAGACCTTCTATTTTTTCTTTTGACAAAGGGTATTGTTTGTGGTACACGGGTTGTGAGTCAGGTTTGAGTGTAGCTTTGTATGGTGTACATGATATTAGGCCAGTGTCATAGGGCCCTTCTGACCATACCTGGGGGTTTACAGTTTCTAACTCAGGTGGTGTGTCAAGGTTTACCCACACAGGTAAATGAGGTGATACAACATCCATGCCGCTACTTGAGGCAGAGGGACTAATTGTGATTTCGAGACGGCTGAGAAGATCCCTTCCCAGTAGGTTTATTGGGCATTCAGGTATTACAGTAAAGTTGTGTCTTCCCATATAAACGCCCTTCAAAGTTTCTATACTGATGGCGTCGGTAATATAGGCTTTTGTGGGTATCCCATTAATTCCCATTGAAGGAGCAGTCCTTTCCAGGTGACCATTGTACAGGTCCTTACACAAAACACTGGTAGTAGCACCACTGTCCACTAAGAAGGGGACGGTTTTTCCTCCCACAATTAAAGTGAGCAGCGGTGGGTCCTTCCAATGCTTTGTGATTTGGGCAAAGGCTGAGATACCCTCCTCCGGGCCCCGTCAATGGGTTTGTTCCTGCCAGTCAACTCGAAAACGGGGAAAGTCTTTAATCTGGTCTCTGGGTTGGCTGCGGGGTGGTGCATCGTTGTGCATAGGGTCATGGGCCTGTCGGGGTCTGCTGGGGGGATATGGACAATCCCTTGCCCAGTGGTCATTTTTCCTGCAGTTGTAACATGTATTGGTCTGTCTCCTAGAAATAGGTGGAGGTCCCATAGGGCCCCTCTGGAACCTATTGTCTTGGGGTGGGCGGAAAGGTCTATTCGGCTTTCCCGGGGGGTTCTGGTAGTTATGTGAGGGTATAGTACTGACAGATTTCCTCATTTCAAAACAACCCGCTGCTTCTTTCTCATATAAATGTTTCTCAAATTTTTCTACAGTGTCAGAGGTCCAGCTAGAAACACTCTGTTTTACTGTGAGGCCAATAGAGGGCAGCAGATTATTAACAAATGTGGAAACAAGAAGATTATCATTGTTTACCAGGCTCAACCCTGCTTCCTCGGTCCAACACTTCTTAAATCTTTTCCAGAACTCTGTTACTGATTCACTAGGTTTCTGTTTACATGCTACGGCAATCGGGAGAGATGAACGGGTTTTAAATACCACATTCATGTGATCACTAAGTTCCTTCCACATTTTGTCTATTCCATCCTGCGTATTTAAAGGATAATTAGTGGCAGTTTGATTATCTGCTGTTATGGGGGTGTTAATTGTGGGTACTTTTGTCCAATCCCACCCATTGTAGTGATCTATGACCCCATCTATGATGAGTCTCATGTCTTCTTGTGTGAAACTCCGTCCCTTAGAAGCCTTTTTTAAGTAAGCAATACATCCTAAAGGGGTGATCATTGGTTTAGGACAATTTTTAATTATTCTGTCTAGATCCTCAACTTCAATTGGCTTTTTTAACAATTGGTCTCCCACTGTCATAAAAGGTAGATGTAGGGCTGTTACTTGTTGGCTGCCTTCGGAAAGTGAGATAGGTCTACCGGAACGGGTGTGTGAGGGACTAGTGATTTCGTTGGTGACTATGGTGGAATCTGCTGACTGACGGCTGGTTGTGAAAGGGCGAAGGGGTGATGTTAAAATATTGGATAGAGTATCCCAAGATGATGTGGGTAGGGGGGCGGGTGGTGATTGGGACGGTAATGTCCTGTTAGAGACCGGGGTCACTTGGGTTGTGATGACTGTCTCACGAGGGGCAGTCGGCAGTGGAACATGGGCGGGAGTGGGATTGGAAGCCTGTGGTCGGGTTAAAGCAACGGCTGCCATGATGTCTTCATTAGTTAGTGAAGGATACAGTGGACCATAGGGGGGCGGACAAGTATTTTTAATTATCTTACTTGTTCTGTCTTCTTCTGCCTTATGTAATTGGGTAGTTATATTTTTTAGTTTTCTTTGTTTCTTATTAGTGGAACTATCATACCAATAGGGTGCTATAGTAAGCCACTGTTCCCCTCCTGCTCTCATGTATGTCATATCCCATTGTGGATCATGATCATACCATGGCCAGGCTGTTTTATCTTCTAAACATAGTCCCTTAACCATATCCATATAGAAGGGAAAATTTGTTCCATCCCGTGGGAAAGGTTTGGGACTTCCTACGGCTTCTGTCCAGCCTGCCAGATTATCTACCCATGGGTTAACAAGATAAAAATTTGTAGGAGAAACACGGCCGACATAGTCTTTACATGTTTCTCTGGGGAGGGGCGGGGGATATTCAGTCTTTTTACTCTGACTTGCTCCCATCTCTTAAATAAACTTTCAAAACAAACTAACAACAGATTATACAAGTATATATATGCGATTATATAAAAAAGTCACTGAGGGGGAATATCAGTTTACGTATGCATTCAGCTGATCTGATCATAGATCATTGGTAACATGTTGGATTACACATTCCTACATAAACCAAAGGGACATTGGGTATACAAAATGTTTTTATGATATCAACCATACGTACACTTACCACCCGTATAATTGATATTTTGCAAATAAAGTACAATTTTCTTGCATGAAATAACTGTAAATAGCAATGTTATATGACATTCAGTGTCCGTACACTTACCACCCGTACACTGAATATCCTAATACAAATAAACAATATAATTTTTACAAATATATGGCCATATTCAAACTAACTAGGCGATCAGATCGAGGAGGCGTTGTTATTTGGACCCCTGGTCCATCTATGGTATCCCGGATACCTGTGCCTTTAAAGATTATATGGACCCCTGGTCCTTCTATGGTATCCCTGATACCTTTATGTGGCGCCCGGCGCCTTTAAGAAAACAAGTTTCTTTTCTGCCAAGTCCCGGACTTGGATTGTATTTCTTGTCACGTGTTCCCGGAACACGAAATGAGTTCAGATCTAGTAGTAATCGCAATCCCTGAACGGAAAAGACAGACAATAAAATTCTCTATCTTACCGGGCAGGGGACGATCGCCTAGATCCCGGACTTCGAGCCCCCAAACTGTTGGGAAATCTGCTTAGGTCCCCTCGATATGATGGCCCCTTTGGTACCAGTGAGAGCAAGGCTTAACGTAATATGAAACACATGAGTCAATGGTTAAGAATTACTCTGTTTATTATAAAAATTACAGCGTACTATATAGATAAGAAACATGGTGTATACAATATGTGCAAGCATATGATTGGATAAATAGAAGTAGCATACGACATTACATGCAGGATATTTAGTAACACACAGAAGTAACAGTTTTGATCTGGTATGTAATTGTCCTTGAAGATAAGACACAAACAAGCCTTATATTATATGAACAGACAAGGGCATCTTGTAGAGAGTGCGTACGTGTCTATTCAAGCACATAACAGTTCATATAGCATGTTTAACCCTTCACTGGGGCCCTATGGCCGCACAGCAAAGTCACAGGAAGTAAGATGCTGGGGCCTATGATCGTACAGCACAGTCACAGGAAGTAAGACGCTGGAGCCCTATGGCCGTACAGCACAGTCACAGGAAGTAAGACGCTGGAGTCTTATGGCCGTACAGCACAGTCACAGGAAGTAAGACGCTGGAGCCCTATGGCCGTACAGCACAGTCACAGGAAGTAAGACGCTGGAGTCTTATGGCCGTACAGCACAGTCACAGGAAGTAAGACGCTGGAGCTCTATGGCCGGACAGCACAGTCACAGGAAGTAAGATGCTAAAGCCCTATGGCCGCACAGCACAGTCACAGGAAGTAAGATGCTAAAGCCCTATGGCCGCACAGCACAGTCACAGGAAGTGAGATGCTGGAGCCCTATGGCCGCACAGCACAGTCACAGGAAGTAAGACGCTGGGGCCCTATGGCCGTACAGCACAGTCACAGGAAGTAAGACGCTGGAGCCCTATGGCCGTACAGTCACAGGAAGTAAGATGCTGGGGCCCTATGGCCATACAGCACAGTCACAGGAAGTAAGACGCTGGAGCCCTATGGCCGTACAGTACAGTCACAGGAAGTAAGACGCTGGGGCCCTATGGCCGTACAGCACAGTCACAGGAAGTTTGATGCTGGGGCCCTATGGCCGCACAGCAAAGTCACAGGAAGTGAGACGCTGGAGCCCTATAGCCGTACAGTCACAGGAAGTAAGATGCTGGGGCCCTATGGGCTATGGCCGTACAGCACAGTCACAGGAAGTGAGACGCTGGAGCCCTATGGCCGTACAGTCACAGGCAGTAAGATGCTGGGGCCCTATGGGCTATGGCCGTACAGCACAGTCACAGGAAGTGAGACGCTGGAGCCCTATGGCCGTACAGTCACAGGCAGTAAGATGCTGGGGCCCTATGGCCGTACAGCACAGTCACAGGAAGTAAGATGCTGGGGCCCTATGGCCGCACAGCACAGTCACAGGAAGTAAGATGCTGAAACCATATGGCCGTACCTGGAGCCCTATGGCCGTACAGTCACAGGAAGTAAGATGCTGGGGCCCTATGGCCGCACAGCACAGTCACAGGAAGTAAGATGAGCCTGTTATTGCTGAGGTTGTTGGATGAGCGCCCACATACGCCTTTATCAGTAGTTAGCATGGCCATGATCTCGCACATATCATGCTGGTATATTAAGCCAATCGACATATCACTGTGCTTGCTAGGTGGTGCCCCAATCTCTGAATAACTGATGTAAAGTAGGCACTAAACAGGACGTAACTTACTAAGTGGAAAAAAATTGCAAATATAGACTGGTTCCAGCCCTACCCAGAGCTACGCACAGAGTGCGTCCGGCTCCACATCGCCAGCACTTGTGTCTGTTTAACGTCACGTCTTCAGCAGCACCTGCAAGAGATCCGCCTCCTACCAGGCGTTGTACATATTTCTGCTGGTCTGCATTTGCATAAATACACCCTTGCTGGACGCTGCCGACATCAGACCGACCCAGGTGCGCATGTTAGACACGGTGCATGCGAAATTTGCTAAACACTGCAAGACTGTGGCTCAGAACCAGGCGCTGTGTAGCCAGTGTGGGAACTGCACTGCTTTAAGTTTATAGATGGCCGGAGTTCTGCCTACAAGCCGTGGTCAGCGACAGAAGGCGGAAATACGTTATCATTCCGCGCAGGGCACTGCATTGGCACAAGACTGGCTGCCAACCCCCTGGGTGGCACAGAGGGGGTTAATAGGCTACTGAGTCGCCGGTAAATATTTTCGGCTTAACACATTGGTACATTCAGAGCCCAGCCACGAAGAACGGGGTTTAGTCAGAACACATTCAATTCCGACGGCCTATTTATAACAGCCGAGTGAGACTTTTTCCACAGTTAATTAACACGGTGTTCTAGAGTGAAATATCATTCCAAGCCAGGGAATAACACTTTTGATGTGTAAATTCCAGGCGAGGGGATGGTCTAAAGTGACCTGAATACATTTTATTAGCCTATAATAAGGCAAGTTGTGGCAGCTCGCGCGGATATTTGCATTCTCAACAAAAAAACAACAAACCCTTTGCTTAAGTTTGGGAATGAAATTAGACGCTCGGTGCGTGGAGAGGGGGCTGACAATCTGTAGCCGCAGAGCGTTATTTATTTATTTCTCTAGAAGACGGATTCATTCAGATGCTGATGTGATCTTTTTCTGTTACAGCGCATAAATTATGCAGCGGAGAGATGGTGCCGTTTGGGGGGCGCGTGATTCGGGAGGGGATAATACACAGCTATCTCCGTCCTAGCCTTTGATTAGACATTTGTCCACGCCAACAATAACGTTATTACAAAGAGGGATGAAAGGAGCTGGGAAATGAAGACGCTGCGTATCCGCCGCTTAATGTAGCAGCACATTTATAGGGGTTTAATGGTATATAAATTTAGCTGGAGAATCGGAGGCATCGGAGGGGCAAAGCTGATATACGCGGGGATAGGGCCGCAGACAGGAATTAGAGCGTCAGGGGGAAGTGAGGGACTATTTCTGTCTGGATGGTTATAAATAATAACAAATATTGTGTCTTTGGTCTACTAGGAAATGTCCAAGAGAACGAACTCTAACTGCGGAAGGTGGAATATACAGCTACGTATCGCACCAACGCTCTCCTGTATTAACATACCTCCTGGTAGCGGTGCCTTCTGCTGTGCCTCCCTGCGGTGCCTCCCTGCAGTACCCCGTCTTTTCCACAGCATACCCCAAGCGATAGTAAGCGTATAAAGCTACAGGATGAGTATTGGGCAGAACGCTGCACCAGATTTACACCAGGGGGGAAATTTACTAAGAATCGTTTTGAGGGGTTTCGTATTTTGCTAGAAGCGATTTTGCTAATTGCGAATATACTAAGGACCAATTCACATAAAAATCACATGTCAAACGCGACATCGCAGACCAAATCGCAGCAAATCAGCATCGGATGAAACTGCTAGTAGATGATGCGCTCTTTGCCTGTCTCCTTCTACCAGAGAAGCCTATGAGCGCATCCCCGTGTGTTTATTCCCTAGTGCCAAGAGTCACTCGGAGGCGGAGCTATGTGATGTAATCCCTGCTCCTCCATCTTAGAGTGAGTGAGAGAGTCCTGGTGTACAAGCGTGCAGATCTGAGACGGGAACGGATCTCAGCTACAGAGACTCACAGCGTTCCATTGCATGTATCGCGGCTCCGGAGCTGACGCTGACCAGGGCGCCGCATCTTCTCTACAGCGGGAGTCAGACTGCATGGCTGTAGCTACTCGCTTGGGATCCCGGATATCGGTATGCTGGGGATTGGGATCTCATTTGGGTTTCTGAGCAGTGTCGGAATTCTGGTGTCGGTGTTTCAGCTGCTGGGATCCCGGCCGTTGATACTGTAAAACCCGTTCCCCACGGGCCATGCGCCTTCAGTCCCTATTGGAGAAATGGGGGGGGCGCCAGTTTGTGATACTTGAGATGTATTACCCACACCCTACATTCTCCCTTGCAGGAATCCTATGGAGCAACGTTGCGGTCAGCCTCTGCTCTGACTGAGATGGCGGACACCAGAGAACAATAGCTTGCCGGATTAGAGAGGAGCTACAGCCGGTGGGACGGCTAGATCTGCCGCCCACAAGCCTACAGAACGGCATACTGCCGACACAGGCACCACCGGTGAGGGGCTTATCTTTCCCGTGCGTCTTTTCCATCATTCATTTTATAGGATTATGTAGGTTGCACTCTATGGGGCATCTCTGTTCCCCAGGGGAACCATTCAGTTAGGAGATAGGAACCATGGGGTCTATTTACTAAGCCTTGGATAAAGAGGACGGAGATAACGTACCAGCCAACCAGCTCCTGACTGTCATGTTACAGGCTGTGGGCGGGATGTACTAACCTCCGCCATCGCGGTAACTGCACTTTTCTCTCCGCTCTCACTCCCTGCTCCGCTGCCCGCCGCTCCCACGTCTGCTTTCTCATCCTCTTCTCCCTCTTCCTCACCGCCACGGCCACTGTGTTCTCTGATCGCTGCGCTCCCCCTGGCCGTTTGGCGCATGCGCATCCGGGTTGTGCTTTTCCGGGCATGCGCACACTGGTTCATCAATAATCAGGGAGTGAGAGCGGAGAGAAAAGTGCAGTTATCGCGATGGCGGAGGTTAGTACATCCCGCCCACAGCCTGTAACATGACAGTTAGGAGCTGATTGGCTGGCATTTTATCTCCGTCCGAGGCTTAGTGAATAGACCCCTCAGGGCCTTATTCAGTATGGATCGCATACTAACGATTTTATGACGAGTGCACACGCACAGTGTACAATCTGCGCATGTGCGAGCCCGGCAATGCGTTCGCATGGGGCGGTGTCGTGACGTTCGGGAGCGTGGTGTCGGGAACACAGGCGGGTCCGGGCCATTCGGGGTGGCCAGCTACCGGGCCCACATACTAAATCCAATCCTTCTCCAGGAACGTGTGTCCCCCCAACGCTCTCTGCTCCAAATCGATGGAACCTATTGCTTTTGGGATAGCCCGGTCCCAGTTGGAGGCGTGTCCATGGAGAATTGTGGGCGGGTGTATCCTACCTGTGGCCAGGTGACATTGGGAGAGGAGCCCAGGGGGTAACATGTAACAGGACAATAATACAGAAATAATGTCACGTGTGTCTGCGAGCATCTGAGGACGCAGCGCACTGATAGGTGCCCTCGTGTAAACAGTCTGAGCCGGCGAGGCCTGCCTGTATAAAGGACGCAGTACAGGAATTCGCCGTACAATTGATGACTCCTGGCACACGCGGTTTGTTGTGTGTTTAACCATGGAGATTTCAAGTAAAAACTGTTAGCAGAAGCAGCGTGTAAACAGCCACAAATCCAGCTCCTGTCAGCAGCTCCTGCCAACATCCCAGCTCCTCATGAATACGCTGCTCTAAGCCGACCGTGCCCTTTCCAGGCGCAGTCTGTGCGGCTCAAGATACAGGGAGGAAGAGAAAGCTCACGCAGAGATAAGACAATATGGCCGCACAGATGCTCCCTGCGTTCAGCACCGCCAGCACCAGAGCCTGCAGGTCGGGCCAGGGCCGGGGACTGATGAGGAACATAAGGGGTCTATTCATGAAGCAGTGATAAGAGTGGAGAAGTGAGCCAGTGGAGAAGTTGCCCATGGCAACCAGTCAGCATTGAAGTAACATTTATCATTTGCATACTATACAATGATACAGAGCTGCTGACTGGTTGCCATGGGCAACTTCTCCGCTCTTATCACTGCTTCATGAATAGACCCCATATTCCGTGCCGCCATTTATTTACCATTTAGGTGACGATGAGGAAGGTCTGATGCACACAGACATCACATGGACATTGCACGTGTTTGCGAAGGCGCAGAGTAAGCGTCCATACCGTAAGCTTATTTGCTACTATTCAGGTTGGCGTAAGTAGCATATGCGCCAAAATCTAATACTGCGGCTAAAAGTCTGCATTTCGTGTATCAGCGGAGCATTCTTAACCAGCCAATCAGACGCTGCTCGGTAGTGCTGGCAATCGTCATTATGCGCTTACACCTAACCCCAACCACCTGCAGAGATACGGCTTTCTCCGGTATACGTTATCACAATTGCGCAATCACACCCTCTCTATACTCACTTACATTAGGACGCCCCTTTCCTCACCCGCCAGCCTTTCCAGTTTGAAGGGGGGTAAGTACCAGTATAGTGCAAATTTGCACACTCGATATGCGCGTAAATGCTGTACGGGAAATGTGCAGAGCGATTTTACGTAACTTCCACTGCAGGCAGCCTGGGGTAGGTCTGGCTCTGTGCCGGCGTCCCATAGCGTATGCTCTTAGCGTACATTACTGCGACTTGTCTGAGGCACAAGTCGGATCCGATTTCCCTTGAACTCCCCCCAGCAGCTTCCCGGGAGCGTTTCCATCCGATTTGGTACTTGATGTGCCATTTTTACATGCGATTTATCGTTGCCGCTGCCGCTGTGTGGGAGGGTCCAGAGAAATGGCGCTCAAGTGAAGACATCCGAGAAATCGCATGTGATATATCGCAGGTGCTAAAAAACTATCCGCGATGTGCGTCTGATGGCTGCGTTTCCGATTTATCCTATAAGCAGCACGTCCGACCACTGACTCAGCCCCGGTGACGCACGGGACCGCGCATTGGATTGGATCAGATGTGATTTGGGCAGTTTTCACCCGACTTCCTGGCCCGATCCGTCGGAATCGGGTGAAAAGAGGCCATAGCGGATTCTTCTGTGGACGCACTTTGCACCTGCCATATAGGGGGCGATTGTGGCTAACTGTATGTGTCCAGATGGATCCTGGTAATTGGTGATAGCGGGGAGTAGGTCAGATCACTCTAAGGCAATGTGGCAGTAACACCCCTCAGAGAGAAGACACTGCAGACACAAGCACGGTACTCCCAGCAATGCTGATACTCATGGGTTCAGTCCCGGGGGAGTCTGGGAGAACGGGCATCTGCGAGTGCACCCCCCATGCCATCAGCAGGGAACACAGAGCCAAATTCAGTCAGCAGCATATAGCAAGTGTGATTGGCTGAGATTATTATTATTATTATCCTTTATTTATATGGCGCCACAAGGGATCCACTGCGTCCAATTACAGAGTACATAAACAAATAAGCAAAACAGGAAAGCAGCGACTTACAGTTCTAGATAATATAGGACAAGTACAGAGTATATAACCATAGCTGCGTCAGCAGACAACACTGACATAAGTATCAGGGCGGCAGAAAACCACGGGAAGCGAAGACTATTAAAGTAAGAAAAGGATAAGCAGATGAGGGTAGAGGGCCCTGCTCGTGAGAGCTTACATTCTGAAGAGGATCTTCTCTCTCAGCCAATCAGCAATTAGCCAAAATATGAATTGCATTTCCCAGCATGATGCTAGCCAGGAATTTCAATTCATATTTTGACTAAAACGCTATTGGCAGAGAGAGACGGAGAGCGCCTGCTTCAGCCAATCAGCGTTTACCCCATACTTGCCTACCTGCCCCTCTCCATGAGGGAGAAAATGCTCTGTTCCTGGACTTTCCTGGTAATGTATGATTGCCATCACCTGTGGTGAAACACCTTTCTAATCAATTACCCAGCTCACCACAGGTGATGGCAATCATACATTACAGGAACGTCCAGGAACAGAGCATTTTCTCCCTCATGGAGAGGGTCAGGTAGGCAAGTATGACATGACCCTCCCGGAGGAATTCCTTATAGAAGGCTGGTTATTAGCCTGGCCTAATGCTACGGGCAGCGGGTGAACGCCGGGAGGTGATGCCAGTAACATTAGTACATAGGGGAGCGATAGAAGGCGGTGATAATAAACAGAATGGACTTGGCGATTTGCATGCCATCTATATCAGCGTTCTACGCTTACACCCAGGTGGGAGAATGAATAACAACAGGGATATGGGCCCTCATTCCGAGTTGTTCGCTCGGTAAAAATCTTCGCATCGCAGCGATTTTCCGCTTAATGCGCATGCGCAATGTCCGCACTGCGACTGCGCCAAGTAAATTTGCTATGCAGTTAGGAATTTTACTCACGGTTTTTTCATCGTTCTGGTGATCGTAATGTGATTGACAGGAAGTGGGTGTTTCTGGGCGGAAACAGGCCGTTTTATGGGCGTGTGGGAAAAAACGCTACCGTTTCCGGAAAAAACGCAGGAGTGGCCGGAGAAACGGAGGAGTGTCTGGGCGAACGCTGGGTGTGTTTGTGACGTCAAACCAGGAACGACAAGCACTGAAATGATCGCAGATGCCGAGTAAGTCTGGAGCTACTCAGAAACTGCTACGAGGTGTGTAATCGCAATATTGTGAATACATCGTTCGCAATTTTAAGATGCTAAGATTCACTCCCAGTAGGCGGCGGCTTAGCGTGAGCAAATCTGCTAAAAGCAGCTTGCGAGCGATCAACTCGGAATGAGGGCCATAGAACCAATTTCAGAGACCAGCGGCACATTCACATACAGCAAAGAGTAATTAGGGTGTAGGATTGATGGATTACGTATAGCGCATCCTGCAGCAGCCATGTAGTACAGATTCCCAGGCACAATCTATTATCATTTAAGTGTTGCAGAGTTTCAGACACTTTCTTTGTAGCAGCCCCCTGATGTGAGACATAGGTTACCTGCTGACAGATAACATAATCCTTACTAATATAGGGCCTAATCCAGACCTGATTGCTCGCTAGCTACTTTTTGCAGCGCAGCGATCAGATAGTCGCCCCCCATAGGGGAGTGTATTATAGCTGTGTAAGTGTGCGATCGCATGTGTAGCCGAGCAGTATAAACAGATCTTGTGCAGTCTCTGCGCAGCCCAGGACTTACTCAGCCGCTGCGATCACTTCAGCCTGTCCGGTCCCGGAATTGACGTCAGACACCCGCCCTGCAAACGCTTGGACACGCCTGCGTTTTTCCAACCACTCCCAGAAAACGGTCAGTTGCCACCCGCAAACGCCTTCTTCCTGTCACTCTCCTTGTGATCGGCTGTGCGAATGGATTCTTCGTTAAATCCATTACTCAGCAACGATCCGCTTTGTACCCGTGTTATGCGCCTGCGCATTGCGGTGCATACGCGTGCGCAGTTAGGACCTGAACGCAGCGCAGCAAAAAAACCTAGCGTGTGATCAGGTCTGAATGACCCCCATAGATAAGCATTATTCTGAATCTGTACAGTATCTGGGATTTGGGGTAAATAACACCTGGATTTGGAAGGAGGGTCAGTCTTATTAGCCGCAATGACATTGCGGGTGCAAAGCAACGTGGCAGCGGTCGTATTTTGCGGCAGCACGGATTCACCAAACGTGCTCACTGCCCCATAGGGCTCCGAGCACTTTTCTGCGAGTCTGGTCAGAAACCAGCCCGCAAAGAGTGCGAGATCGGGTGCCATTGCCGGTGTGTAAATGTCGCGGCAACGGCACATCGCACTCTCCGCGGATAATAGGATCTACCCCTATGAACCAGAGATACAGAAATAATTCAGCTTAACAATGGGATGAAAGCGCTGGGCCGAATTCGCACTGTTCCGATGTTCACGCATCTCCGCGATTACCAGTGACCTGTGCATGCGTCCTAGCTGCAATGCGATGATTGAACTGCAATTATGGACGCATTGAGAATTCATAGTGACTGGCAGGTAGCAAATGTTTGTGTGAGGTAATGGGGCGATATGCAGGCATGTTCAGCCCGTTTTTGGGGCGTGTCTCAGGTAACGTCTGCGATCCTGTACGCACATAACCAGTGTCTCAGATACATCTCCATTACGCCAGCAATACTTGGAGTTGATGTCTGCATGATCTGCGTCCAATCCTGCGTATATGTAGACAGATGCGTACAGTCGGGATGGCTCCGGTGGGCGTCTCACTGCAACCTCTGGGTCTAATTCAGATCTGATCGCAGCAGCAAATTTGTTAGCAAATGGGCAAAACCATGTGCACTGCAGGTGGGGCAGAAGTAACATGTGCAGAGAGAGTTAGATTTGGGTGGGTTATATTGTTTCTGTGCAGGGTAAATACTGGCTGCTTTATTTTTATACTGCAATTTAGATTTCAGTTTGAACACACCCCACCCAAATCTAACTCTCTCTGCACATGTTACATGTGCCCCACCTGCAGTGCATGTGTTACATCTGTCCCACCTGCAGTGCACATGGGGGGTTATTCCGAGTTGATCGCTCGCTAGCAGTTTTTAGCAGCCGTGCAAACGCTATGCCGCCGCCCACTGGGAGTGTATTTTAGCTTAGCAGAAGTGCAAACGAAAGGATCGCAGAGCGGCTACAAAGTTTTTTTGTGCAGTTTCAGAGTAGCTTCAGACCTACTCAGCGCTTGCGATCACTTCAGACTGTTCAGTTCCTGTTTTGACATCACAAACACGCCCTGCGTTCGGCCAGCCACGCCAGCGTTTTTCCTGGCACGCCTGCGTTTTTTCGAAACGCCCCCTTCCTGTCAATCACTCTGCGGCCAGCAGTGCGACTGGAAAGCTTCGCTAGACCTTGTGTGAAACTACATCGTTCGTTGTAATAGTACGTTGCGCGTGCGCATTGCACCGCATACGCATGCGCAGAAGTGCCGAATTTTTGCCTCATCACTGCACAGCGAACGAATGCAGCTAGCGAACAACTCGGAATGACCCACATGGTTTTGCTCATTTGCTAACAAATTTGCTGCTGCGATCAGATCTGATTTAGGCCTTCTGGCAGCTGTTGCATTGGCATAGGGGGTCATTCCGAGTGTTTCGCTAGCTGCATTTGTTCGCTGTGCAGCGATGAGGCTAAAAATCAGCACTTCTGCGCATACATACGTGGTGCAATGCGCACGCGCGACATACTATTACAACGAACGATGTAGTGTCACACAGGGTCTAGCGAAGCATTTCAGTTGCACTGGCTGCCGCAGAGTGATTGACATGAAGTGGGCGTTTCTGGGTGGCAACTGACCGTTTTCAGGGAGTGTACGGAAAAACGCAGGCGTGGCTGGGCGAACGCAGGGTGTGTTTGTGTCGTCAAATCCGGAACTGAATGGTCTGAAGTGATCGCAAGCGCTGAGTAGGTTTGAAGCTACTCTAAAACTGCACAAAATTATTTTGTAGCCGCTCTGCGTTACATTCGTTCGCACTTCTGCGAAGCTACAATACACTCCCAGTGGGCGGTGGCATAGCGTTTGCACAGCTGCTAAAAACTGCTAGCGAGTGATCAACTCGGAATGACCACCATAGTTTCTCCCATCCTCAGCTCGGCATATACAGCCGGATTCTCACATCATCAGCATAACACAGTGAGCAGGTTGCTGCGGCTATAAGGACAGGGGTCAGGACAGGCAGCCACAAGCAGACACATGGATCCGCACCATATACAGCCGGATTCTAACATCATTAGCATAACACAGTGAGCAGGCGGCTGCGGCTATAAGGACAGGGGTCAGGACAGGCAGCCACAAGCAGACACATGGATCCTCACCATATACAGCCGGATTCTCACATCATCAGCATAACACAGTGAGCAGGCGGCTGCGGCTATAAGGACGGGTCAGGACAGGCAGCCACAAGCAGACACATGGATCCGCACCATATACAGCCGGATTCTAACATCATCAGCATAACACAGTGAGCAGGCGGCTGCGGCTATAAGGACAGGGGTCAGGACAGGCAGCCACAAGCAGACACATGGATCCTCACCATATACAGCCGGATTCTCACATCATCAGCATAACACAGTGAGCAGGCAGCTGCGGCTATAAGGACAGGGGTCAGGACAGGCAGCCACAAGCAGACACATGGATCCTCAGCAGATACAGCCGGATTCTCACATCATCAGCATAACACAGTGAGCAGGCGGCTGCGGCTATAAGGACAGGGGTCAGGACAGGCAGCCACAAGCAGACACATGGATCCTCAGCAGATACAGCCGGATTCTCACATCATCAGCATAACACAGTGAGCAGGCGGCTGCGGCTATAAGGACGGGTCAGGACAGGCAGCCACAAGCAGACACATGGATCCGCACCATATACAGCCGGATTCTCACATCATCAGCATAACACAGTGAGCAGGCGGCTGCGGCTATAAGGACAGGGGTCAGGACAGGCAGCCACAAGCAGACACATGGATCCTCAGCATATACAGCCGGATTCTCACATCATCAGCATAACACAGTGAGCAGGCGGCTGCGGCTATAAGGACAGGGGTCAGGACAGGCAGCCACAAGCAGACACATGGATCCGCACCATATACAGCCGGATTCTCACATCATCAGCATAACACAGTGAGCAGGCGGCTGCGGCTATAAGGACGGGTCAGGACAGGCAGCCACAAGCAGACACATGGATCCTCAGCATATACAGGCGGATTCTCACATCATCGGCATAACACAGTGAGCAGGCGGCTGCGGCTATAAGGACAGTGGTCAGGACAGGCAGCCACAAGCAGACACATGGATCCTCAGCATATACAGGCGGATTCTTACATCATCAGCATAACACAGTGAGCAGGCGGCTGCGGCTATAAGGACAGTGGTCAGGACAGGCAGCCACAAGCAGCCGCACGGATCCGCACCATATACAGGCAGATTCTAACATCAGCATAGCACAGTGAGCAGGTGGCTGCGTCTATAAGGACAGTGGTCAGGACAGGCAGCCACAAGCAGACACATGGATCCGCACCATATACAGCCGGATTCTCACATCATCAGCATAACACAGTGAGCAGGCGGCTGCGGCTATAAGGACAGGGGTCAGGACAGGCAGCCACAAGCAGACACATGGATCCTCAGCATATACAGCCGGATTCTCACATCATCAGCATAACACAGTGAGCAGGCGGCTGCGGCTATAAGGACAGGGGTCAGGACAGGCAGCCACAAGCAGACACATGGATCCGCATCATATACAGCCGGATTCTCACATCATCAGCATAACACAGTGAGCAGGCGGCTGCGGCTATAAGGACGGGTCAGGACAGGCAGCCACAAGCAGACACATGGATCCTCAGCATATACAGGCGGATTCTCACATCATCGGCATAACACAGTGAGCAGGCGGCTGCGGCTATAAGGACAGTGGTCAGGACAGGCAGCCACAAGCAGACACATGGATCCTCAGCATATACAGGCGGATTCTTACATCATCAGCATAACACAGTGAGCAGGCGGCTGCGGCTATAAGGACAGTGGTCAGGACAGGCAGCCACAAGCAGCCGCACGGATCCGCACCATATACAGGCAGATTCTAACATCAGCATAGCACAGTGAGCAGGTGGCTGCGTCTATAAGGACAGTGGTCAGGACAGGCAGCCACAAGCAGACACATGGATCCGCACCATATACAGCCGGATTCTCACATCATCAGCATAACACAGTGAGCAGGCGGCTGCGGCTATAAGGACAGGGGTCAGGACAGGCAGCCACAAGCAGACACATGGATCCGCACCATATACAGCCGGATTCTCACATCATCAGCATAACACAGTGAGCAGGCGGCTGCGGCTATAAGGACGGGTCAGGACAGGCAGCCACAAGCAGACACATGGATCCTCAGCATATACAGGCGGATTCTCACATCATCGGCATAACACAGTGAGCAGGCGGCTGCGGCTATAAGGACAGTGGTCAGGACAGGCAGCCACAAGCAGACACATGGATCCTCAGCATATACAGGCGGATTCTTACATCATCAGCATAACACAGTGAGCAGGCGGCTGCGGCTATAAGGACAGTGGTCAGGACAGGCAGCCACAAGCAGCCGCACGGATCCGCACCATATACAGGCAGATTCTAACATCAGCATAGCACAGTGAGCAGGTGGCTGCGTCTATAAGGACAGTGGTCAGGACAGGCAGCCACAAGCAGACACATGGACCCTCAGCATATACAGGCAGATTCTTACATCAGCATAACACAGTGTGCAGGCGGTCATGGCCATACGGGGCACCAGCCGCCCAGCTTCCGCTACCTGCTGCCCATCTCCTTCTCTCCCTATACACTTCCTCCCATGGGGCGAGTGTATGAAATGTAAAATTACAGTAATTCTCCAAAAATTGCCGCATCACTTATGGATCCTCGTACGTATTAACATGGGGCCTGATTCTGGGATTCCGGCAGATGGGACGCCTCTGTCGGTATACTGACAGCCGGCATTCCATCTGTTGGTAGATCATACCGGATCCGTCATTTACAAGGCATGCTATTGCGTTTTAAATGATCGCCCCTTTAAAAAAAAGTCAAGAGATCGTCCGGCATCCGGCCCCTCCGGCAATCTCAGATCCTATTACATTATATATTGGGTGTAGTAGACAGCGCTTCCCATTCCGCCATCTATACATGGCCGTATACTAACAATGACAACTGAGCATCATTCATGGGAGGTGATAAAATCCCCTGGGAACATTATTCCCCGTCCAGTGCTAGATAAACCATTTCCCTCTGTCTCGGCATACGCTGCTAATATGACAGGAGAGAACGAGGCGGGAACAGGCTGTAGAGTGAGATCCGCTGCGCACAGCGCTCAAGGACAGAGCAGAATTCACTTTCCAGCTGACGAGGCAGATATTCACTTACACATGCAGATGGGAGTAACGGGAGCCGCACTCGCTTCCTCCACACACTGCATTCCTACAGGACAGCCACAGCCAATCCACAACTAGAAGAACTACAAGTCTCAGCATTTCCACAGCATCACAGAGACAGAAGTAGGAGCTATGGGGCAGGGTGTGTGGTATAAGCCCCTCATGACAACACCCGGCTCCCCCTATGGATACGCCCCAGGGCCGTGACATTAGTAAAGCAGATACGGGGAAGGGCATTTTATTACAGGGGTGAGTAGGGCACTTGCCCGGGTGTCGCCAGTACACGGCGCCCTCTATTATACTTCCTAGTAATAGAGCCTGACTAACATCTTCTGCGGAATAATCTGCAGAATATATCACTATGTACCTGTCAGGGGGGAGAAGAGACAGAGCAATGCTCTGCAGATCACTAGAAAGGTCAGTAATGTAATCATCTGCAGAATATATCACTATGTATCTGTCAGGGGGGAGATGGGACAGAGCAATCAAGGCCGGTTCCGGGGCTTCTTGTGCCCCGGGCGGCATTAGGGGGCGTGGTCAGTTACGCCCCCTGTACTGTAGTAGAATGTGCGGTGCGCGATGACGTCATCGCGCACCACACAGCAAAGGTCCTCTCCACGAAGGGAACTAGACGCGTAGCGTCTAGTTTCCCTTCGTGGAGAGGACCTTTTTCTGTGCGGTGCGCGATGACGTCAACGCGCATCGCACATCATTACAGTTAAGGTCCTCTCCAGGAAGGGAAACTAGACGCGTAGCGACTAGTTTCCCTTCACAGCGGACAGCAGGCAGCGGCAGCGGGGGGCACCACAGCAGCAGCGGATCTTGCCATGGTGCGGCGCCCTCCGGACGGCGCCCTCCGGAAGGCGGTGCCCGGGCAAAAGTCCTGCTTGCCCGTGGCAAGATCCGCTACTGAGAGCAATGTGCTGCAGATCACTAGAGAGGTCAGTAGTGTAATAATCTGCAGAATATATCACTATGTACCTGTCAGGGGTATATGGGACAGAGCAATGTGCTGCAGATCACTAGAGAGGTCAGTAGTGTAATAATCTGCAGGATATATCACTATGTACCTGTCAGGGGGGAGAAGGGACAGAGCAATGTGCTGCAGATCACTAGAGATGTCAGTAGTGTAATAATCTGCAGAATATATCACTATGTATCTGTCAGGGGGGAGAAGGGACAGAGCAATGTGCTGCAGATCACTAGAGAGGTCAGTAATGTAATAATCTGCAGAACATATCACTATGTATCTGTCAGGGGTATATGGGACAGAGCAATGTGCTGCAGATCACGAGAGGTCAGTAGTGTAATAATCTGCAGAATATATCACTATGTACCTGTCAGGGGTATATGGGACAGAACAATGTTCTGCAGATCACTAAAGAGGTCAGTAATGTAATAATCTGCAGAATATATCACTATGCACCTGTCAGGGGTATATGGGACAGAGCAATGTGCTGCAGATCACTAGAGAGGTCAGTAGTGTAATAATCTGCAGAATATATCACTATGTACCTGTCAGGGGTATATGGGACAGAGGTATGTGCTGCAGATCACTAAAGAGGTCAGTAATGTAATAATCTGCAGGATATATCACTATGTATCTGTCAGGAAGTAGATAGGACAGAGCAATGTTCTGCAGATCACTAGAGAGGTCAGTAGTGTAATAATCTGCAGAATATATCACTATGTATCTGTCAGAGGGTAGATGGGACAGAGCAATGCTCTGCAGATCACTAGAGAGGCCAGTAATGTAATACTCTGCAGAATATGTCACTATGTACCTGTAAGGGGGTAGATGGGACAGAGCAATGTTCTGCAGATCTCTAGAGAGGTTAGTAATGTAATAATCTGCAGAATATATCACTATGTACCTGTCAGGGGGGAGAAGGGACAGAGCAATGTTCTGCAGATCACTGGAGAAGTCAGTAATGTAATAACCTGCAGAATATATCACTATGTACCTGTCAGGGGGGATATGGGACAGTGCGATGTTCTGCAGATCACTAGAGAGGTCAGTAGTGTAATAATCTGCAGAATATATCACTATGTACCTGTCAGGGGGTAGATGGGACAGTGCGATGTTCTGCAGATCACTAGAGAGGTCAGTAGTGTAATAATCTGCAGAATATATCACTGTGTACCTGTCAGGGGTATATGGGACAGAGCAATGTGCTGCACATCACTAGAGAGTTCAGTAATGTAATAATCTGCAGAATGTATCACTATGTACCTGTCGGGGTAGATGGGACAGAGCAATGTGCTGCAGATCACTAGAGAGGTCAGAAGTATAATAATCTGCAGAATATATTACTATGTATCTGTCAGGGGGAAGAAGGGACAGAGCAATGTTCTGCAGATCACTTGAGAGGTCAGTAATGTAATAATCTGCAGAATATATCACTGTGTACCTGTCAGGGGGTAGATGGGACAGAGCAATGTTCTGCAGATCACTAGAGAGGTCAGTAGTGTAATAATCTGCAGAATGTATCACTATGTACCTGTCAGGGGGGGAGATGGGACAGGGCAATGTTCTGCAGATCACTAGAGAGGTCAGTAATGTAATAATCTGCAGAATATATCACTATGTACCTGTCAGGGGGGAGATGGGACAGAGCAATGTTCTGCAGGTCACTAGAGAGGTCAGTAGTGTAATAATCTGCAGGATATATTACTGTGTACCTGTCAGGGGGTAGATGGGATAGAGCAATGTTCTGCAGATCACTAGAGAGTTCAGTAATGTAATAATCTGCAGAATGTATCACTATGTACCTGTCGGGGTAGATGGGACAGAGCAATGTGCTGCAGATCACTAGAGAGGTCAGTAGTGTAATAATCTGCAGAATGTATCACTATGTACCTGTCAGGGGGGAGATGGGACAGGGCAATGTTCTGCAGATCACTAGACAGGTCAGTAATGTAATAATCTGCAGAATATATCACTATGTACCTGTCAGGGGGGAGATGGGACAGAGCAATGTTCTGCAGGTCACTAGAGAGGTCAGTAGTGTAATAATCTGCAGGATATATTACTGTGTACCTGTCAGGGGGTAGATGGGACATAGCAATGTTCTGCAGATCACTAGAGAGGTCAGTAATGTAATAATCTGCAGAATGTATCACTATGTATCTGTCAGGGGGGAGATGGGACAGAGCAATGTTCTGCAGATCACTTGAGAGGTCAGTAATGTAATAATCTGCAGAATGTATCACTATGTACCTGTCAGGGGGGAGATGGGACAGAGCAATGTTGTGCAGATCACTAGAGAGGTCAGTAATGTAATAATCTGCAGAATATATCACTATGTATCTGTCAGGAGGTAGATGGGACAGAGCAATGTTCTGCAGATCACTAGAGAGGTCAGTAATGTAATAATAGGCAGAATATATCACTGTGTATCTGTCAGGGGTATATGGGACAGAGCAATGTGCTGCAGATCACTAGAGAGGTCAGTAATGTAATAATCTGCAGAATATATCACTATGTGCCTGTCAGGGGGTAGATGGGACAGAGCAATGTGCTGCAGATCACTAGAGAGGCCAGTAATGTAATACTCTGCAGAATGTATCACTGTGTACCTGTCAGGGGAGAGATGGGACAGAGCAATGTTCTGCAGATCACTAGAGAGGTCAGTAGTGTAATAATCTGCAGGATATATCACTATGTACCTGTCAGGGGGTAGATGGGACAGAGCAATGTTCTGCAGATCACTAGAGAGGTCAGTAGTGTAATAATCTGCAGAATATATCACTATGTACCTGTCAGGGGGGAGATGGGACAGAGCAATGTTCTGCAGATCACTAGAGAGGTCAGTAGTGTAATAATCTGCAGAATATATCACTATGTACCTGTCAGGGGGGAGATGGAACAGAGCAATGGGGGTAATTCTGAGTTGTTCGCTCGCTGCCGATTTTTGCAGTGCAGCGATCAAGTGAAAAAACTGCAAAAATACGCTTGCGCTAAGTACTTTCACACAAAACTTTGTAGATTTACACAAGCTCGAGTGATCGTATTGTGATTGACAGGAAGTGGGTGTTTCTGGGCGGAAACTGGCCGTTTTCAGGGAGTGTGCTAAAAAACGCAGGCGTGCCAGGTAAAAACGCAGGAGTGGCTGGAGAAACGGGGGAGTGGTTGGCCGAACGCAGGGCGTGTGTGTGACGTCAAACCAGGAACTAAATGGCCTGAGCTGATCACAGTGTAGGAGTAAGACTCAAGCTACTCAGAAACTGCTAAGAATTTTCTATTCGCAATTCTGCTAATCTTTCATTCACTATTCTGCTAAACTAAGATACACTCCCAGAGGGCGGCGCCTTAGCGTGTGCAAAGCTGCTAAAATCTGCTAGCGAGCGAACAACTCGGAATGAGGGCCTTTGTTAGCAGTTGGGCAAAACCATGTGCACTGCAGGGGGGCAGATATAACATGTGCAGAGAGAGTTAGATATTTTGTTTCTGTGCAGTGTAAATACTGGCTGCTTTATTTTTACACTGCAATTTAGATTGCAGATTGAACACACCACACCCAAATCTAACTCTCTCTGCACATGTTACATCTGCCCCCTGCAGTGCACATGGTTTTGCCCAACTGCTAACAAAGTTCCTGCTGCGATCAACTCAGAATTACCCCCAATGTTCTGCAGATCAGAGGTCAGTAGTGTGATAATCTGCAGAATATATCACTATGTATTAGAGATGAGCAGGTTCGGTTCCTCTGAATCCGAACCCGCCCGAACTTCATGTTTTTTTACACGGGTCCGAGCGACTCGGATCTTCCCGCCTTGCTCGGTTAACCCGAGCGCGCCCGAACGTCATCATCCCGCTGTCGGATTCTCGCGAGGCTCGGATTCTATCGCGAGACTCGGATTCTATATAAGGAGCCGCGCGTCGCCGCCATTTTCACACGTGCATTGAGATTGATAGGGAGAGGACGTGGCTGGCGTCCTCTCCGTTTAGAAATAGATAGGAGAGTGAGAGTGAGACACTTCATTTACTGGAGCTTAGGAGGAGTACTCAGAGAGTGCAGAATTTTGCTGATAGTATTAGTTAGTTATACTAGTGACTGACCAGTGACCACCAGTGCAGTTTTATTATTATTTAATATAATCCGTTCTCTGCCTGAAAAAAACGATACACAGTGACTCAGTCACACTCACATACCATATCTGTGCTCAGCCCAGTGTGCTGCATCATCTATGTATAATATCTGACTGTGCTCACACAGCTTAATTGTGGGGGAGACTGGGGAGCAGTTATAGGTTATAGCAGGAGCCAGGAGTACATATTAAACAGTGCACACTTTTGCTGCCAGAGTGCCACTGCCAGTGTGACTGACCACTGACCACTGTGACCAGTGACCTGACCACACTGACCACCAGTATAGTATATTGTGATTGAATGTCTGCCTGAAAAAGTACACTCGTCGTGTGACTTGTGTGGTGTTTTTTTATTCTATAAAAAACTCATTCTGCTGACAGACAGTGTCCAGCAGGTCCGTCATTATATAATATATACCTGTCCGGCTGCAGTAGTGATATATATATATTTTTTATATCATTATTTATCATCCAGTGTATACTAGCAGCAGACACAGTACGGTAGTTCACGGCTGTAGCTACCTCTGTGTCGGCACTCGGCAGTCCATCCATAATTGTATACCACCTACCCGTGGTTTTTTTTTTCTTTCTTCTTTATACATACTACATCTCATTATCATCCAGTCTATATTAGCAGCAGACACAGTACAGTACGGTAGTCCACGGCTGTAGCTATCTCTGTGTCGGCACTCGGCAGTCCATCCATAATTGTATACCACCACCTACCCGTGGTTTTTTTTTTTTTTCTTCTTTATACATACTACATCTCATTATCATCCAGTCTATATTAGCAGCAGACACAGTACGGTAGTCCACGGCTGTAGCTACCTCTGTGTCGGCACTCGGCAGTCCATCCATAATTGTATACCACCTACCCGTGGTTTTTTTTTTCTTTCTTCTTTATACATACTACATCTCATTATCAACCAGTCTATATTAGCAGCAGACACAGTACGGTAGTCCACGGCTGTAGCTACCTCTGTGTCGGCACTCGGCAGTCCATCCATAATTGTATACCACCTACCCGTGGTTTTTTTTTTCTTTCTTCTTTATACATACTACATCTCATTATCATCCAGTCTATATTAGCAGCAGACACAGTACAGTACGGTAGTCCACGGCTGTAGCTATCTCTGTGTCGGCACTCGGCAGTCCATCCATAATTGTATACCACCACCTACCCGTGGTTTTTTTTTTCTTTCTTCTTTATACATACTACATCTCATTATCATCCAGTCTATATTAGCAGCAGACACAGTACGGTAGTCCACGGCTGTAGCTACCTCTGTGTCTGCACTCGGCAGTCCATCCATAATTGTATACCACCTACCCGTGGGTTTTTTTTTCTTTCTTCTTTATACATACTACATCTCATTATCAACCAGTCTATATTAGCAGCAGACACAGTACGGTAGTCCACGGCTGTAGCTACCTCTGTGTCGGCACTCGGCAGTCCATCCATAATTGTATACCACCTACCCGTGGTTTTTTTTTCTTTCTTCTTTATACATACTACATCTCATTATCATCCAGTCTATATTAGCAGCAGACACAGTACGGTAGTCCACGGCTGTAGCTACCCCTGTGTCGGCACTCGGCAGTCCATCCATAATTGTATACCACCTACCCGTGTTTTTTTTTTCTTTCTTCTTTATACATACTACATCTCATTATCATCCAGTCTATATTAGCAGCAGACACAGTACGGTAGTCCACGGCTGTAGCTACCTCTGTGTCGGCACTCGGCAGTCCATCCATAATTGTATACCACCTACCCGTGGTTTTTTTTTCTTTCTTCTTTATACATACTACATCTCATTATCATCCAGTCTATATTAGCAGCAGACACAGTACGGTAGTCCACGGCTGTAGCTACCTCTGTGTCGGCACTCGGCAGTCCATCCATAATTGTATACCACCTACCCGTGGTTTTTTTTTCTTTCTTCTTTATACATACTACATCTCATTATCATCCAGTCTATATTAGCAGCAGACACAGTACGGTAGTCCACGGCTGTAGCTACCTCTGTGTCGGCACTCGGCAGTCCATCCATAATTGTATACCACCTACCCGTGGTTTTCTTTTTCTTTCTTCTTTATACATACTACATCTCATTATCAACCAGTCTATATTAGCAGCAGACACAGTACGGTAGTCCACGGCTGTAGCTACCTCTGTGTCGGCACTCGGCAGTCCATCCATAATTGTATACTAGTATCCATCCATCTCCATTGTTTACCTGAGGTGCCTTTTAGTTGTGCCTATTAAAATATGGAGAACAAAAATGTTGAGGTTCCAAAATTAGGGAAAGATCAAGATCCACTTCCACCTCGTGCTGAAGCTGCTGCCACTAGTCATGGCCGAGACGATGAAATGCCAGCAACGTCGTCTGCCAAGGCCGATGCCCAATGTCATAGTACAGAGCATGTCAAATCCAAAACACCAAATATCAGTAAAAAAAGGACTCCAAAACCTAAAATAAAATTGTCGGAGGAGAAGCGTAAACTTGCCAATATGCCATTTACCACACGGAGTGGCAAGGAACGGCTGAGGCCCTGGCCTATGTTCATGGCTAGTGGTTCAGCTTCACATGAGGATGGAAGCACTCAGCCTCTCGCTAGAAAAATGAAAAGACTCAAGCTGGCAAAAGCAGTAGCACCGCAAAGAACTGTGCGTTCTTCGAAATCCTAAATCCACAAGGAGAGTCCAATTGTGTCGGTTGCGATGCCTGACCTTCCCAACACTGGACGTGAAGAGCATGCGCCTTCCACCATTTGCACGCCCCCTGCAAGTGCTGGAAGGAGCACCCGCAGTCCAGTTCCTGATAGTCAGATTGAAGATGTCAGTGTTGAAGTACACCAGGATGAGGAGGATATGGGTGTTGCTGGCGCTGGGGAGGAAATTGACCAGGAGGATTCTGATGGTGAGGTGGTTTGTTTAAGTCAGGCACCCGGGGAGACACCTGTTGTCCGTGGGAGGAATATGGCCACTGACATGCCTGGTGAAAATACCAAAAAAATCAGCTCTTCGGTGTGGAAGTATTTCAACAGAAATGCGGACAACAGGTGTCAAGCCGTGTGTTGCCTTTGTCAAGCTGTAATAAGTAGGGGTAAGGACGTTAACCACCTCGGAACATCCTTCCTTATACGTCACCTGCAGCGCATTCATAATAAGTCAGTGACAAGTTCAAAAACTTTGGGTGACAGCGGAAGCAGTCCACTGACCAGTAAATCCCTTCCTCTTGTAACCAAGCTCACGCAAACCACCCCACCAACTCCCTCAGTGTCAATTTCCTCCTTCCCCAGGAATGCCAATAGTCCTGCAGGCCATGTCACTGGCAATTCTGACGATTCCTCTCCTGCCTGGGATTCCTCCGATGCATCCTTGCGTGTAACGCCTACTGCTGCTGGCGCTGCTGTTGTTGCTGCTGGGAGTCGATGGTCATCCCAGAGGGGAAGTCGTAAGACCACTTTTACTACTTCCACCAAGCAATTGACTGTCCAACAGTCCTTTGCGAGGAAGATGAAATATCACAGCAGTCATCCTACTGCAAAGCGGATAACTGAGGCCTTGGCATCCTGGGTGGTGAGAAACGTGGTTCCGGTATCCATCATTACTGCAGAGCCAACTAGAGACTTGTTGGAGGTACTGTGTCCCCGGTACCAAATACCATCTAGGTTCCATTTCTCTAGGCAGGCGATACCGAAAATGTACACAGACCTCAGAAAAAGAGTCACCAGTGTCCTAAAAAATGCAGCTGTACCCAATGTCCACTTAACCACGGACATGTGGACAAGTGGAGCAAGGCAGGGTCAGGACTATATGACTGTGACAGCCCACTGGGTAGATGTATGGACTCCCGCCGCAAGAACAGCAGCGGCGGCACCAGTAGCAGCATCTCGCAAACGCCAACTCTTTCCTAGGCAGGCTACGCTTTGTATCACCGGTTTCCAGAATACGCACACAGCTGAAAACCTCTTACGGCAACTGAGGAAGATCATCGCGGAATGGCTTACCCCAATTGGACTCTCCTGTGGATTTGTGGCATCGGACAACGCCAGCAATATTGTGTGTGCATTAAATATGGGCAAATTCCAGCACGTCCCATGTTTTGCACATACCTTGAATTTGGTGGTGCAGAATTATTTAAAAAACGACAGGGGCGTGCAAGAGATGCTGTCGGTGGCCAGAAGAATTGCGGGACACTTTCGGCGTACAGGCACCACGTACAGAAGACTGGAGCACCACCAAAAACTACTGAACCTGCCCTGCCATCATCTGAAGCAAGAAGTGGTAACGAGGTGGAATTCAACCCTCTATATGCTTCAGAGGTTGGAGGAGCAGCAAAAGGCCATTCAAGCCTATACAATTGAGCACGATATAGGAGGTGGAATGCACCTGTCTCAAGCGCAGTGGAGAATGATTTCAACGTTGTGCAAGGTTCTGATGCCCTTTGAACTTGCCACACGTGAAGTCAGTTCAGACACTGCCAGCCTGAGTCAGGTAATTCCCCTCATCAGGCTTTTGCAGAAGAAGCTGGAGACATTGAAGGAGGAGCTAACACGGAGCGATTCCGCTAGGCATGTGGGACTTGTGGATGGAGCCCTTAATTCGCTTAACAAGGATTCACGGGTGGTCAATCTGTTGAAATCAGAGCACTACATTTTGGCCACTGTGCTCGATCCTAGATTTAAAGCCTACCTTGGATCTCTCTTTCCGGCAGACACAAGTCTGCTGGGGTTGAAAGACCTGCTGGTGAGAAAATTGTCAAGTCAAGCGGAACGCGACCTGTCAACATCTCCTCCTTCACATTCTCCCGCAACTGGGGGTGCGAGGAAAAGGCTCAGAATTCCGAGCCCACCCGCTGGCGGTGATGCAGGGCAGTCTGGAGCGACTGCTGATGCTGACATCTGGTCCGGACTGAAGGACCTGACAACGATTACGGACATGTCGTCTACTGTCACTGCATATGATTCTCTCAACATTGAAAGAATGGTGGAGGATTATATGAGTGACCGCATCCAAGTAGGCACGTCACACAGTCCGTACTTATACTGGCAGGAAAAAGAGGCAATTTGGAGGCCCTTGCACAAACTGGCTTTATTCTACCTAAGTTGCCCTCCCACAAGTGTGTACTCCGAAAGAGTGTTTAGTGCCGCCGCTCACCTTGTCAGCAATCGGCGTACGAGGTTACATCCAGAAAATGTGGAGAAGATGATGTTCATTAAAATGAATTATAATCAATTCCTCCGCGAAGACATTGACCAGCAGCAATTGCCTCCACAAAGTACACAGGGAGCTGAGATGGTGGATTCTAGTGGGGACGAATTGATAATCTGTGAGGAGGGGGATGTACACGGTGATATATCGGAGGATGATGATGAGGTGGACATCTTGCCTCTGTAGAGCCAGTTTGTGCAAGGAGAGATTAATTGCTTCTTTTTTGGTGGGGGTCCAAACCAACCCGTCATTTCAGTCACAGTCGTGTGGCAGACCCTGTCACTGAAATGATGGGTTGGTTAAAGTGTGCATGTCCTGTTTATACAACATAAGGGTGGGTGGGAGGGCCCAAGGACAATTCCATCTTGCACCTCTTTTTTCTTTCATTTTTCTTTGCGTCATGTGCTGTTTGGGGGGTGTTTTTTGGAAGGGCCATCCTGCGTGACACTGCAGTGCCACTCCTAGATGGGCCAGGTGTTTGTGTCGGCCACTAGGGTCGCTTATCTTACTCACACAGCTACCTCATTGCGCCTCTTTTTTTCTTTGCGTCATGTGCTGTTTGGGGAGGGTTTTTTGGAAGGGACATCCTGCGTGACACTGCAGTGCCACTCCTAGATGGGCCCGGTGTTTGTGTCGGCCACTAGGGTCGCTTATCTTACTCACACAGCTACCTCATTGCGCCTCTTTTTTTCTTTGCGTCATGTGCTGTTTGGGGAGGGTTTTTTGGAAGGGACATCCTGCGTGACACTGCAGTGCCACTCCTAGATGGGCCCGGTGTTTGTGTCGGCCACTAGGGTCGCTTATCTTACTCACACAGCTACCTCATTGCGCCTCTTTTTTTCTTTGCGTCATGTGCTGTTTGGGGAGGGTTTTTTGGAAGGGACATCCTGCGTGACACTGCAGTGCCACTCCTAGATGGGCCCGGTGTTTGTGTCGGCCACTAGGGTCGCTTATCTTACTCACACAGCTACCTCATTGCGCCTCTTTTTTTCTTTGCGTCATGTGCTGTTTGGGGAGGGTTTTTTGGAAGGGACATCCTGCGTGACACTGCAGTACCACGCCTAGATGGGCCCGGTGTTTGTGTCGGCCACTAGGGTCGCTTATCTTACTCACACAGCTACCTCATTGCGCCTCTTTTTTTCTTTGCGTCATGTGCTGTTTGGGGAGGGTTTTTTGGAAGGGACATCCTGCGTGACACTGCAGTGCCACTCCTAGATGGGCCCGGTGTTTGTGTCGGCCACTAGGGTCGCTTATCTTACTCACACAGCTACCTCATTGCGCCTCTTTTTTTCTTTGCGTCATGTGCTGTTTGGGGAGGGTTTTTTGGAAGGGACATCCTGCGTGACACTGCAGTGCCACTCCTAGATGGGCCCGGTGTTTGTGTCGGCCACTAGGGTCGCTTATCTTACTCACACAGCTACCTCATTGCGCCTCTTTTTTTCTTTGCGTCATGTGCTGTTTGGGGAGGGTTTTTTGGAAGGGACATCCTGCGTGACACTGCAGTGCCACTCCTAGATGGGCCCGGTGTTTGTGTCGGCCACTAGGGTCGCTTATCTTACTCACACAGCTACCTCATTGCGCCTCTTTTTTTCTTTGCGTCATGTGCTGTTTGGGGAGGTTTTTTTGGAAGGGACATCCTGCGTGACACTGCAGTGCCACTCCTAGATGGGCCAGGTGTTTGTGTCGGCCACTAGGGTCGCTTAGCTTAGTCATCCAGCGACCTCGGTGCAAATTTTAGGACTAAAAATAATATTGTGAGGTGTGAGGTATTCAGAATAGACTGAAAATGAGTGGAAATGATGGTTTTTGAGGTTAATAATACTTTGGGATCAAAATGACCCCCAAATTCTATGATTTAAGCTGTTTTTTAGTTTTTTTGGAAAAAAACACCCGAATCCAAAACACACCCGAATCCGACAAAAAAAATTCGGTTAGGTTTTGCCAAAACGCGGTCGAACCCAAAACACGGCCGCGGAACCGAACCCAAAACCAAAACACAAAACCCGAAAAATTTCCAGCGCTCATCTCTACTATGTATCTGTCAGGGGGTAGATGGGACAGAGCAATGTGCTGCAGATCACTAGAGAGGTCAGTAGTGTAATAATCTGCAGAATATATCACTATTCATCTGTCAGGGGGTAGATGGACAGAGCAATGTGCTGCAGATCACTAGAGAGGTAAGTAGTGTAATAATCTGCAGAATATATCACTATGTATCTGTCAGGGGGTAGATGGGACAGAGCAACGTGCTGCAGATCACAAGAGAGAAGAGTGATGTAATAATCTGCAGAATATGTCAATATTAGGAGTATCCAACTGCTTGCGATACATTTTGGACCATAAAAACGACCAAATCCTCAAACACGGACATTGCGTCCTCAGAACCAGCCATCTGACTGCCCCAGGACAGCCTCCCATTGGATATACAGTAATGCAAGGTGCAGAGATGCCATAGAAGAGTTAGAGGGATATGGATCACTCCTTCTACAGCCACACGTGGAGGTGTTGCCCATAGCAATAAATCAGATGGTAGGTACCATTTGTTTAGTACATGATTCTATGACATGAGACCTAGAAGCTGATGGACGTTTCACCTGTCCTCTTTAGAAGGTTTGATAAAAGTCCTCCATAAGCCGCATACAATGTTACCAGTGTATGATATTATAGAAAGCAGATGGGCTCCTTCCCCACTGACAGTAGAGTCCATAGTGGTTACTCCCTTGTCCATTACTTTCACCACTACATGAATAAACTTCTCTGGCCAGATGGGCTCCAGAGCACAGAATGCTCACAGCGCCACCTGGTGGCCATCCTGTGAGTAGCCCATTTGGCAATGAAGGGGTGTATCAGTTATCACTCCTCCAGCACATATCACTGAGCTACAATATACTACGCTTCACCACTACATAAATATATACGCCCGTTGCGGAGCTGGAAATAGTATCTCTGCACAATGGAAGCAACGTGACCATTTGGCATTCTGCTATAGACCAATTAATTTCAGAAGCTAAATTAAAATCCTATTGTGCTGTGTTGTTAATATTTTATGCCCTTGTTTTCCAACAGTTATTGCATGGCACAGCGCCCAATCTGAGACACACATCAGAGCCATCTGCGGAGGTCCAGAAATAGCAGCACCGGCTTCACTTCCCCTTCAGCTAACCTTCTGCCCTGCACCAGCAGGACCAGGCTGGACTGGGGCAGAGGAGGTTTCTGGCAGCGCCGCAGAGGTGTGAGGTGAGACCGCTGCTGAGAGCGAGATTCCTGGCAAAGGGAACGGGCGCCGTTTATCTATTCACGTAACGATTGTTCATCTATTATTCTGATGAAAAGTTTCACACCTGACTCTACATGTAACTCCTCTCCACTCATCTCATATTACATTATAGAGTCACGTGTACAACACAGACGCCTGCGCACATCACTGCACCGGAGCCACGTTCCGCAGCCTTGTCAGTCTATCACACAAACCAATCTAGTGCCACTAGTTACATCAGGTTATACCACCCAGAGCTCTGTCCATATGTTCCCCATGGGTGTGGCTCATAGGGTCATCAGTAACTATGTCGACCACTATTGGTCGACAGTGACTAGGTCGACACCTGAAATAGGTCGACACAGTCATTGTGTCAACATGGAAAAAGGTCGACATGAGTTTTTTTGTGTGTTGTTTTCTTCATAAAGTGACCGGTAAGCCCAATTAGTGCACCGTGTCCGCTCGCCATGCTTCGGGCAAGGTGCCTCGCTCTGCTGCCGCTGCGCTCGGCACAGGTTACTATTCCCAACTGTAGTCCACGTGGATCGTAACGTATGAAAAAGTTAAAAAAAATTGAAAAACTCACATTTTCATGTGTCAACCTTTGTCATGTCGACAGTGACCACATCCACCTAATGTCCATGTCGACCTAATGAGTGTCAACCTGGCTGGTTTCCACAGACTGGTGCTGCTCGCACTCCCCGGCCGGCGCGGTTATACTACTGGCCCCAGGTAGACCATTCCGTACAGCAGGTGAGGTAAGTAACTGGTGGGGTGTGTCCTGCGACTGGCTAACACGCAGTTACACGTCTCATCCCTGAACGCCCCGCTGTTCCCAGGCACTGCGCTGTTTCCTGGATACTCTGCTGGGATTATAGAGATGGGTGTCGCCCTCCAGAGGGCGGTGCCGCGCGCAGTGATAATACACCAAAGTATGAAATGCTCTGCAGGATCTATATATATTATATTGGCCCTCATTGCCAAATGCAGAGGGTCGAAAATCACAAACGGGCGTTTTTCGGCTGTCTGTGCATGCGCTGCGGCCACACAGTGTGTGCGTGGACTTTCAGATTGCGATCACACCACGGAAGGATTACATTACATGTACCGTGCTACGCACCAAGGAGCCTGACACGATGAATTGTACAGAACATTCGCCATAACTCTGCTCTCCCGGGCTGGACCGTTATATTGTCCGAGCGGAGCGGCCACACACTCTCCGTAACACTTCCCACGTCCATGTCAGACGCTGCGAGTGTCATCTGATTCACAGATGGGCGCAAACCCGATGGATTATGGGGGTCATTCCGAGTTGATTGTAGCTGTGCTAAATTTAGCACAGCTACGATCATCTTCCCTGACATGTGAGAGGACGCCCAGCACAGGGCTATCCCGCCCCGCATATCAGTCCGCCCCGCATGTCAGTCCGCCCCGCCTGTCAGTCCGCCCCCCCCCCTGCACAAATACAAACGCATCGCACAGCGGCGATGCCTTTGTATTTGAGGAGTAACTCCCGGCAAGCGCAGCTCCTACGGCTGGCCGGGAGTTGTCGCTGCCACTGGCCACAGCGGCTGAGTGAGACATCATGCAGCTGCCACGGCCCGCCCCCCCCAACGCCGCCGTTCAGCCCCCTCCCGCCCACCAACCGCCTCTGTCTCTAGGCAACGAAAGCTGCCATGCACCGGCGCACTGCGGCGCCGGCGCATGCGCAGTTCCAACCCGATCGCTGCGCTGCGACAAACTGCAGCGAGCGATCGGGTCGGAATGACCCCCATGTACATTTCTGATGGTTGGATATCTGCGCTGCACACGTCCCCTTCTGTGACTATGGTGGCAGTGCTGCTTGGGGGGTGGGGAATGGGGGGTGCATCGGCCCTGATTTCTGGGAGTGGCGAGGCCAGCGTCTGCGTCTCCTGACTGGCCACGCCTACGGAGCTGAGTCGCAGCCTTATGCTGACTCAGATGGTGATGCCGTGTAACCGGACACAGCACTTGGATCTAAGACGCCGGCAATGGGCGCCTTGTGTCCTCAGACGCCTCCTTCGCAGTCGCAGATTGTCACAGCACCGCTGTGCGCACATAACGTCACGCTCATCAAGCCGCGTGTTCCTACAGAGTCGCAGCTGTGGGAATTCAGATGCACGCAGGGCGCTCCTGATGGGTGACTGGGAGGTGGATTAGCGCACCTCTTATAGGGTGTTATAGGCGTGTCACATGTTTGCATATGGACGCTTCATCGCTCACAGGCGGAGAATCTGCGCCTAGGATGGAGTTTCTGCAAGCTTCTATGGTGCGTCTGGTAGCAGCGTCTAAAGACGCACCAGACAGCATTACAGCATCTGAAGATGCTAAAGTGGCCGCCGCAGAATATGCCCCCATATGTATAACTTCCCTAAGAAAGGAGAGTGTAGAACCCCAGCAGCACCGGCCGGTCCTCGCAGCATCACGCAGTGCATCTGTGTCGCCACTACCAGCGTCTGGTCCTGTCTGGGGGAGAGATAGCAGCTATCTTCCTGCATTGTGCTAATCTTACCTTCTGCAGCAGAGCGGCTATCACCGGCTTCATGCAGGACGTCCTCCAGCGCCTGGGGATAAATCAGACAGGAGATTGCTGGGACGCCATAGTGGCGCAGATATGAGCATGAAATGTAACGTTATCTCTGACAAAGTCATTAACCGGCGACATAACTCTGACATCTGAGACGGCAGAAAGTGACACGTGCAATTTGTTACACGGAGTGTTACGTTCTCGCTCTTCCCTGTGGGTGAGCGGAGCCGGGGCACAACCTCAGATACAGCTAGCAATCCACAGGCCTACACACCACAGTATTACTTACTGGGAGCTTCCATTATACGTGCAGGAGAGTCTCCAACAGCGTCATACTTACTGGTCCATGCACACCAGGGACCCAGGCAAGGAGTAGGAACCCCAGCCAATGGGAAGCATGGGTGGGGACACCCAGGGTACAAGACTGGTCATTTCCACAGTGGCACCTGTTCTTCCGACAAAGTAATGGATGGTCAGTACCACCACAAGCTAGGGAGAGAGATGGACCCTACCAATATAAACCAGTATAATTACATGTGGGGACAGTGGGGCAGCCACTCAGGACCTGAGTTAGGTATCCAGCCACCCTAGGCTATATACTCATGGGGCCTAATTCAGAGTTGATCGCAGAAGCAAATATGTTAGCAGTTGGGCAAAACCATGCTGCACTGCAGGGGGGGGGGGGGGGGGCAGATGTAACATGTGCAGAGAGAGTTAGATTTGGGTGGGGTGGTGTTCAAACTGAAATCTAAATTGCAGTGTAAAAATAATGCAGCCAGTATTTACCCAGCACAGAAACAATATAACCCGCCTGTGGCCGGAGAGACTAACCAGCCACACGTGTAATGGCGGCTGCGGCACTGAAGGGGTTAACCCTTGTGCCCGGCGCCATGTTGCGGACAATAGGCGCTTGGCGTCACTGTTAAATGTACTTTACGGCGCTGGGCGCAGACTGTTTAAAAATATGTTTAATGATGTGTCTTAACATGTCATATGTAGTGCTCTGTGCACAATTGCAGGAATGCATGTTTAAATTTATTTATATTTAAGATGTGGTCACCTGTATATTAAAGGAAAAATGCACTTACTATAGCTGTCTGAATAATCATCTCCTGTCAGTAGGAAGTGGCATGCTAATGGCCCTGTCCTGGCAGAGAGGTGTGAATGACAAAACCTTTTGATGTGTAAGTTCCTTATAGAAAGATGTTACTCACAGGGATCTCCTTATCCCATATGTAAAGTAGTTCTGGGCTTAGAACCTGTTTCATGTAGGTGATTTAATTGATATACGAACCCTGAATGGCAGATGCAGGAAGGAAGACTGTTTGTTTGTATTGTAGCCTTTCCTGTTGTAATCTCAAACACTGGGTTTGCCTGGAGATGTGAATGAGACAGAAACATTTGTATTTTTAAGCTATGTGATAAATTTGTCAATAGTGAATGTTAATCTGATACCAAACGTTGTCTGGGTGACAGGAAGGAGGATATTGTTTTATTGCACTTATCTCCTTTTGAAATTTAATTTATTATTGGTATTTTGTAAGATATCCTGATTGGATAGAAAGGGCTCAGGGAGGACATGACCCCCTGTGGTACTGTGTGGAAAATTGACATAAAAAGGAGGCCTGCGTGCCTCCAGAGTGTATGATACCAACTACTTTCTGCTGTGAACATCTTGCTGTATGCGGTTTCTCCTAGCAATAGGGAAGAGTTCTCTTTAGAACTATTGCAAATAAATACCATTTGCCTCAAGAAGACCGCGTCATCTTGTGACCTACAGGGTTATTGCCAAACATAGCCCCGTCCTCCGGCTGTCCAGGGAAGCACCTAACGTCTCCAAGTTCCGCCTTCCGCCAGCTACTGGTAGAGGCCTAGCAAGGATTCGTCAACACCACACAGGTGTGGTAACGCAGTGTGTCGGCACATACAGAGCAGAACCGTGGTTCCAAATGCCACGGCAGGTTAGTAGTTTGGTGGTGGCAGCATAAACCCGCCCACAGCGCAGTGGGTGGAGTCAGTAACAGGCGGTTACTGACGGCAAGCGGGAATCCCCTATGTGGTCAGGTCCCGTGTGACCTAACCTTCTATTCTGTGCACTGGGGACGGGACGCAAAGGCGGTGAGTGCTTTCGTACGAAAGGCGTCCGGTCACACCGCCCAAATCTAACTCTCTCTGCACATGTTACATCTGCCCCACCTGCAGTGCACATGGTTTTGCCCAACTGCTAACAAATTTGCTGCTGCAATTAACTCTGAATTGCCCCCAGTGTCTCTTGTGCACATTGTAACAGCAATGCAGTGTGATTAAAAGGCATTTACAACTACAACCCAAAATATGCAGGAAGCCAGGCCAGGCGCTAGTAGCTAATAGCTGCCCCCCCCCATGGACCCGCGCCCTAGGCTACAGCCTATTCAGCCTAATGTCTTCAATGTGTTGATAGGGGGGTTAAAGCACAGAAACCCTACAGAAAAGGCCAGTCCTTACGGCTCTTTCCCAGCGGGCTGTTTATGTCTGCGGGTGATTTCTGGCTTGTCTTTTTGGAGCGGCGTGAGGGAAAGAGCGCAGATTAATTGTCCGCATTCTTCCAAGTCTTTTATCAGCAGCCAGCAGGACGGGGAAATATCACAAGGAGCAAAGACTGCAGCTCTCTACCATGGAGCCGCCGGGGTCTAACTGCCCCCTGGGTCACTCCTGTCACTTCTCCACCACCAGCAATACATCAGGATGGCAGTGTGAGGCTCTTCTACCCCAACTGCTGCTGCCTGGTGTCTGAGTCAGGCCGTAATTACATTATTACACTGTCAGGGGGTGTAAGATGGGAAATCATTACACGGACAGATTAATAGATGGATTGTAGCCTGACTGTCCCCTAATAACCAACGCAGCGGCTATATGTATGCTGTATCACTCTCCTGGCCACAGGCTCTGTGCAGGGAGAGAGGTAACTGCTGACTGCCAGGCAGAACACGAGACGTAGGAAGCGACACAATAGATGATGTCTGAGGTCCTGGATATACTGTGCAAAGGTTTCTCAGTGCTGAGAGATACAGGCAGGTACTTATCCATCATGCAGTGCCATCAGGGAGGCGTCTGATTGGCTCCAAATTTATTCTGCAGCAGGACAACGACCCCAAACATACAGCCAATGTCATTAAGAACTATCCTCAGCGTAAACAAGAACAAGTAGTCAAGAGATGATATGGGGGTCATTCCGAGTTGATCGCTAGCTAAAAATGTTCGCTGCGCAGCGATGATGCAAAAAAAAGGCACTTCTGCGCACGCACAACGTCCTTTCACAACGGACTAAGTATTTTTACACAAGGTCTAGCGAAGCTTTTCAGTCGCACTGCTGGCCGCAGAGTGATTGACATGAAGGGGACGTTTCTGGGTGTCAACTGACCGTTTTCAGGGAGTGCTCGAAAAAACGCAGGCATGCCAGGAAAAACGCAGGCATGGCTGGGCGAACGCAGGGCGTGTTTGTGACGTCAAATCCGGAATTGAACAGTCTGAAGTGATCGCAAGCGCTGAGTAGGTCTGAAGCTACTCTGAAACTGCACAATTTTGTTTGTAGTTGCTCTGCGATCCTTTCATTTGCACTTCTGCTAAGCTAAAATACACTCCCAGTGGGAGGCGGCATAGCGTTTGCACGGCTGCTAAAAACTGCTAGCGAGCGAACAACTCGGAATGACCCCCATGGCCCCCACAAGCCTACATTCACAGAAGATCTGTGGTCACTTCTGCAAGATGTGTGGAACAACTTCCCTGCCGAGTTCCTTCAAAAACTGTGTGCAAGTGTACCTAGGAGAATTGATGCTTCTGTTCAGTCACTCTGCATTCTGTTAATTGATAAAAATAAACTACTAACACTTCTACTTGTGACAGCATTCTCCCTGTGCAGCATTTTTTCCACACCTGCCTAGAACTTTTGCACAGTACTGTAAAAGGCTGGAATCCTGGACAGGAGAAAGCACGGCCCTGTATACACCCGGTATAACCAGGCTGCCAGAAGTGCTATATAGATACAGAGCAGAGCAGAGAGTGACAGGAGCATTCCAACTGCCCCCACCCCCAGCCGCGGGACACTGTGACATGCAGGTGGGACAGACCCAGAAAATCGGGATAGTTGGGAGGTATGCTGTGTGCCTAATTCAGATCTGATTGCTGCTGTGCATTTTTGCAGCGGTCTGTGATCAGATAGCCGTCGCTATCGCGTGTGCGATACAAACAAGCTGATCGGGGCCGCAGCTGACGTCACACACCCACCCTGAAAACGCTTGGGAACGCCTGCGTATTTCCTGACACTCCCAGAAAATGGCCAGTTACCACCCCCAAACGTCCTCTTCCTGTCAATCACATTGCGTACGCCTAGCGTTCGAAATTGTCACACCATTCTGTCGCTGTTTGACGTCGCGCCTGATCATTGCGGTGCATACACATGCTCAGACGTTCGATAATCAGCCGCTGTGCGATTTCACACAACAGTCGGCGTGCTGTCGGCGTGCCCTTTTTGTCATAACCCGGGGGAAGAATTAACGTAAAAGCGCTAATGTGGGGGGGAAGGGGGGGGGGAGGGATGACATGTTGTCCAAAAATAGACAGCGTTTAAAGCATAATAAATAGATTAAATAAAATATTCTTGAGAATTAAAAAATAAAATAAAAATAGTGTTCCACGTATGGTATTTCTAGACGCACGGGCGCAGTGGGTAATGCGGCCCAGGACTGGATGAGATCTGGCTGGAAATTCAGCATTGAATGTGCCCCACTTTTCTATGATGTAATAGAACATAAAAGTGTATCTATTACTGGACCTGAAGCTTGCACTCTAGAAATAACTACTGTCACATATCTGTGCACTACAGAGAGGCAGGCCGCGCTGGAAGCGTTTGCTGTGTTTGCTGTGTCTCGGTTGATAGTTTGTTGATGCAGAAATGCGCTGAGCGGTGGGAAGCCGCCGCCTGGAGCTGCCTTGGGGGACTCTTTTTAAATATGTAACATGCATAAAATTTTCACAATTTGCACTTTTACAGAATTTAAATAGCTAATAATTGTAGGTACAATATGCCGGAACCGAAGGCGATAAACATCCGATGGCGTCTCATTTGCATAAAGAACTGCAGGTGAGGAACCGCGCGTCGCTGGTATAAAATACATCCCATTACGGTCGGCAAGAAAGGAGATTATTCCGGGATGTATGGAGAGACGCGTCAGCCATTATACCCCCTTTTATAAAAATAAAAGAAATTCCCTTATTTACAAATCATACAGAAGAGTCTGCGAGCAGGATCGTAAGCGACACCGCGTATTCCGTAATAACCTGTCCGTGCAGAATATACACCCCCCCCCCCATGTTCCACCCTGCGATAGACCAATCGCCTGGACTCCAGAAATAACTACTAATAACAAGTATCAGCTAAATGCGGAATGCCCAGGAGCGTGCCCTAGAGAGACGGGATGGAAACGAGCGCACAGCGAACGCCCGCATTCTACGTACATAAGAAGTAAATCACTACTGACAGCTACATCACATTCACAAATAATCACAGCGCTGTACATTACCAGACCTATATATATAATGCCCCCATACTACGCAGCGCTGTACATTACCAGATATATATATAATGCCCCCATACTACGCAGCGCTGTACATTACCAGATCTATATATAATGCCCCCATACTACGCAGCGCTGTACATTACCAGATCTATATATATAATGCCCCCATACTACGCAGCGCTGTACATTACCAGATCTATATATATAATGCCCCCATGCTGTGCAGCGCTGTACATGTATTACCAGATCTATATATAATGCCCCCATACTACGCAGTGCTGTACATTACCAGATCTATATATAATGCCCCCATACTACGCAGCGCTGTACATTACCAGATCTATATATATAATGCCCCCATACTATGCAGCGCTGTACATTACCAGATCTATATATATAATGCCCCCATACTACGCAGCGCTGTACATTACCAGATCTATATATATAATGCCCCCATACTACGCAGCGCTGTACATTACCAGATCTATATATAATGCCCCCATACTACGCAGCGCTGTACATGTATTACCAGATATATATATATATATAATGTCCCCATACTACGCAGCGCTGTACATTACCAGATCTATATATATAATGCCCCCATACTACGCAGCGCTGTACATTACCAGATCTATATATATAATGCCCCCATACTACGCAGCGCTGTACATTACCAGATATATATATAATGCCCCCATACTACGCAGTGCTGTACATTACCAGATCTATATATAATGCCCCCATACTACGCAGCGCTGTACATTACCAGATCTATATATATAATGCCCCCATACTACGCAGTGCTGTACATTACCAGATCTATATATAATGCCCCCATACTACGCAGCGCTGTACATTACCAGATCTATATATATAATGCCCCCATACTACGCAGCGCTGTACATTACCAGATCTATATATATAATGCCCCCATACTACGCAGCGCTGTACATTACCAGATCTATATATATAATGCCCCCATACTACGCAGCGCTGTACATTGCCAGATCTATATATATAATGCCCCCATACTACGCAGCGCTGTACATTGCCAGATCTATATATAATGCCCCCATACTACGCAGCGCTGTACATTACCAGATCTATATATAAAATGCCCCCATACTACGCAGCGCTGTACATTACCAGATCTATATATATAATGCCCCCATACTACGCAGCGCTGTACATTACCAGATCTATATATATAATGCCCCCATGCTGTGCAGCGCTGTACATGTATTACCAGATCTATATATAATGCCCCCAAACTACGCAGTGCTGTACATTACCAGATCTATATATAATGCCCCCATACTACGCAGCGCTGTACATTACCAGATCTATATATATAATGCCCCCATACTTTGCAGCGCTGTACATTACCAGATCTATATATATAATGCCCCCATACTACGCAGCGCTGTACATTACCAGATCTATATATAATGCCCCCATACTACGCAGCGCTGTACATGTATTACCAGATATATATATATATAATGCCCCCATACTACGCAGCGCTGTACATTACCAGATCTATATATATAATGCCCCCATACTACGCAGCGCTGTACATTACCAGATCTATATATATAATGCCCCCATACTACGCAGCGCTGTACATTACCAGATATATATATAATGCCCCCATACTACGCAGTGCTGTACATTACCAGATCTATATATAATGCCCCCATACTACGCAGCGCTGTACATTACCAGATCTATATATATAATGCCCCCATACTACGCAGTGCTGTACATTACCAGATCTATATATAATGCCCCCATAGTACGCAGCGCTGTACATTACCAGATCTATATATATAATGCCCCCATACTACGCAGCGCTGTACATTACCAGATCTATATATATAATGCCCCCATACTACGCAGCGCTGTACATTACCAGATCTATATATATAATGCCCCCATACTACGCAGCGCTGTACATTACCAGATCTATATATATAATGCCCCCATACTACGCAGCGCTGTACATTGCCAGATCTATATATAATGCCCCCATACTACGCAGCGCTGTACATTACCAGATCTATATATAAAATGCCCCCATACTACGCAGCGCTGTACATTACCAGATCTATATATATATAATGCCCCCATACTACGCAGTGCTGTACATTACCAGATCTATATATAATGCCCCCATACTACGCAGCACTGTACATTACCAGATATATATAATGCCCCCATACTACGCAGCGCTGTACATGTATTACCAGATATATATATAATGCCCCCATACTACGCAGTGCTGTACATTACCAGATCTATATATAATGCGCCCATACTACGCAGCGCTGTACATTACCAGATCTATATATAATGCCCCCATACTACGCAGCGCTGTACATTACCAGATCTATATATAATGCCCCCATACTACGCAGCGCTGTACATTACCAGATCTATATATAATGTCCCCATACTACGCAGCGCTGTACATTACCAGATCTATATATAATGCCCCCATACTACGCAGCGCTGTACATTACCAGATATATATATAATGCCCCCATACTACGCAGCGCTGTACATTACCAGATCTATATATAATGCCCCCATACTACGCAGCGCTGTACATTACCAGATCTATATATAATGCCCCCATACTACGCAGCGCTGTACATTTCCAGATCTATATATAATGCCCCCATACTACGCAGCGCTGTACATTACCAGATCTATATATAATGCCCCCATACTACGCAGCGCTGTACATTTCCAGATCTATATATAATGCCCCCATACTACGCAGCGCTGTACATTTCCAGATCTATATATAATGCCCCCATACTACGCAGCGATGTACATTATCAGATCTATATATAATGCCCCCATACTACGCAGCGCTGTACATTACCAGATCTATATATAATGCCCCCATACTACGCAGCACTGTACATTACCAGATCTATATATAATGCCCCCATACTATGCAGCGCTGTACATTACCAGATCTATATATAATGCCCCCATACTACGCAGCGCTGTATATTACCAGATCTATATATAATGCCCCCATACTACGCAGCGCTGTACATTTCCAGATCTATATATAATGCCCCCATACTACGCAGCGCTGTACATTTCCAGATCTATATATAATGCCCCCATACTACGCAGCGCTGTACATTTCCAGATCTATATATAATGCCCCCATACTACGCAGCGCTGTACATTACCAGATCTATATATAATGCCCCCATACTACGCACCGCTGTACATTACCAGATCTATATATAATGCCCCCATACTACGCAGCGCTGTACATTACCAGATCTATATATAATGCCCCCATACTACGCAGCGCTGTACATTACCAGATCTATATATAATGCCCCCATACTACGCAGCGCTGTACATTTTCAGATCTATATATAATGCCCCCATACTACGCAGCGCTGTACATTACCAGAGCTATATATAATGCCCCCATACTACGCAGCGCTGTACATGTATTACCAGATATATATATAATGCCCCCATACTACGCAGTGCTGTACATTACCAGATCTATATATAATGCGCCCATACTACGCAGCGCTGTACATTACCAGATCTATATATAATGCCCCCATACTACGCAGCGCTGTACATTACCAGATCTATATATAATGCCCCCATACTACGCAGCGCTGTACATTACCAGATCTATATATAATGTCCCCATACTACGCAGCGCTGTACATTACCAGATCTATATATAATGCCCCCATACTACGCAGCGCTGTACATTACCAGATATATATATAATGCCCCCATACTACGCAGCGCTGTACATTACCAGATCTATATATAATGCCCCCATACTACGCAGCGCTGTACATTTCCAGATCTATATATAATGCCCCCATACTACGCAGCGCTGTACATTATCAGATCTATATATAATGCCCCCATACTACGCAGCGCTGTACATTTCCAGATCTATATATAATGCCCCCATACTACGCAGCGCTGTACATTTCCAGATCTATATATAATGCCCCCATACTACGCAGCGCTGTACATTTTCAGATCTATATATAATGCCCCCATACTACGCAGCGCTGTACATTTCCAGATCTATATATAATGCCCCCATACTACGCAGCGCTGTACATTACCAGATCTATATATAATGCCCCCATACTACGCAGCACTGTACATTACCAGATCTATATATAATGCCCCCATACTACGCAGCGCTGTACATTACCAGATCTATATATAATGCCCCCATACTACGCAGCGCTGTACATTACCAGATCTATATATAATGCCCCCATACTACGCAGCGCTGTACATTTCCAGATCTATATATAATGCCCCCATACTACGCAGCGCTGTACATTACCAGATCTATATATAATGCCCCCATACTACGCACCGCTGTACATTACCAGATCTATATATAATGCCCCCATACTACGCAGCGCTGTACATTACCAGATCTATATATAATGCCCCCATACTACGCAGCGCTGTACATTACCAGATCTATATATAATGCCCCCATACTACGCAGCGCTGTACATTACCAGATCTATATATAATGCCCCCATACTACGCAGCGCTGTACATTTTCAGATCTATATATAATGCCCCCATACTACGCAGCGCTGTACATTACCAGAGCTATATATAATGCCCCCATACTACGCAGTGCTGTACATGGGTGTAGTACGGGTGACCGGCGGTCTCCTGACCGCCGGTCACCTTACCGACGCCGGGATCCCGGCAGCATACCGACGCCGGGATCCCGGCGGGGAGGGGCGAGTGCAGCAAGCCCCTTGCGGGCTCGGTGGCGACCTGCGGTCGCCACGGGTTCTGTTCCCACTCTATGGGTGTCGTGGAGACACACGAGTGGAAATAATCCCTGTTGGTCGGCATGCTGACCATCGGGATAGTGAGCCGTCGGGCTCACGGAGGAGGTCATGTGACTGTCGGTCAGCCGACCGGCGGTCACATGACTACCACCCCTGTACATTACCAGATCTATATATAATGCCCCCATACTACGCAGCGCTGTACATTACCAGATCTATATATATAATGCCCCCATACTACGCAGCGCTGTACATTACCAGATCTATATATAATGCCCCCATACTACGCAGCGCTGTACATTACCAGATCTATATATATAATGCCCCCATACTACGCAGCGCTGTACATTACCAGATCTATATATATAATGCCCCCATACTACGCAGCGCTGTACATTACCAGATCTATATATATAATGCCCCCATACTACGCAGCGCTGTACATTACCAGATCTATATATATAATGCCCCCATACTACGCAGCGCTGTACATTACCAGATCTATATATAATGCCCCCATACTACGCAGCGCTGTACATTACCAGATCTATATATATAATGCCCCCATACTACGCAGCGCTGTACATTACCAGATATATATATAATGCCCCCATACTACGCAGCGCTGTACATTACCAGATATATATATATAATGCCCCCATATCACGCAGCGCTGTACATTACCAGATCTATATATATAATGCCCCCATACTACGCAGCGCTGTACATTACCAGATCTATATATATAATGCCCCCATACTACGCAGCGCTGTACATTACCAGATCTATATATAATGCCCCTATACTACGCAGCGCTGTACATTACCAGATCTATATATATAATGCCCCCATACTACGCAGCGCTGTACATTACCAGATCTATATATAATGCCCCCATACTACGCAGCGCTGTACATTACCAGATATATATATATAATGCCCCCATACCACGCAGCGCTGTACATTACCAGATCTATATATATAATGCCCCCATACTACGCAGCGCTGTACATTACCAGATCTATATATATATAATGCCCCCATACTACGCAGCGCTGTACATTACCAGATCTATATATACAGTATAATGCCCCCATACTACGCAGCGCTGTACATTACCAGATCTATATATATAATGCCCCCATACTACGCAGCGCTGTACATTACCAGATCTATATATAATGCCCCCATACTACGCAGCGCTGTACATTACCAGATCTATATATATAATGCCCCCATACTACGCAGCGCTGTACATTACCAGATCTATATATAATGCCCCCATACTACGCAGCGCTGTACATTACCAGATATATATATATAATGCCCCCATACCACGCAGCGCTGTACATTACCAGATCTATATATAATGCCCCCATACTACGCAGCGCTGTACATTACCAGATATATATATATATAATGCCCCCATACTACGCAGCGCTGTACATTACCAGATCTATATATATATATAATGCCCCCATACTACGCAGCGCTGTACATTACCAGATCTATATATATAATGCCCCAATACTACGCAGCGCTGTACATTACCAGATCTATATATAATGCCCCTATACTACGCAGCGCTGTACATTACCAGATATATATATATATATATATATAATGCCCCCATACTACGCAGCGCTGTACATTACCAGATCTATATATATATATATAATGCCCCCATACTACGCAGCGCTGTATATTACCAGATCTATATATATTATGCCCCCATACTACGCAGCGCTGTACATTACCAGATCTATATATAATGCCCCCATACTACGCAGCGCTGTACCTTACCAGATCTATATATAATGCCCCCATACTACACAGTGCTGTACATTACCAGATCTATATATATAATGCCCCCATATCACGCAGCGCTGTACATTACCAGATCTATATATATAATGCCCCCATACTACGCAGCGCTGTACATTACCAGATCTATATATATAATGCCCCCATACTACGCAGCACTGTACATTACCAGATCTATATATAATGCCCCCATACTACGCAGCGCTGTACATTACCAGATCTATATATAATGCCCCCATACTACACAGTGCTGTACATTACCAGATCTATATATATAATGCACCCATATCACGCAGCGCTGTACATTACCAGATCTATATATATAATGCCCCCATACTACGCAGCGCTGTACATTACCAGATCTATATATATAATGCCCCCATACTACGCAGCGCTGTACATTACCAGATCTATATATATATATATAATGCCCCCATACTACGCAGCGCTGTATATTACCAGATCTATATATATTATGCCCCCATACTACGCAGCGCTGTACATTACCAGATCTATATATAATGCCCCCATACTACGCAGCGCTGTACATTACCAGATCTATATATAATGCCCCCATACTACACAGTGCTGTACATTACCAGATCTATATATAATGCCCCCATACTACGCAGCGCTGTACATTACCAGATCTATATATATAATGCCCCCATACTACGCAGCGCTGTACATTACCAGATCTATATATAATGCCCCCATACTACACAGTGCTGTACATTACCAGATCTATATATATAATGCCCCCATACTACGCAGCGCTGTACATTACCAGATCTATATATATAATGCCCCCATACTACGCAGCGCTGTACATTACCAGATCTATATATAATGCCCCCATACTACACAGTGCTGTACATTACCAGATATATATATAATGCCCCTATACTACGCAGCGCTGTACATTACCAGATATATATATAATGCCCCCATACTACGCAGCGCTGTACATTACCAGATCTATATATATAATGCCCCCATACTACGCAGCGCTGTACATTACCAGATCTAAATATAATGCCCCCATACTACGCAGCGCTGTACATTACCAGATATATATATAATGCCCCCATACTACGCAGCGCTGTACATTACCAGATCTATATATATAATGCCCCCATACTACGCAGCGCTGTACATTACCAGATATATATATAATGCCCCCATACTACGCAGCGCTGTACATTACCAGATCTATATATATAATGCCCCCATACTACGCAGCGCTGTACATTACCAGATATATATATAATGCCCCCATACTACGCAGTGCTGTACATTACCAGATCTATATATATAATGCCCCCATACTACGCAGCGCTGTACATTACCAGATATTTATATATAATGCCCCCATACTACGCAGCGCTGTACATTACCAGATCTATATATATAATACCCCCATACTACGCAGCGCTGTACATTACCAGATCTATATATATTATGCCCCCATACTACGCAGCGCTGTACATTACCAGATCTATATATATTATGCCCCCATACTACGCAGCGCTGTACATTACCAGATCTATATATATAATGCCCCCATACTATGCAGCGCTGTACATTACCAGATCTATATATATAATGCCCCCACACTACGCAGCGCTGTACATTACCAGATCTATATATATAATACCCCCATACTACGCAGCGCTGTACATTACCAGATCTATATATAATGCCCCCATACTACGCAGCGCTGTACATTACCAGATCTATATATATAATGCCCCCATACTACGCAGTGCTGTACATTACCAGATCTATATATATAATGCCCCCATACTACGCAGTGCTGTACATTACCAGATCTATATATATAATGCCCCCATACTACGCAGCGCTGTACATTACCAGATCTATATATAATGCCCCCATACTACACAGTGCTGTACATTACCAGATCTATATATATAATGGCCCCATACTACGCAGCGCTGTACATTACCAGATCTATATATATATAATGCCCCCATACTACGCAGCGCTGTACATTACCAGATCTATATATAATGCCCCCATACTACGCAGCGCTGTACATTACCAGATCTATATATATAATGCCCCCATACTACGCAGTGCTGTACATTACCAGATCTATATATAATGCCCCCATACTACGCAGTGCTGTACATTACCAGATATATATATAATGCCCCCATACTACGCAGTGCTGTACATTACCAGATCTATATATAATGCCCCCATACTACGCAGCGCTGTACATTACCAGATCTATATATAATGCCCCCATACTACGCAGCGCTGTACATTACCAGATCTATATATAATGCCCCCATACTACGCAGCGCTGTACATTACCAGATCTATATATATAATACCCCCATACTACGCAGCGCTGTACATTACCAGATCTATATATATAATGCCTCCATACTACGCAGCGCTGTACATTACCAGATCTATATATATAATGCCTCCATACTACGCAGCGCTGTACATTACCAGATCTATATATAATGCCCCCATACTACGCAGCGCTGTACAGCGAGTACATCAGTCACTAAGCCCCAGTGGAGTTTACAATCTAGGGACGGTCGCAACTTAGATGGTGTCGCAACGGAGCGATTATCGCTAGACTGTGCATGCGTCATGGCCGCAGTACATATGCGCCAAGATACCGCTCGCAGTAAGTGACTGACAGGAAGGACGTTTTGGGGAGGTAACAGGGAGTGTCTGGAAAAGTGCGGGCGTGTTGTGACCGTTTTCAGGGTGTGTCTCCGCAACTGTGATCTGGTATGAATAAAACATGGCGCCAGCGCTGCAGCTCCCGGGACCATGGAAGCACGCAGGGAGACGATGTTTCTTGCGTTGCGGTTGCGATGGAGTACACAGTTGCTGAGCATGTTGCGATGGCTTTGGTGGGCGTCCACTACACTTGTGATGCGTCACAGCTCCGTCACTAAAAAAGAGCGCTGCTGTGTCGGCATTGCGACCGCACCTGAATCAGGCCCAATGCTCCCTATCACACGGACAGACACACTTTACTCAGCATGTCTGGCCATGTCGACGTTACGTCAGCATGTCGGGGCAGTGACCCGGCATCTGAGGAGTCAGCCACTGGCTCCAGCACACCCAGGAGACAGGTGCCATCGCTCCCCCCTTTTCTGGAGCACTCCCCGTCGCCACCCCCAAACACCAGCATCACGTCATTCAGGCTGCAGATCTGGGGAACCGTGAGCGACATTGCATCCCCGGATCTGCACACGCGCAGCGCAACTCCTGCACACGCGCAAATCCGCAACCATCGTCCTTGGAATCAGCCCCAGTGTAGAGCCGGGTACACACCTGGCTGATTGGGCAAATGCTGCAGAGTTACGTTTGGGTGGTTATATTGTTTCTGTGCAGGGTAAATACTGGCTGCTTTATTGTTACACTGCAAATTAGATTTCAGTTTGAACACCCCTCACCCAAATCTATCTCTCTCTCTCTGCACATGTTACATCTGCACCACCTGCACTGCACATGGTATTGCCCAGTTGCTTGGTAATTTGATTTACTTACAAACATGAATCAGGCCTCAATTGTGGTCTCAATTCCTTTTTTCACCTACTTTTTTGTTGGTGTCAACTGCAAAATGTTGTAGCTGGAGTCAGACAGGAGCGGTCAGAGCGAGACGTGATAGGGTTACATGTCTGTCAGGTTTCCCTGCATTATGGGGGTCATTCCGAGTTGATCGCTTGCTAGCTGTTTTTAGCAGCCGTGGAAACGCTATGCCGCCGCCCACTGGGAGTGTATTTTAGCTTAGCGGAAGTGCGACCGAAAGGATCGCAGAGCAACTACAAAAGAAAATTGTGCCGTTTCAGAGTAGCTCCAAACCTACTCAGCGCTTGCGATCACTTCAGACTGTTCAGTTCCAGATTTGATGTCACAAACACGCCCTGCATTCAGCCAGCCACGCCTGCGTTCTCCCAGACACGCCTGCATTTTTCATGGTACGCCTGCGTTTTTTTGAACACTCCCTGAAAACGGTCAGTTGACACCCAGAAATGCCCACTTCCTGTCAATCACTCTGTACAGACACAGGGGGTCATTCCGAGTTAATCGCTAGCTAAAAAAAGCGCAGCGATTACATGAAAAAGTGGCACTTCTGCACATGCGTATGCGGCGCAGTGCGCACGTGCGACGTATTTTCACAACGGGCTAAGTAATTTTACACAGGGTCTAGCGACGCTTTTCAGTTGCACTGCTGACCGCAGAGTGATTGACATGAAGAGGGCATTTCTGGGTGTCAACTGACGTTTTCATGGAGTGTTCGAAAATACGCAGGCGTGCCATGAAAAACGCAGGTGTGTCTGGGAGAACGCAGGCGTGGCTGGCTGAACGCAGGGTGTGTTTGTGACGTCAAATCCGGAACTGAACAGTCTGAACTTAAGTGATCGCAAGCGCTGAGTAGGTTTGGAGCTACTCTGAAACGGCACAATTTTCTTTTGTAGTCGCTCTGCGATCCTTTTGTTCGCACTTCTGCTAAGCTAAAATATACTCCCAGTGGGAGGCGGCATAGCGTTTCCATGGCTGCTAAAAACAGCTAGCGAGCGATCAACTCGGAATGACCCCCACAGTACTATGGAGCCATTTACTACACTGTACTATTGTATTTCAGCACCACGGACAGAGGAGAATAAGAGGAGAACATTAACTTGGGAAGTAATTCAGGGGGTAATTCCAAGTTGATCGCAGCAGGAAATTTTTTAGCAGTTGGGCAAAACCATGGGGGTCATTCCGAGTTGTTTGCTCGTTATTTTTTTCTCGCAACGGAGCGATTAGTCGCTAATGCGCATGCGCAATGTCCGCAGTGCGACTGCGCCAAGTAAATTTGCTATGAAGTTTGGTATTTTACTCACGGCATTACGAGGTTTTTTCTTCGTTCTGGTGATCGTAATGTGATTGACAGGAAGTGGGTGTTTCTGGGCGGAAACTGGCCGTTTTATGGGAGTGTTTGAAAAAACGCTGCCGTTTCTGGGAAAAACGCGGGAGTGTCTGAAGAAACGGAGGAGTGTCTGGGCGAACGCTGGGTGTGTTTGTGACGTCAAACCAGGAACGACACTGACTGAACTGATCGCAGATGCAGAGTAAGTCTCGAGCTACTCAGACACTGCTAAGAAGTGTCTATTCGCAATTCTGCTAATCTTTCGTTCGCAATTTTGATAAGCTAAGATTCACTCCCAGTAGGCGGCGGCTTAGCGTGTGCAAAGCTGCTAAAAGCAGCTTGCGAGCGAACAACTCGGAATGAGGACCCATGTGCAGTGCAGGGGGGGCAGATGTAATATGTGCAGAGAGAGTTAGATTTGGGTGGGTTATATTGTTTCTGTGCAGGGTAAATACTGGCTGCTTTATTTTTACACTGCAAATTAGATTTCAGATTGAACACACCCCACCCAAATCTAACTCTCTCTGCACATGTTACATCTGCCACACCTGCAGTGCACATGGTTTTGCCCAATTGCTAACAGAATTCCTGCTGCGATCAACTTGGAATTACCCCCATAGAGCGATTTTTGCAGCGCTGCGATCAGACAGTCGCCACCCATAGGGGAGTGTATTTTTGGTTTGCAAGTGTGCGATCGCCTGTGCAGCCGAGTGGTACAAACAGATCTTGTGCAGTTTCTGAGTTGCCCAGGACTTACTCAGCCGCTGCGATCACATCAGCCTGTCCGGGCCCGGAATTGACATCAGGATCCCTCCCTGCAAACGCTTGTACACGCCTGCACTTTCCAGACACTCCCTAAAAACGGTCAGTTGCCACCCACAAACGCCTTCTTCCTGTCAATCTCCTTGCGAACGCTTGTGCAAACGGATTCTTCGCACAAACCCATCGCTGAGCGGCGATCCGCTTTGTACCTGTGCGACGCACCTGCGCATTGCGGTGCATACGCAGTTTCTGCGTGATTGCCCACTGTGCGAAAACGCAGCCTAGCGATCAGGTCTGACTTACCCCCTTAGACCTGACATTCACTGGGTTGCTGGCTGTTGTGATCCCCCCATTCTCTCTCTCTCTCTCTCCCTCTTACCTGTCCTGTGTCTCCATCTTTCCAGTTCCCTCTAACCTTTACCCTTCCCATCAGCTCTACATCTTCCACCCACGTTCTCTCTTTCCTCTGCCCAGTCTTTAATTGTCCAACATTCCCCTTCCCTTTCTTTACCGCTTACTTATTCTCTCTCCCTCTTCTCTGTTTCTCCCCCCTCACCAATTCTCTATCCCTCTTTTCCTCCCTGTTCTTTCTCTCTCTCCCCCTCACCAGTTCTCTATCCCTCTTTTCCTCCCTGTTCTCTCTCCCCCTCACCAGTACTCTCCCCTCGTTTCCATCGTTCTCTCTCTCTCCCCCTCACCAGTTCTTTTTCCCTCTTTTCCTCCCTGTTCTCTCTCCCTCCCCCTCACCAGTTCTCTATCCCTCTTTTCCTCCCTAGTCAATCTACCCCCCTCACCAGTTCTCTATCCCTCTTTTCCATCGTTCTCTCTCTCTCCCCCTCACCAGTTCTCTATCCCTCTTTTCCATCGTTCTTTCTCTCCCCCCCTCACCAGTTCTTTTTCCCTCTTTTCCTCCCTGTTCTCTCTCCCCCTCACCAGTTCTCTATCCCTCTTTTCCTGTTCTCTCTCTCTCTCTCTCTCCCTCTCCCTCACAAGTTCTCTATCCCTCTTTTCCTCCCTGTTCTCTCTCTCTCCCCCTCACCAGTTCTCTATCCCTCTTTTCCACCCTGTTCTCTCTCTCTCCCCCTCACCAGTTCTCATTCCCTCTTTTCCTCCCTGTTCTCTCTCTCTCCCCCTCACCAGTTCTCTATCCCTCTTTTCCTCCCTGTTCTCTCTCTCCCCCCCTCACCTGTTCTCTTTCCCTCTTTTCCTCCCTGTTCTCTCTCTCTCCCCCTCACCAGTTCTCTCTCCCTCCCCCTCACCAGTTCTCATTCCCTCTTTTCCTCCCTGTTCTCTCTCTCTCCCCCTCACCAGTTCTCATTCCCTCTTTTCCACCCTGTTCTCTCTCTCTCCCCCTCACCAGTTCTCTTTCCCTCTTTTCCTCCCTGTTCTCTCTCTCTCTCCCTCTCACCAGTTCTCTATCCCTCTTTTCCTCCCTGTTCTCTCTCTCTCCCCCTCACCAGTTCTCTCTCCCCCTCACCAGTTCTCTATCCCTCTTTTCCATCGTTCTCTCTCCCCCCCCCCCTCACCAGTTCTTTTTCCCTCTTTTCCTCCCTGTTCTTTCTCTCTCTCTCTCTCCCCCTCACCAGTTCTCTATCCCTCTTTTCCATTGTTCTCTCTCTCCCCCCTTACCAGTTCTCTTTCCCTCTTTTCCTCCCTGTTCTCTCTCCCCCTCACCAGTTCTCTATCCCTCTTTTCCATCGTTCTTTCTCTCCCCCCTCACCAGTTCTTTTTCCCTCTTTTCCTCCCTGTTCTTTCTCTCTCTCTCTCCTCCTCACCAGTTCTCTATCCCTCTTTTCCTCCCTGTTCTCTCTCCCCCTCACCAGATCTCTATCCCTCTTTTCCATTGTTCTCTCTCTCCCCCCTTACCAGTTCTCTTTCCCTCTTTTCCTCCCTGTTCTCTCTCCCCCTCACCAGTTCTCTATCCCTCTTTTCCTGTTCTCTCTCTCTCTCCCTCACCAGTTCTCTATCCCTCTTTTCCTCCCTGTTCTCTCTCTCTCCCCCTCACCAGTTCTCTATCCCTCTTTTCCACCCTGTTCTCTCTCTCTCCCCCTCACCAGTTCTCATTCCCTCTTTTCCACCCTGTTCTCTCTCTCTCCCCCTCACCAGTTCTCTTTCCCTCTTTTCCTCCCTGTTCTCTCTCTCTCTCCCTCTCACCAGTTCTCTATCCCTCTTTTCCTCCCTGTTCTCTCTCCCCCCTCACCAGTTCTCTTTCCCTCTTTTCCTCCCTGTTCTCTCTCTCTCTCCCTCTCACCAATTCTCTATCCCTCTTTTCCTCCCTGTTCTCTCTCTCTCCCCCTCACCAGTTCTGTATCCCTCTTTTCCTACCTGTTCTCTCTCTCCCCCTCACCAGTTCTCTTTCCCTCTTTTCCTCCCTGTTCTCTCTCTCCCCCTCACCAGTTCTCTATCCCTCTTTTCTTCCCTGTTCTCTCTCTCTCCCTCTCACCAGTTCTCTATCCCTCTTTTCCATGGTTCTCTCTCTCCCCCCTCACCAGTTCTCTTTCCCTCTTTTCCTCCCTGTTCTCTCTCCCTCTCACCAGATCTCTATCCCTCTTTTCCTCCCTGTTCTCTCTCCCCCCTCACCAGTTCTCTTTCCCTCTTTTCCTCCCTGTTCTCTCTCCCTCTCCCTCTCACCAGTTCTCTATCCCTCTTTTCCTCCCTGTTCTCTCTCTCTCTCCCTCACCAGTTCTGTATCCTTCTTTTCCTCCCTGTTCTCTCTCTTTCCCCCTCACCAGTTCTCTATCCCTCTTTTCCTCCATGTTCTCTCTCTCCCCCTCACCAGTTCTCTATCCATCTTTTCCTCCCTGTTCTATGTACTCCCCTCACCAGTTCTCTTTCCCTCTTTTCCTCCCTGTTCTCTCTCTCTCCCTCTCACCAGTTCTCTATCCCTCTTTTCCATGGTTCTCTTTCCCTCTTTTCCTCCCTGTTCTCTCTCGCTCTCACCAGTTCTTTATCCCTCTTTTCCTCCCTGTTCTTTCTCTCCCCCTCTCCAGTTCTCTTTCCCTCTTTTGCTCCCTGTTCTCTCTCCCCCTCACCAGTTCTCTATCCCTCTTTTCCTTCTCTCTCTCTCTCTCCCCCTCACCAGTTCTCTATCCCTCTTTTCCTCCCTGTTCTCTCTCCCCCTCACCAGTTCTTTATCCCTCTTTTCCTCCCTGTTCTCTCTCTCTCCCTCTCACCAGTTCTCTATCCCTCTTTTCCTCCCTGTTCTTTCTCTCTCCCCCTCACCAGTTCTCTCTCCCTCTTTTCCTCCCTGTTCTCTCTCCCCCTCACCAGTTCTCTATCCCTCTTTTCCATCGGTCTCTCTCTCTCCCCCTCACCAGTTCTCTATCCCTCTTTTCCTCCCAGTTCTCTCTCTCTCTCCCCCTCACCAATTATCTATCCCTCTTTTCCTCCCTGTTCTCTCTCTCCCCCTCACCAGTTCTCTTTCCCTCTTTTCCTCCCTGTTCTCTCTCTCCCCCTCACCAGTTCTCTATCCCTCTTTTCCTCCCTGTTCTCTCTCTCTCCCCCTAACCAGTTCTTTCCCTCTTTTCCTCCCTGTTCTCTCTCTCTCCCCCTCACCAGTTCTCTCTCCCTCTTTTCCTCCCTGTTCTCTCTCTCTCCCCCTCACCAGTTCTCTCTCCCTCTTTTCCTCCCTGTTCTCTCTCTCTCTCCCTCTCACCAGTTATCTATCCCTTCTTTCCTCCCTGTTCTCTCTCTCCCCCTCCCCAGTTCTTTATCCCTCTTTTCCTCCCTGTTCTGTCTCTCTCTCCCTCACCAGTTCTCTCTCCCTCTTTTCCTCCCTGTTCTCTCTCTCCTCCTCACTAGTTCTCTTTCCCTCTTTTCATCCCTGTTCTTTCTCTCTCTCTCTCTCTCTCTCTCTCCCCCTCACCAGTTCTCTTTTCCTCCCTGTTCTCTCTCCCCCTCACCAGTTCTCTATCCTCTTTTCCTCCCTGTTCTCTCTCTCCCCCCTCACCAGTTCTCTATCCTCTTTTCCTCCCTGTTCTCTCTCTCCCCCCTCACCAGTTCTCTATCCTCTTTTCCTCCCTGTTCTCTCTCCCTCCCCCTCACCAGTTCTCTATCCCTCTTTTCCTCCCTGTTCTCTCTCTCTCCCCCTCACCAGTTCTCTATCTCTCTTTTCCTCCCTGTTCTCTCTCTCTCTCTCTCCCCCTCACTAGTTCTCTTTCCCTCTTTTCGTCCCTGTTCTCTCTCTCCCCCTCACTAGTTCTCTTTCCCTCTTTTCCTCCCTGTTCTCTCTCTCGCTCTCACCAGTTCCCTTTCCCTCTTTTCCTCCCTGTTCTCTCTCTCCCTCTCACCAGTTCTCTCTCCCTCTTTTCCTCCCTGTTCTCTCTCTCCCCCTCATTAGTTCTCTTTCCCTCTTTTCATCCCTGTTCTTTCTCTCTCTCTCTCTCTCCCCCTCACCAGTTCTCTTTTCCTCCCTGTTCTCTCTCCCCCTCACCAGTTTTCTATCCTCTTTTCCTCCCTGTTCTCTCTCTCCCCCCTCACCAGTTCTCTATCCTCTTTTCCTCCCTGTTCTCTCTCCCTCCCCCTCACCAGTTCTCTATCCCTCTTTTCCTCCCTGTTCTCTCTCTCTCCCCCTCACCAGTTCTCTCTCCCTCTTTTCCTCCCTGTTCTCTCTCCCCCTCACCAGTTCTCTATCCCTCTTTTCCATCGGTCTCTCTCTCTCCCCCTCACCAGTTCTCTATCCCTCTTTTCCTCACAGTTCTCTCTCTCTCTCTCTCTCCCCCTCACCAATTATCTATCCCTCTTTTCCTCCCTGTTCTCTCTCTCCCCCTCACCAGTTCTCTTTCCCTCTTTTCCTCCCTGTTCTCTCTTTCCCCCTCACCAGTTCTCTATCCCTCTTTTCCTCCCTGTTCTCTCTCTCTCCCCCTAACCAGTTCTTTCCCTCTTTTCCTCCCTGTTCTCTCTCTCTCCCCCTCACCAGTTCTCTCTCCCTCTTTTCCTCCCTGTTCTCTCTCTCTCCCTCTCACCAGTTCTTTATCCCTCTTTTCCTCCCTGTTCTTTCTCTCCCCCTCTCCAGTTCTCTTTCCCTCTTTTGCTCCCTGTTCTCTCTCCCCCTCACCAGTTCTCTATCCCTCTTTTCCTGTTCTCTCTCTCTCTCCCCCTCACCAGTTCTCTATCCCTCTTTTCCTCCCTGTTCTCTCTCCCCCTCACCAGTTCTCTATCCCTCTTTTCCTCCCTGTTCTCTCTCTCTCCCTCTCACCAGTTCTCTATCCCTCTTTTCCTCCCTGTTCTTTCTCTCTCCCCCTCACCAGTTCTCTCTCCCTCTTTTCCTCCCTGTTCTCTCTCCCCCTCACCAGTTCTCTTTCCCTCTTTTCCATCGGTCTCTCTCTCTCCCCCTCACCAGTTCTCTATCCCTCTTTTCCTCCCAGTTCTCTCTCTCTCTCCCCCTCACCAATTATCTATCCCTCTTTTCCTCCCTGTTCTCTCTCTCCCCCTCACCAGTTCTCTTTCCTTCTTTTCCTCCCTGTTCTCTCTCTCCCCCTCACCAGTTCTCTATCCCTCTTTTCCTCCCTGTTCTCTCTCTCTCCCCCTAACCAGTTCTTTCCCTCTTTTCCTCCCTGTTCTCTCTCTCTCCCCCTCACCAGTTCTCTCTCCCTCTTTTCCTCCCTGTTCTCTCTCTCTCCCCCTCACCAGTTCTCTCTCCCTCTTTTCCTCCCTGTTCTCTCTCTCTCCCTCTCACCAGTTATCTATCCCTTCTTTCCTCCCTGTTCTCTCTCTCCCCCTCCCCAGTTCTTTATCCCTCTTTTCCTCCCTGTTCTGTCTCTCTCTCCCTCACCAGTTCTCTCTCCCTCTTTTCCTCCCTGTTCTCTCTCTCCTCCTCACTAGTTCTCTTTCCCTCTTTTCATCCCTGTTCTTTCTCTCTCTCTCTCTCTCCCCCTCACCAGTTCTCTTTTCCTCCCTGTTCTCTCTCCCCCTCACCAGTTCTCTATCCTCTTTTCCTCCCTGTTCTCTCTCTCCCCCTTCACCAGTTCTCTATCCTCTTTTCCTCCCTGTTCTCTCTCTCCCCCCTCACCAGTTCTCTATCCTCTTTTCCTCCCTGTTCTCTCTCCCTCCCCCTCACCAGTTCTCTATCCCTCTTTTCCTCCCTGTTCTCTCTCTCTCCCCCTCACCAGTTCTCTATCTCTCTTTTCCTCCCTGTTCTCTCTATCTCTCTCTCCCCCTCACTAGTTCTCTTTCCCTCTTTTCGTCCCTGTTCTCTCTCTCCCCCTCACTAGTTCTTTGTCCCGTTTTTCCTCCCTGTTCTCTCTCTCTCCCCTTCACCAGTTATCTATCCCTCTTTTCCTCCCTGTTCTCTCTCTCCCCCTCACCAGTTCTCTATCCCTCTTTTCCTCCCTGTTCTCTCTCTCTCCCCCTCACCATTTCTCTATCCCTCTTTTCCTCCCTGTTCTCTCTCTCCCCCTCACCAGTTCTCTATTCCTCTTTTCCTCAGTTTTCTCTCTCCCACTTACCAGTTCTCTATCCCTCTTTTCTTCCCTGTTCTCTCTCTCCCTCTCACCAGTTCTCTATCCCTCTTTTCCTCCCTGTTCTCTCTCTCTCCCCCTCACCAGTCTCTATCCCTCTTTTCCTCCCTGTTCTCTCTCTCTCCTGCTCACCAGTTCTCTATCCCTCCTTTCCTCCCTGTTCTCTCTCTCCCCCTCACCAGTTCTCTTTTCCTCCCTGTTCTCTCTCCCCCTCACCAGTTCTCTATCCCTCTTTTCCTCCCTGTTCTCTCTCTCTCCCCCTCACCAGTCTCTATCCCTCTTTTCCTCCCTGTTCTCTCTCTCTCCTGCTCACCAGTTCTCTATCCCTCCTTTCCTCCCTGTTCTCTCTCTCCCCCTCACCAGTTCTCTTTTCCTCCCTGTTCTCTCTCCCCCTCACCAGTTCTCTTTCCCTCTTTTCCTCCCTGTTCTCTCTTTCCCCCTCACCAGTTCTCTATCCCTCTTTTCCTCCCTGTTCTCTCTCTCTCCCCCTAACCAGTTCTTTCCCTCTTTTCCTCCCTGTTCTCTCTCTCTCCCCCTCACCAGTTCTCTCTCCCTCTTTTCCTCCCTGTTCTCTCTCTCTCCCTCTCACCAGTTCTTTATCCCTCTTTTCCTCCCTGTTCTTTCTCTCCCCCTCTCCAGTTCTCTTTCCCTCTTTTGCTCCCTGTTCTCTCTCCCCCTCACCAGTTCTCTATCCCTCTTTTCCTGTTCTCTCTCTCTCTCCCCCTCACCAGTTCTCTATCCCTCTTTTCCTCCCTGTTCTCTCTCCCCCTCACCAGTTCTCTATCCCTCTTTTCCTCCCTGTTCTCTCTCTCTCCCTCTCACCAGTTCTCTATCCCTCTTTTCCTCCCTGTTCTTTCTCTCTCCCCCTCACCAGTTCTCTCTCCCTCTTTTCCTCCCTGTTCTCTCTCCCCCTCACCAGTTCTCTTTCCCTCTTTTCCATCGGTCTCTCTCTCTCCCCCTCACCAGTTCTCTATCCCTCTTTTCCTCCCAGTTCTCTCTCTCTCTCCCCCTCACCAATTATCTATCCCTCTTTTCCTCCCTGTTCTCTCTCTCCCCCTCACCAGTTCTCTTTCCTTCTTTTCCTCCCTGTTCTCTCTCTCCCCCTCACCAGTTCTCTATCCCTCTTTTCCTCCCTGTTCTCTCTCTCTCCCCCTAACCAGTTCTTTCCCTCTTTTCCTCCCTGTTCTCTCTCTCTCCCCCTCACCAGTTCTCTCTCCCTCTTTTCCTCCCTGTTCTCTCTCTCTCCCCCTCACCAGTTCTCTCTCCCTCTTTTCCTCCCTGTTCTCTCTCTCTCCCTCTCACCAGTTATCTATCCCTTCTTTCCTCCCTGTTCTCTCTCTCCCCCTCCCCAGTTCTTTATCCCTCTTTTCCTCCCTGTTCTGTCTCTCTCTCCCTCACCAGTTCTCTCTCCCTCTTTTCCTCCCTGTTCTCTCTCTCCTCCTCACTAGTTCTCTTTCCCTCTTTTCATCCCTGTTCTTTCTCTCTCTCTCTCTCTCTCTCCCCCTCACCAGTTCTCTTTTCCTCCCTGTTCTCTCTCCCCCTCACCAGTTCTCTATCCTCTTTTCCTCCCTGTTCTCTCTCTCCCCCTTCACCAGTTCTCTATCCTCTTTTCCTCCCTGTTCTCTCTCTCCCCCCTCACCAGTTCTCTATCCTCTTTTCCTCCCTGTTCTCTCTCCCTCCCCCTCACCAGTTCTCTATCCCTCTTTTCCTCCCTGTTCTCTCTCTCTCCCCCTCACCAGTTCTCTATCTCTCTTTTCCTCCCTGTTCTCTCTATCTCTCTCTCCCCCTCACTAGTTCTCTTTCCCTCTTTTCGTCCCTGTTCTCTCTCTCCCCCTCACTAGTTCTTTGTCCCGTTTTTCCTCCCTGTTCTCTCTCTCTCCCCTTCACCAGTTATCTATCCCTCTTTTCCTCCCTGTTCTCTCTCTCCCCCTCACCAGTTCTCTATCCCTCTTTTCCTCCCTGTTCTCTCTCTCTCCTCCTCACCATTTCTCTATCCCTCTTTTCCTCCCTGTTCTCTCTCTCCCCCTCACCAGTTCTCTATTCCTCTTTTCCTCAGTTTTCTCTCTCCCACTTACCAGTTCTCTATCCCTCTTTTCTTCCCTGTTCTCTCTCTCCCTCTCACCAGTTCTCTATCCCTCTTTTCCTCCCTGTTCTCTCTCTCTCCCCCTCACCAGTCTCTATCCCTCTTTTCCTCCCTGTTCTCTCTCTCTCCTGCTCACCAGTTCTCTATCCCTCCTTTCCTCCCTGTTCTCTCTCTCCCCCTCACCAGTTCTCTTTTCCTCCCTGTTCTCTCTCCCCCTCACCAGTTCTCTATCCCTCTTTTCCTCCCTGTTCTCCCTCTCTCCCTCTCACCAGTTCTCTATCCCTCCTTTCCTCCCTGTTCTCTCTCTCCCCCTCCCCAGTTCTTTATCCCTCTTTTCCTCCCTGTTCTGTCTCTCTCCCCCTCACCAGTTCTCTCTCCCTCTTTTCCTCCCTGTTCTCTCTCTCCCCCTCATTAGTTCTCTTTCCCTCTTTTCATCCCTGTTCTTTCTCTCTCTCTCTCTCTCTCTCTCCCCCTCACCAGTTCTCTTTTCCTCCCTGTTCTCTCTCCCCCTCACCAGTTTTCTATCCTCTTTTCCTCCCTGTTCTCTCTCTCCCCCCTCACCAGTTCTCTATCCACTTTTCCTCCCTGTTCTCTCTCCCTCCCCCTCACCAGTTCTCTATCCCTTTTTTCCTCCCTGTTCTCTCTCTCTCCCCCTCACCAGTTCTCTCTCCCTCTTTTCCTCCCTGTTCTCTCTCCCCCTCACCAGTTCTTTATCCCTCTTTTCCATCGGTCTCTCTCTCTCCCCCTCACCAGTTCTCTATCCCTCTTTTCCTCCCAGTTCTCTCTCTCTCTCCCCCTCACCAATTATCTATCCCTCTTTTCCTCCCTGTTCTCTCTCTCCCCCTCACCAGTTCTCTTTCCCTCTTTTCCTCCCTGTTCTCTCTCTCCCCCTCACCAGTTCTCTATCCCTCTTTTCCTCCCTGTTCTCTCTCTCTCTCCCCCTAACCAGTTCTTTCCCTCTTTTCCTCCCTGTTCTCTCTCTCTCCCCCTCACCAGTTCTCTCTCCCTCTTTTCCTCCCTGTTCTCTCTCTCTCCCCCTCACCAGTTCTCTCTCCCTCTTTTCCTCCCTGTTCTCTTTCTCTCCCTCTCACCAGTTATCTATCCCTTCTTTCCTCCCTGTTCTCTCTCTCCCCGTCCCCAGTTCTTTATCCCTCTTTTCCTCCCTGTTCTGTCTCTCTCTCTCCCTCACCAGTTCTCTCTCCCTCTTTTCCTCCCTGTTCTCTCTCTCCTCCTCACTAGTTCTCTTTCCCTCTTTTCATCCCTGTTCTTTCTCTCTCTCTCTCTCTCCCCCTCACCAGTTCTCTTTTCCTCCCTGTTCTCTCTCCCCCTCACCAGTTCTCTATCCTCTTTTCCTCCCTGTTCTCTCTCTCCCCCCTCACCAGTTCTCTATCCTCTTTTCCTCCCTGTTCTCTCTCCCTCCCCCTCACCAGTTCTCTATCCCTCTTTTCCTCCCTGTTCTCTCTCTCTCCCCCTCACCAGTTCTCTATCTCTCTTTTCCTCCCTGTTCTCTCTCTCTCCCCCTCACTAGTTCTCTTTCCCTCTTTTCGTCCCTGTTCTCTCTCTCTCCCCCTCACCAGTTATCTATCCCTCTTTTCCTCCCTGTTCTCTCTCTCCCCCTCACCAGTTCTCTATCCCTCTTTTCCTCCCTGTTCTCTCTCTCTCCCCCTCACCATTTCTCTATCCCTCTTTTCCTCCCTGTTCTCTCTCTCCCCCTCACCAGTTCTCTATTCCTCTTTTCCTCAGTTTTCTCTCTCCCACTTACCAGTTCTCTATCCCTCTTTTCTTCCCTGTTCTCTCTCTCCCTCTCACCAGTTCTCTATCCCTCTTTTCCTCCCTGTTCTCTCTCTCTCCCCCTCACCAGTCTCTATCCCTCTTTTCCTAGCTGTTCTCTCTCTCTCCTGCTCACCAGTTCTCTATCCCTCCTTTCCTCCCTGTTCTCTCTCTCCCCCTCACCAGTTCTCTTTTCCTCACTGTTCTCTCTCCCCCTCACCAGTTCTCTATCCCTCTTTTCCTCCCTGTTCTCTCTCTCTCCCTCTCACCAGTTCTCTATCCCTCCTTTCCTCCCTGTTCTCTCTCTCCCCCTCCCCAGTTCTTTATCCCTCTTTTCCTCCCTGTTCTGTCTCTCTCTCCCTCACCAGTTCTCTCTCCCTCTTTTCCTCCCTGTTCTCTCTCTCCCCCTCATTAGTTCTCTTTCCCTCTTTTCATCCCTGTTCTTTCTCTCTCTCTCTCTCTCCCCCTCACCAGTTCTCTTTTCCTCCCTGTTCTCTCTCCCCCTCACCAGTTTTCTATCCTCTTTTCCTCCCTGTTCTCTCTCTCTCCCCCCTCACCAGTTCTCTATCCTCTTTTCCTCCCTGTTCTCTCTCCCTCCCCCTCACCAGTTCTCTATCCCTCTTTTCCTCCCTGTTCTCTCTCTCTCCCCCTCACCAGTTCTCTATCCCTCTTTTCTTCCGTTCCCTCTCTCTCTCTCTCCCCCTCATTAGTTCTCTTTCCCTCTTTTCGTCCCTGTTCTCTCCCTCCCCCTCACCAGTTCTCTTTCCCTCTTTTCCTTCCTGTTCTCTCTCTCTCTCTCTCCCCCTCATTAGTTCTCTTTCCCTCTTTTCGTCCCTGTTCTCTTTCTCCCCTTCACTAGTTCTTTATCCCTTTTTTCCTCCCTGTTCTCTCTCTCTCCCCCTCACCAGTTCTCTTTCCCTCTTTTCCTCACTGTTCTCTCTCTCCCCCTTACCAGTTCTCTATCCCCCTTTTCCTCCCTGTTCTCTCTCTCTCCCCCTCACTAGTTCTCTTTCCCTCTTTTCCTCCCTTTTCTCTCTCTCTCCACCTCTCCAGTTCTCTTTCCCTCTTTTCCTCCCTGTTCTCTCTCCCTCCCCCTCACCAGTTCTCTATCCCTCTTTTCCTCCCTGTTCTCTCTCTCTCCCCCTCACCAGTTCTCTTTCCCTCTCTGTTCTCTCTCTCTCTCCACCTCTCCAGTTCTCTATCCCTCTTTTCCTCCCTGTTCTCTCTCTCTCCCCCTCACCAGTTCTCTATCCCTCTTTTCCTCCCTGTTCTCTCTCTCTCTCTCCCCCTCATTAGTTCTCTTTCCCTCTTTTCGTCCCTGTTTTCTCCCTCCCCCTCACCAGTTCTCTATCCCTCTTTTCCTCCCTGTTCTCTCTCTCTCCCCCTCACTAGTTCTCTTTCCCTCTTTTCCTCCCTGTTCTCTCTCTCTCTCTCTCTCCCCCTCACTAGTTCTCTTTCCCTCTTTTTGTCCCTGTTCTCTCTCTCCCCCTCACTAGTTCTTTATCCCTTTTTTTCCTCCCTGTTCTCTCTCCCCCTCACCAGTTCTCTATCCCTCTTTTCCTCCCTGTTCTCTCTCTCCCCCTCACCAGTTCTCTATCCCTCTTTTCCTCCCTGTTCTCTCTCTCTCCCCCTCACCAGTTCTCTTTCCCTCTTTTCCTCACTGTTCTCTCTCTCCCCCTCACCAGTTCTCTATCCCTCTTTTCCTCCCTGTTCTCTCTCTCTCCCCCTCACCAGTTCTCTTTCCCTCTTTTCCTCCCTGTTCTCTCTCTCTTCACCTCTCCAGTTCTCTTTCCCTCTTTTCCTCCCTGTTCTCTCTGTCTCCCCCTCACCAGTTCTCTATCCCTCTTTTCCTCCCTGTTCTCTCTCTCTCTCCCCCTCACCAGTTCTCTTTCCCTCTTTTCCTCCCTGTTCTCTCTCTCTCCACCTCTCCAGTTCTCTTTCCCTCTTTTCCTCCCTGTTCTCTCTCTCTCCCCCTCACCAGTTCTCTATCCCTCTTTTCCTCCCTGTTCTCTCTCTCTCTCCCTCACCAGTTCTCTATCCCTCTTTTTCTCCCTTTTCTCTCTCTCTCCCCCTCACCAGTTCTCTTTCCTTCTTTTCCTCCCTGTTCTCTCTCCCTCCCCCTCACCAGTTCTCTATCCCTCTTTTCCTCCCTGTTCTCTCTCTCTCTCTCTCCCCCTCATTAGTTCTCTTTCCCTCTTTTCGTCCCTTTTCTCTCCCTCCCCCTCACCAGTTCTCTATCCCTCTTTTCCTCCCTGTTCTCTCTCTCTCTCTCCCCCTCACTAGTTCTCTTTCCCTCTTTTCGTCCCTGTTCTCTCTCTCCCCCTCACTAGTTCTTTATCCCTTTTTTCCTCCCTTTTCTCTCTCTCTCCCCCTCACCAGTTATCTATCCCTCTTTTCCTCCCTGTTCTCTCTCTCTCCCCCTCACCAGTTCTCTATCCCTCTTTTCCTCACTGTTCTCTCTCTCTCCCCCTCACCAGTTCTCTTTCCCTCTCTGTTCTCTCTCTCTCTCCACCTCTCCAGTTCTCTATCCCTCTTTTCCTCCCTGTTCTCTCTCTCTCCCCCTCACCAGTTCTCTATCCCTCTTTTCCTCCCTGTTCTCTCTCTCTCTCTCCCCCTCATTAGTTCTCTTTCCCTCTTTTCGTCCCTGTTTTCTCCCTCCCCCTCACCAGTTCTCTATCCCTCTTTTCCTCCCTGTTCTCTCTCTCTCCCCCTCACTAGTTCTCTTTCCCTCTTTTCCTCCCTGTTCTCTCTCTCTCTCTCTCTCCCCCTCACTAGTTCTCTTTCCCTCTTTTTGTCCCTGTTCTCTCTCTCCCCCTCACTAGTTCTTTATCCCTTTTTTTCCTCCCTGTTCTCTCTCCCCCTCACCAGTTCTCTATCCCTCTTTTCCTCCCTGTTCTCTCTCTCCCCCTCACCAGTTCTCTATCCCTCTTTTCCTCCCTGTTCTCTCTCTCTCCCCCTCACCAGTTCTCTTTCCCTCTTTTCCTCACTGTTCTCTCTCTCCCCCTCACCAGTTCTCTATCCCTCTTTTCCTCCCTGTTCTCTCTCTCTCCCCCTCACCAGTTCTCTTTCCCTCTTTTCCTCCCTGTTCTCTCTCTCTTCACCTCTCCAGTTCTCTTTCCCTCTTTTCCTCCCTGTTCTCTCTGTCTCCCCCTCACCAGTTCTCTATCCCTCTTTTCCTCCCTGTTCTCTCTCTCTCTCCCCCTCACCAGTTCTCTTTCCCTCTTTTCCTCCCTGTTCTCTCTCTCTCCACCTCTCCAGTTCTCTTTCCCTCTTTTCCTCCCTGTTCTCTCTCTCTCCCCCTCACCAGTTCTCTATCCCTCTTTTCCTCCCTGTTCTCTCTCTCTCTCCCTCACCAGTTCTCTATCCCTCTTTTTCTCCCTTTTCTCTCTCTCTCCCCCTCACCAGTTCTCTTTCCTTCTTTTCCTCCCTGTTCTCTCTCCCTCCCCCTCACCAGTTCTCTATCCCTCTTTTCCTCCCTGTTCTCTCTCTCTCTCTCTCCCCCTCATTAGTTCTCTTTCCCTCTTTTCGTCCCTTTTCTCTCCCTCCCCCTCACCAGTTCTCTATCCCTCTTTTCCTCCCTGTTCTCTCTCTCTCTCTCCCCCTCACTAGTTCTCTTTCCCTCTTTTCGTCCCTGTTCTCTCTCTCCCCCTCACTAGTTCTTTATCCCTTTTTTCCTCCCTTTTCTCTCTCTCTCCCCCTCACCAGTTATCTATCCCTCTTTTCCTCCCTGTTCTCTCTCTCTCCCCCTCACCAGTTCTCTATCCCTCTTTTCCTCACTGTTCTCTCTCGCCCCCTCACCAGTTCTCTATCCCTCTTTTCCTCCCTGTTCTCTCTCTCTCCGCCTCACCAGTTCTCTATCCCTCTTTTCCTCCCTGTTCTCTCTCCCCCTCACCAGTTCTCTTTCCCTCTTTTCCTCCCTGTTCTCTCTCCCCCCTCACCAGTTCTCTTTCCCTCTTTTCCTCCCTGTTCTCTCTCTCTACACCTCTCCAGTTCTCTTTCCCTCTTTTCCTCCCTGTTCTCTCTCTCTCCCCCTCACCAGTTCTCTTTCCCTCTTTTCCTCCCTGTTCTCTCTCCCCCCTCACCAGTTCTCTATCCCTCTTTTCCTCCCTGTTCTCTCTCTCCCCCCCTCACCAGTTCTCTATCCCTCTTTTCCTCCCTGTTGTCTCTCTCTCCCCATCACCAGTACTCTCCCCTCTTTTTCTCCCTGTTCTCTCTCTCTCCCCCTCACCAGTTCTCTATCCCTCTTTTCCTCCCTGTTCTGTCTCTCCCCCCCTCACCAGTTCTCTATCCCTGTTTTCCTCCCTGTTGTCTCTCTCTCCCCCTCACCAGTACTCTACCCTCATTTCCTCCCTGTTCTCTCTCTCTCCCCCTCACCAGTTCTTTTTTCCTCCCTTTTCTCTCTCTCTCCCTCACCTCTTCTTTTCCATGTTCTTTCTTCCACCCCCCACTATTCTCTCCCTGTTCTCTTCTCCTTCTCTCTCTCCCTCTTGCCCTGTTCTCTCCATTTTCCACCCCAATTTATCTTTTTTCCTGCCTCCGTAGTCTTTTGCCCTCCTGCCTGTTCTCTTTTCCACTCCCATTTTCTCGCACCCCCCCACCCTCTCTCTCACCCCTCATTCTGCCTCCTTTCACTCTCTCTCCCTCATTCTCTTTACTTCCCTATCCCCCCCCCCATTCTATACCCCCTTACACACACACTTTTCTCTCTCTCGCTATGCGCTGCCGCCTGCACTGGTTCACCTGCTGGTGCTGCCATTTGTCTGGAAGGCGGCTCTCATCATGGTACCCCCATTACTATATGAGAGGGGACTGCTGTACTCTCAGGGACATGCATGGGAACAGCCGTCTCACGCAGCAGATAATATACTGTATATATGATATAGACTGTATATATGGTATATACCTGTGTATGGAGCAGAGAGACATTCAGTGGCATTACAGATAATATACTGTATATATGATATAGACTGTATATATGGTATATACCTGTGTATGGAGCAGAGAGACAATCAGCAGCGTTACAGATAATATACTGTATATATGATATAGACTGTATATATGGTATATACCTGTGTATGGAGCAGAGAGACATTCAGGGTCATTACATATAATATACTGTATATATGATATAGACTGTATATATGGTATATACCTGTGTATGGAGCAGAGAGACATTCAGCGGCATTACAGATAATATACTGTATATATGATATAGACTGTATATATGGTATATACCTGTATATGGAGCAGAAGGCCTGCATGTGATATCCCTGTTTTGCATCTTCCTGTCTCAAGAACCAACTTTTTTACATTTACAAAGTTAAAATCATGAAGCAAAGCAATTTCATCCTACCCAGGCTTGTCTACTCTCACTGCTGGGGAGATGTACCAAGCCTTGGGAGGAGATAAAGTGGATTAGTTGCCCATAGCAACCAGTCATCTTCTAAATGTAATTTACTAGCAAAGTTTTTAAAATGACAGAAGCTGATTGGTTACTTTGGGCAACCTCTCCACTTTATCTCTCTCCAAGCCTTGATACATCTCCCCTTTCAACGAGAACCAGCAGCACCACGCCTCCGAACTGCACCAATTTGGCAGGACAGAGCACTTGTACAATACACAACAGATAAGCATGGCATAAGTACATTGGTCCCTTTCGTATTTTCTACAGCTCTTGCAGCTAACTCCATGTTGTTACTATATTGTCTGATGAAACTCGCTGCACACCCCTGTGAAACGCGCTGCATGCCCTTGTGAAACGCGCCGCACACCCCTATGAAACGCGCTGCACGCCCTGTGAAACGCACAGCATGTGTTCCTTTGAAATTGCTGCTATTCAGGCAGGACTATAAAGACATGAGAACAGCTCTCCATACATAGGGAACAGGGGTTTTTTGTGTGCACTGTTTTTGGAATTGATGCCGATAATGTCTGCACCTCTGCGCCAGCCGCCATGTAACTGCCAGACACTTATCACGCCTCTGATAGTGCTGACCTTCCCTGGTCATGCCCATCTCTTATGGATTTGCAGCTGCACTCCAAGGCCTGCTGCAGTTATTGCACCAACTACAGGCCACTTACATGTCCCCAGAATGTTCACTGAACTGAAAGCGCAGGTTATTCCTGCATGTCACATGACACAGCGTCACTGAACTGAAAGCGCAGGTTATTCCTGCATGTCACATAGCACAACGTCACTGAACTGAAAGCGCAGGTTATTCCTGCATGTCACATAGCACAACGTCACTGAACTGAAAGCGCAGGTTATTCCTGCATGTCACATGACACAACGTCACTGAACTGAAAGCGCAGGTTATTCCTGCATGTCACATGACACAACGTCACTGAACTGAAAGTGCAGGTTATTCCTGCATGTCACATAGCACAACGTCACTGAACTGAAAGCGCAGGTTATTCCTGCATGTCACATGACACAGCGTCACTGAACTGAAAGCGCAGGTTATTCCTGCATGTCACATAGCACAACGTCACTGAACTGAAAGCGCAGCTTATTCCTGCATGTCACATAGCACAACGTCACTGAACTGAAAGCGCAGGTTATTCCTGCATGTCACATAGCACAACGTCACTGAACTGAAAGCGCAGGTTATTCCTGCATGCCACATGACACAACGTCACTGAACTGAAAGCGCAGGTTATTCCTGCATGTCACATGACACAACGTCACTGAACTGAAAGCGCAGGTTATTCCTGCATGTCACATGACACAACGTCACTGAACTGAAAGCGCAGGTTATTCCTGCATGTCACATGACACAACGTCACTGAACTGAAAGCGCAGGTTATTCCTGCATATCACATAGCACAACGTCACTGAACTGAAAGCGCAGGTTATTCCTGCATGTCACATGACACAACGTCACTGAACTGAAAGCGCAGGTTATTCCTGCATGTCACATAGCACGTCACTGAACTGAAAGCGCAGGTTATTCCTGCATGTCACATGACACAACGTCACTGAACTGAAAGCGCAGGTTATTCCTGCATGTCACATGACACAACGTCACTGAACTGAAAGCGCAGGTTATTCTTATATGTCACATGACACAACGTCACTGAACTGAAAGCGCAGGTTATTCCTGCATGTCACATGACACAACGTCACTGAACTGAAAGCGCAGGTTATTCCTGAATGTCACATGACACAACGTCACTGAACTGAAAGCGCAGGTTATTCCTGCATGTCACATAGCACAACGTCACTGAACTGAAAGCGCAGGTTATTCCTGCATGTCACATGACACAACGTCACTGAACTGAAAGCGCAGGTTATTCCTGCATGTCACATAGCACGTCACTGAACTGAAAGCGCAGGTTATTCCTGCATGTCACATGACACAACGTCACTGAACTGAAAGCGCAGGTTATTCCTGCATGTCACATGACACAACGTCACTGAACTGAAAGCGCAGGTTATTCCTGCATGTCACATGACACAACGTCACTGAACTGAAAGCGCAGGTTATTCCTGCATGTCACATGACACAACGTCACTGAACTGAAGGCGCAGGTTATTCCTGCATGTCACATGACACAACGTCACTGAACTGAAAGCGCAGGTTATTCCTGCATGTCACATAGCACAACATCACTGAACTGAAAGCGCAGGTTATTCCTGCATGTCACATGACACAACGCAGTGAACTGAAAGCGCAGGTTATTCCTGCATGTCACATGACACAACGTCACTGAACTGAAAGCGCAGGTTATTCCTGCATGTCACATGACACAACATCACTGAACTGAAAGCGCAGGTTATTCCTGCATGTCACATAGCACAACGTCACTGAACTGAAAGCGCAGGTTATTCCTGCATGTCACATGACACAACGTCACTGAACTGAAAGCGCAGGTTATTCCTGCATGTCACATAGCACAACGTCACTGAACTGAAAGCGCAGGTTATTCCTGCATGTCACATAGCACAACGTCACTGAACTGAAAGCGCAGGTTATTCCTGCATGTCACATAGCACAACGTCACTGAACTGAAAGCGCAGGTTATTCCTGCATGTCACATAGCACAACGTCACTGAACTGAAAGCGCAGGTTATTCCTGCATGTCACATAGCACAACGTCACTGAACTGAAAGCGCAGGTTATTCCTGTATGTCACATGACACAACGTCACTGAACTGAAAGCGCAGGTTATTCCTGCATGTCACATAGCACAACATCACTGAACTGAAAGCGCAGGTTATTCCTGCATGTCACATGACACAACGTCACTGAACTGAAAGCGCAGGTTATTCCTGCATGTCACATGACACAACGTCACTGAACTGAAAGCGCAGGTTATTCCTGCATGTCACATAGCACAACGTCACTGAACTGAAAGCGCAGGTTATTCCTGCATGTCACATAGCACAACGTCACTGAACTGAAGGCGCAGGTTATTCCTGCATGTCACATAGCACAATGTCACTGAACTGAAAGCGCAGGTTATTCCTGCATGTCACATAGCACAACGTCACTGAACTGAAAGCGCAGGTTATTCCTGCATGTCACATGACACAACGTCACTGAACTGAAAGCGCAGGTTATTCCTGCATGTCACATAGCACAACGTCACTGAACTGAAAGCGCAGGTTATTCCTGCATGTCACATAGCCCAACGTCACTGAACTGAAAGCGCAGCTTATTCCTGCATGTCACATGACACAACGTCACTGAACCTCTGATAGCGGAGAAATGTGGAAGAAAGGCGATGAGTGATATTTCTTGTGTAATGTGTGGGTAACGGGAAATGGGGTGATCTCGCCCGGGAATATCATGATGAAGCTTTTACACTGACAAGCAGAAGACAAACCAGGAGAACATCTTCTGCAGATCCCAGTGTTATACATTTATGTATCTCACACACACTGGTGTCCGGACATCAGGGGTCTGAATTACAGCTGGACGTACAATGTGACCAGCACAGAGCACGTTGCACTGCTCATGAGCCAATCTTCTGACTGAACTAAAGGCGTATGTTATCCTGGCGGCACCTCCTGGGCGTGCACCTGTAACTTCTGTACAATAAGGACAGGAAGAGACAAGTACTACAGCCCTTTCACATACTTATATCATTACGCTACATAGTAACAGAGTCCATCTCCTCTCTCAGCGGCCGCGGTGATCAGCGTCCCGCGTGGAGCCGGCACCAGGCGCTGCCACCTTCATTCTTGTCAGATGTCTGCAGAGCACCAAAGGAGTAAAGCAGGAAGCTGCATCAGCTGGGAGCAGCTATGACAATACAGATCAGCTGACTGGTCAGGATCCAACCAGGAGTCAATTAGTGGTCAGATGTCTCCTCCGACCAATCATCAGAGACTCAGAGGTATAAAGATCCTGCAAAGGCACTTCCTGGTTGTCAGTGCTTTGTTGTCTACAGACCTGGTGAGACCTCTGCTGAGTATCTCTCTGTCTAGCAGCTTGCTCAATGACTCCTGTGCAGTTAACACCTTAGCACCCACTGACTCCATCCAGCAATCCTGAGTAGCTCGTTGTGCAATCCAGTATAGCCGGTAATACTCTGCAACCAGGTATCCAGCAATCCAGTATACCCGGTACTGTGCCACAAACCAGCATCCAGCAATCCTGAGTAGCTGGTTGTGCTCCAGCAATCCTGTATAGCTGGTACTGCTCCGCAACCAGGCATCCAGCAATCCAATATACCCAGTACTGCTCCACAACCCGGCATTCAGTAACTGGTCGCAACCCAGTAATCCTGAGAAGCTGGTTCTGCTCTGCATCCCAGCACCGCCACAACCTAAATTCATTTACCGGAGGGCCCCAAATTTGAGGCAGAAGATTGTAAAGAGTGCTATGGCCCCCAAGAAATCTATTAGAATAAAGAAGAAGGGATTCCATAGGTGTGGTCTGTGTAAAATGTGTCAAACCCATACAACACAGACATCAAAAATTGAGAATTATCAATCCACATCCACGGGAGTAACATATGCCATTAATGAGTTCATCACATGCAATACCAAAAATTGCATATATCTAATGGAATGTAGGTGTGGTATGCAATATATTGGACGCACATCCAGATCTCTCAAAATAAGATGGGCGGAGCATGTCAGGAACATCGAGAAAGGGCTCATTACCCATTCAGTTCCAATCATTTTAAAGAAGTCCATCAGAGTAAATGTAAAGGTCTAACGAAGGTGATAGGGATAAGAGCGGTGCAAAATCAATGGAGAAGAATTATTAGCACAAACTGAAATGAAACTCATATATGAAATGGGTACATTGAACCCTAAGGGCTGTAACACACACTCCGGTTTTTCCCGGATGGCAAAAAGCCGGACAAACTTTGTCCGGCTTTTTGCCATCCGGGAGAAACCGGCAGTGTCTATCACACAGGACGGCTTTGAGCCGTGTGTGATGCTGTGCGCATGCGCAGCATCAGACACGGCTGCAGAAGTAACCGTTGTGTGTGAAAGCTCCCCTTCACACACACGGTTCACTGGCTCCAAGGACGGCCCGGCGGCCGCCCGGCCGCCGGACCTTCCAGTGGTGAGACCCGGCTGCAACCCGGCAGCCGGGCCGGGGCCGTGCAGTGTGAAGGGACCCTACCCCTCACACTGTTAACTACAATGCCGGCACAGGAAAAAGCCGTCCGGCTTTTTCCCGGCCGGCAACAACCGTGTAGTGTGTTTTAGCCCTAAGGGGTTAAACATGGAATTTGAATTGAAATGGTTTTTAGAATACTATACCATACATTCATTTTTCTGTGTACCCTTATGGTGTCATAATTGTCAACATAAGCTGCGGAGGTTATGAGTTTAGTATGTCACAGGTAGAACCAGCTATTTGAAATTAATTTTTAAATATGATGTATGAATGTAATTTGTTAGTCCTATCCACAAGTCTATTAGATACCCGGGACCGGAAGTGAAAACACCAATGTGTAAACACCAGTGGAGCGCAAGCTGTCAGTGCGCTCCACGGTGTTTATATAGAGAAGGAGAGCTTTTGTGGTCACGAGGACACGGAGCGCTACACACGGCGCGTCCGGTCACGTGACCGGAAGAGAACAAGTAACAACGTGCGTTCCATCGACTAAGGAATGCACGTATGAATTTCACCTGTGGCATATCCGGTCATGTGCTTGTTGGTTGACAGGAAGTAGCGTGCGGTCCACGGACTTTGGAACGCACGCACTCGCCGTGAAATACAAATGACACAAAAAAATTGTACAAACAAGTATATTCATGTTTATTGGGAAGAATGTCTTGATGGATAGGAAGTGTATATATATGTTATGAAGTCTGTATATACATTTATAGAGCATTGATGGGTCCTCCAATCGGATCACAGAGGGGGGTTTAAATAGACCCTACCCCATATACACCACACACCTTGACAAAGGCCCTTATAGGGCAGAAACGCGTTGGTGACTGATTGGAGGTACCTACGGCATCCAGAGGGAATTCGCTGACTGTTGCTGTAAACCCCGGGGAGCAATATTTAAGGCGTTTTTTTGGGTGGACATTTGATACACCCCAACAAATCTGGTACGTGGGTCCACTAATCTGTGGTGGATTGCACATTTTATTATTGATTTTATTCTTGCTAAATTTGCACTTGGACGTCATATGTTTTTAGAAAAAGACCTTCTTTTGCACTTTAAATAAAAATTATCTTTTGTATATCAGAACAAACAGTACTTCACTATATACTGCTGTTCTCTTCCTATTTTTGGGGATATAACTCTAAATGGAGAGGTGAATTGGTGAAGAATCTCTGAAGAAAACTACTAGAAAGCAGTGGAAGTAATACCACAGGCGTATTTGGGTGGGCACTACTGACACCCCACAAAATCTGGTACGTGGGTCCGCCCATTCAGTGGGACTCCATTTGTTTGAATAATCCAATATATATAAGCATAACTGAATCTGACTATACTTCACTATATTGCTCTCTTTTCCATCTTTTGGGTAAAATCGTGTGAATTGGAGTGGGGAATCTTTGCCGAATTAAGAATATACTCACCAGAGCCTAACACGTCTGAAGATTGAATATTGCTCTAGTAACCCAGGGAGCGCACCACAGCAAAATTTGACTGTATAAATTGTGACTTTTTGGGATTCAGTTGACCATCCCGGCTGGTGGACTGCAGCACCTTTGAACTAAAGCGCCATCTTTACATCTTTTTGATCCCAGCACCTGTGTCTAAATAATTGATCATAATCCGGTAATCCTGAGAATCTGATACCGCGCTGCACCCCTGTACCCGTCATAACCCAGCAATCCTAAATAGCTGGTACTGTTCCGCATTGCAGGATCCAAGTATTTGTGTTCCAACAATCCGACACAGCTAGTCGGTTCTAGACTCCATAGTGACTTCACTCTCCTATCCTGCATGAAGAACAGTTATATTAAGCTACCAGGCTTCCTATCCTGCCTTCTACACTCCACTCCTGCGGAAAACCCTATTCCGGACCCACAAACAAATCCAAGCCTGACAACAGCTCCCTGCGAGCCCATTGTGCCAGGTGCGTGGCTGACAATAGCGGGAGACATTTCTGCACCAGATACATATATACATTACACTTAGAATTGCATGTATCTGTCTAGGGGCGGGAGCGGAACTATACTATCACACAGGGGGGAGTTAATGAGCAGGAGATGTGGTGCATCATTTATAGTAGAAAAAATACCTGGCAGATGCACACTCTAAGCGCTAAGAATACTGAGAGTCAGAACAATTATAGTACTCTCTACAGTTAGCATGAAGTATAAGTAAGGTTCTGAGCACATTTGGTTAAAAATGAATGCCCACCTACCACATCAGTATCAGGGATGGTAAGGACCCGACTGATAAGGTTCACCCTGACAAGGTAGGTAGGCCAAATGTGCCTCATCTATCCTTCATTTTAAGTGTAGAGTTTACTATAATAGTTTTGATCCTCATTATTCTTAGTGCATAGAGGGTCATTCAGATGTGGATGGAATGGCTGTCACTCCCTCTGAAGCAGCAGTGATAGCGCTATATGGTGAAGCAGCAGGAGGAGTCTATTACAAGCTGACGCCTACTGCCGCAGTAGTGATCCGACTTGCGCCCTAGCACGCAGCAAGCATCGGATCACTGCAACACCATCAGGCAGCTTGCAGCACCCATGGGGTCAGATCCTTGTAAGAGGCCAGGAAATCTCTGTTCAATGATGGATCCAGACCCCTTCCCTCTCGCTAAACGCCTGCGATACACATCAGACATTAAATCACTGACAGTCTGATGCTGCATTGTGTCCTGTGTCGCACAGAACGGCTTCCGCACATACACAAAGAACCGAACATCAGTACACTGCGCAGCAGGATGCAGGTCTTTTGGGATCTGAATTAGCCCTAGAGTGTGAACCTGTATTTTCTATTTCCTGCATGGTACTACAAGTCTCAGCATGGAAGCACCTCTTATTATGTTTAAAATGAGGGTGTGCACTGCAGTCCAGTCTGTCCTTCCTTTTCCAATGCATCATTTATAGTATAGTAGGAAAGTAATGCCTGAATTGCAGCATAAGGTACTGTTCATCACTGTGACAAGGATTCAGCAGGGAGAAGTGCAATGTGCCTGGTGGGGAGGGACCTTCATACAACAGTCAGCGCGGACATTTCTCATAGTGTTTTATACACGTTTCTTTTCACACATTAAATGTGCAGCAAGTCATACAAATGTTACTTTTACCTTACATTCTGCAAAACAGCCACAAGATGTCACTGCGCTCCCACGTTTCACCAGTTACTCTATAGAAACAGAAATCACTCTGAAACGGTGTGGATCACAGGGTCAGTAACTAGGTCAACAGTCATTAGGTCGACCACTAATGGTCGACAGTGACTAGGTTGACACCTAAAAGAAGGTCGACACGGTCATTAGGTCGACATGGGAAAAATTGACATGAGTAAAGGTCGACATGAGTTTTTTATATATTTTTGGTGCCGATTTCTTTGTAAACTGACCGGGAACCCCAATTAGTGCACCATGTCCACTTGCATGCATTGGGCAAGGTGCCGTTCCCATTTGTAGTCCACGTGGATCGTAACGTATAAAAAAGTATAAAAAATGACCTAACTGATGTCGACCTAAAGACCGGATCCCCACTGAAGCAGCCCTGGTATGTGTAGTTAATGATCCTCTGATGGCATGAGACAGGGGTGACTGCTCCATCTTAAGCCTTCTGGATCTCTCTGCAGCATTTGATACAATGGACCATGAAGGGGTGTAGGTTTATCCCAGTCACCCGAAGGTAAAATTGGAGTTTGGTGCCCCCCCTCCCCCTTAAAAAAGGGAAAACAAATATGTGAGTTTCAGGAGTCTGCAGCATGCTGAATCAGCGTTCAGTGGTGGGTCCCTTCTCACAGTCCAGCAGCAATAGTGGGTGCACCATCGCTTGCTGCAGCGCAGGCTGAGCGGTACCAGGCGAAAGCCGTCCTGTCCCCTATTGCTGGTGTTAGGAGGGCTCCTGGGACAGAGACGAGTAACTCTGCAGCGCAGGCTGAGTGGTACCAGGCGGAAGCCCCCTGCAGTCCCCTATTGCTGGTGTTAGGAGGGCTCCTGGGACAGAGACGAGTAACTCTGCAGCGCAGGCTGATCGGTACCTGGCGGGAGCCGTCCTGTCCCTTATTGCTGGTGTTAGGAGGGCTCCTGGGACAGAGACGAGTAACTCTGCAGCGCAGGCTGAGTGGTACCAGGCGGAAGCCCCCTGCAGTCCCCTATTGCTGGTGTTAGGAGGGCTCCTGGGACAGAGACGAGTAACTCTGCAGCGCAGGCTGATCGGTACCAGGCGGGAGCCGTCCTGTCCCTTATTGCTGGTGTTAGGAGGGCTCCTGGGACAGAGATGAGTAACTCTGCAGCGCAGGCTGAGCGGTACCAGGCGGGAGCCCCCTACAGTCTCCTATTGCTGGTGTTAGGAGGGCTCCTGGGACAGAGATGAGTAACTCTGCAGCGCAGGCTGAGCGGTACCAGGCGGGAGCCCCCTACAGTCTCCTATTGCTGGTGTTAGGAGGGCTCCTGGGACAGAGACGAGTAACTCTGCAGCGCAGGCTGAGCGGTACCAGGCGGAAGTCGTCCTGCCCCCTATTGCAGGTGTTAGCAGGGCTCCTGGGACAGAGATGAGTAACTCTGCAGCGCAGGCTTAGTGGTACCAGGCGGGAGCCCCCTGCAGTCCCCTATTGCTGGTGTTAGGAGGGCTCCTGGGACAGAGACGAGTAACTCTGCAGCGCAGGCTGAGTGGTACCAGGCGGGAGCCGTCCTGTCCCCTATTGCTGGTGTTAGGAGGGCTCCTGGGACAGAGACGAGTAACTCTGCAGCGTAGGCTGAGTGGTACCAGGCGGGAGCCGTCCTGTCCCCTATTGCTGGTGTTAGGAGGGCTCCTGGGACAGAGACGAGTAACTCTGCAGCGCAGGCTGAGTGGTACCAGGCGGGAGCCCCCTGCAGTCCCCTATTGCAGGTGTTATGAGGGCTCCTGGGACAGAGACGAGTAACTCTGCAGCGCAGGCTGAGTGGTACCAGGCGGGAGCCCCCTGCAGTCCCCTATTGCTGGTGTTAGGAGGGCTCCTGGGACAGAGACGAGTAACTCTGCAGCGCAGGCTGAGTGGTACCAGGCGGGAGCCCCCTGCAGTCCCCTATTGCTGGTGTTAGGAGGGCTCCTGGGACAGAGACGAGTAACTCTGCAGCGTAGGCTGAGTGGTACCAGGCGGGAGCCGTCCTGTCCCCTATTGCTGGTGTTAGGAGGGCTCCTGGGACAGAGACGAGTAACTCTGCAGCGCAGGCTGAGCGGTACCAGGCGGGAGCCCCCTGCAGTCCCCTATTGCTGGTGTTAGGAGGGCTCCTGGGACAGAGACGAGTAACTCTGCAGCGCAGGCTGAGTGGTACCAGGCGGGAGCCCCCTGCAGTCTCCTATTGCTTGTGTTAACAGGGCTCCTGGGACAGAGACGAGCAACTCTACAGCGCAGGCTGAGCGGTACCAGGCGGAAGCCCCCTGCAGTCCCCTATTGCTGGTGTTAGGAGGGCTCCTGGGACAGAGACGAGTAACTCTGCATCGCAGGCTGATCGGTACCAGGCGGGAGCCGTCCTGTCCCTTATTGCTGGTGTTAGGAGGGCTCCTGGGACAGAGACGAGTAACTCTGCAGCGCAGGCTGAGCGGTACCAGGCGGAAGCCCCCTACAGTCTCCTATTGCTGGTTTTAGGAGGGCTCCTGGGACAGAGACGAGTAACTCTGCAGCGCAGGCTGAGCGGTACCAGGCGGAAGTCGTCCTGTCCCCTATTGCAGGTGTTAGCAGGGCTCCTGGGACAGAGACGAGTAACTCTGCAGCGCAGGCTGAGTGGTACCAGGCGGGAGCCATCCTGTCCCCTATTGCTGGTGTTAGGAGGGCTCCTGGGACAGAGACGAGTAACTCTGCAGCGTAGGCTGAGTGGTACCAGGCGGGAGCCGTCCTGTCCCCTATTGCTGGTGTTAGGAGGGCTCCTGGGACAGAGACGAGTAACTCTGCAGCGCAGGCTGAGTGGTACCAGGCGGGAGCCGTCCTGTACCCTATTGCTGGTGTTAGGAGGGCTGCTGGGACAGAGACGAGTAACTCTGCAGTGCAGGCTGAGTGGTACGAGGCGGGAGCCGTCCTGTCCCCTATTGCTAGTGTTAGGAGGGCTCCTGGGACAGAGACGAGTAACTCTGCAGCGCAGGATGAGTGGTACCAGGCGGGAGCCGTCCTGTCCCCTATTGCTGGTGTTAGCGGGGCTCCTGGGACAGAGACGAGTAACTCTGAAGCGCAGGCTGAGCGGTACCAGGCGGGAGCCCCCTGCAGTCCCCTATTGCTGGTGTTAGGAGGGCTCATGGGACAGAGATGAGTAACTCTGCAGCGCAGGCTGAGTGGTACCAGGCGGAAGCCATCCTGTCCCCTATTGCAGGTGTTAGCGGGGCTCCTGGGACAGAGACGAGTAACTCTGAAGCACAGGCTGAGCGGTACCAGGCGGGAGCCCCCTGCAGTCCCCTATTGCTGGTGTTAGGAGGGCTCATGGGACAGATATGAGTAACTCTGCAGCGCAGGCTGAGTGGTACCAGGCGGAAGCCGTCCTGTCCCCTATTGCAGGCGTTAGCAGGGCTCCTGGGACAGAGACGAGTAACTCTGAAGCGCAGGCTAAGCGGTACCAGGCGGGAGCCCCCTGCAGTCCCCTATTGCTGGTGTTAGGAGGGCTCATGGGACAGAGATGAGTAACTCTGCAGCGCAGGCTGAGTGGTACCAGGCGAAAGCCGTCCTGTCTCCTATTGCAGGCGTTAGCAGGGCTCCTGGGACAGAGACAAGTAACTCTGCAGCGCAGGCTGAGCGGTACCAGGCGGGAGCCCTCTGCAGTCCCCTATTGCTGGTGTTAGGAGGGCTCCTGGGACAGAGACGAGTAACTCTGAAGCGCAGGCTGAGCGGTACCAGGCGGGAGCCCTCTGCAGTCCCCTATTGCTGGTGTTAGCAGGGCTCCTGGGACAGAGACGAGTAACTCTGCAGCGCAGGCTGAGCGGTACCAGGCGGGAGCCGTCCTGTCCCCTATTGCTGGTGTTAGGAGGGCTCCTGGGACAGAGACGAGTAACTCTGCAGCGCAGGCTGAGTGGTACCAGGCGGGAGCCGTCCTGTACCCTATTGCTGGTGTTAGGAGGGCTGCTGGGACAGAGACGAGTAACTCTGCAGTGCAGGCTGAGTGGTACGAGGCGGGAGCCGTCCTGTCCCCTATTGCTAGTGTTAGGAGGGCTCCTGGGACAGAGACGAGTAACTCTGCAGCGCAGGATGAGTGGTACCAGGCGGGAGCCGTCCTGTCCCCTATTGCTGGTGTTAGCGGGGCTCCTGGGACAGAGACGAGTAACTCTGAAGCGCAGGCTGAGCGGTACCAGGCGGGAGCCCCCTGCAGTCCCCTATTGCTGGTGTTAGGAGGGCTCATGGGACAGAGATGAGTAACTCTGCAGCGCAGGCTGAGTGGTACCAGGCGGAAGCCATCCTGTCCCCTATTGCAGGTGTTAGCGGGGCTCCTGGGACAGAGACGAGTAACTCTGAAGCACAGGCTGAGCGGTACCAGGCGGGAGCCCCCTGCAGTCCCCTATTGCTGGTGTTAGGAGGGCTCATGGGACAGAGATGAGTAACTCTGCAGCGCAGGCTGAGTGGTACCAGGCGGAAGCCGTCCTGTCCCCTATTGCAGGCGTTAGCAGGGCTCCTGGGACAGAGACGAGTAACTCTGAAGCGCAGGCTGAGCGGTACCAGGCGGGAGCCCCCTGCAGTCCCCTATTGCTGGTGTTAGGAGGGCTCATGGGACAGAGATGAGTAACTCTGCAGTGCAGGCTTAGTGGTACCAGGCGGAAGCCGTCCTGTCCCCTATTGCAGGCGTTAGCAGGGCTCCTGGGACAGAGATGAGTAACTCTGAAGCGCAGGCTGAGCGGTACCAGGCGGGAGCCCCCTGCAGTCCCCTATTGCTGGTGTTATGAGGGCTCATGGGACAGAGACGAGTAACTCTGAAGCGCAGGCTGAGCGGTACCAGGCGGGAGCCCCCTGCAGTCCCCTATTGCAGGCGTTAGCAGGGCTCCTGGGACAGAGATGAGTAACTCTGCAGAGCAGGCTGAGTGGTACCAGGCGGAAGCCGTCCTGTCCCCTATTGCTGGTGTTAGGAGGGCTCCTGGGACAGAGATGAGTAACTCTGCAGCGCAGGCTGAGTGGTACCAGGCGGAAGCCGTCCTGTCCCCTATTGCTGGTGTTAGGAGGGCTCCTGGGACAGAGATGAGTAACTCTGCAGCGCAGGCTGAGCGGTACCAGGCGGGAGCCCCTTGCAGTCCCCTATTGCAGGTGTTAGGAGGGCTCCTGGGACAGAGACGAGTAACTCTGCAGCGCAGGCTGAGTGGTACCAGGCGGGAGCCGTCCTGTCTCCTATTGCTGGTGTTAGGAGGGCTCCTGGGACAGAGATGAGTAACTCTGCAGCGCAGGCTGAGCGGTACCAGGCGGGAGCCCCTTGCAGTCCCCTATTGCAGGTGTTAGGAGGGCTCATGGGACAGAGACGAGTAACTCTGCAGCGCAGGCTGAGTGGTACCAGGCGGAAGCCATCCTGTCCCCTATTGCAGGTGTTAGCAGGGCTCCTGGGACAGAGACGAGTAACTCTGCAGCGCAGGCTGAGTGGTACCAGGCGGAAGCCGTCCTGTCCCCTATTGCAGGTGTTAGGAGGGCTCCTGGGACAGAGACGAGTAACTCTGCAGCGCAGGCTGAGTGGTACCAGGCGGAAGCCATCCTGTCCCCTATTGCAGGTGATAGCAGGGCTCCTGGGACAGAGACGAGTAACTCTGCAGCAGCAGTGGGTGCATCCAGAGCTCCACTGGAAGAACAGTTGGATCCCGCTGTGAACCACACAGGTGCTGCTGTACATGCAGGTGTCCCTTAGGGCTTGGAGCCCGGAGGCAGATGTCTCCATTGGCTCTGGGAGTTACGTCCCTGGGACTATGGAATTCTGACTGAAAGCCTGAAAATGTCTGTGGACTGGATGGCCACGTCCTTTCCTGGTGCATATCGTATCTCACTGGCACAGAGAGTTTTTTCTAAAGTATGCTCGTCACCAGTGACACTGCCATGTGGTGTCCCACAAGGTTATATACTATCTCCCATGCTTCTATGCTACCACTGGGTGACATAGTCAGAAGTCATGGCCTAGTGTGGAACTGCAGATGATACACAAAGGTACCTGTCCTTTACTCCGGGTACTGAGCACCCAATAACAACCAAGTGGCTGTCTAGCTGAGATCCAGGCGTTGGTGAGTGCCAGTTGGCTGCAACTGAACCCTGATAAAACAGACATCCTTATGAAGACTGCAGCATAGCCAACCAACAGGACTAGGAGATTCAGAACTAGGTTGCAGCAGGAGTGTCGCTGGGTCATTATATAGGGAGCAGCAGGGTAGGTTGCAGCAGGAGTGTCGCTGGGTCACTATATAGGGAGCAGCAGGGTAGGTTACAGCAGGAGTGTTGCAGGGTCACTATATAGGGAGCAGCAGGGTAGGTTGCAGCAGGAGTGTCGCTGGGTCACTATATAGGGAGCAGCAGGGTAGGTTACAGCAGGAGTGTCGCTGGGTCACTATATAGGGAGCAGCAGGGTAGGTTACAGCAGGAGTGTCGCTGGGTCACTATATAGGGAGCAGCAGGGTAGGTTGCAGCAGGAGTGTCGCTGGGTCACTATATAGGGAGCAGCAGGGTAGGTTGCAGCAGGAGTGTCGCTGGGTCACTATATAGGGAGTAGCAGGGTAGGTTACAGCAGCTGTGTCACTATATAGGGAGTAGCAGGGTAGGTTACAGCAGGAGTGTCGCTGGGTCACTATATAGGGAGCAGCAGGGTAGGTTGCAGCAGGAGTGTCGCTGGGTCACTATATAGGGAGTAGCAGGGTAGGTTACAGCAGCTGTGTCACTATATAGGGAGCAGCAGGGTAGGTTACAGCAGGAGTGTCGCTGGGTCACTATATAGGGAGCAGCAGGGTAGGTTGCAGCAGGACTGTCGCTGGGTCACTATATAGGGAGCAGCAGGGTAGGTTGCAGCAGGAGTGTTGCTGGGTCACTATATAGGGAGTAGCAGGGTAGGTTGCAGCAGCTGTGTCACTATATAGGGAGCAGCAGGGTAGGTTACAGCAGGAGTGTCGCTGGGTCACTATATAGGGAGCAGCAGGGTAGGTTGCAGCAGGACTGTCGCTGGGTCACTATATAGGGAGCAGCAGGGTAGGTTGCAGCAGGAGTGTCGCTGGGTCACTATATAGGGAGCAGCGGGGTAGGTTGCAGCAGGAGTGTTGCTGGGTCACTATATAGGGAGTAGCAGGGTAGGTTACAGCAGGAGTGTTGCTGGGTCACTATATAGGGAGTAGCAGGGTAGGTTGCAGCAGGAGTGTCGCTGGGTCACTATATAGGGAGCAGCAGGGTAGGTTGCAGCAGGAGTGTTGCTGGGTCACTATATAGGGAGCAGCAGGGTAGGTTGCAGCAGGAGTGTTGCTGGGTCACTATATAGGGAGCAGCAGGGTAGGTTGCAGCAGGAGTGTCGCTGGGTCACTATATAGGGAGCAGCAGGGTAGGTTACAGGAGTGTCGCTGGGTCACTATATAGGGAGCAGCAGGGTAGGTTACAGGAGTGTCGCTGGGTCACTATATAGGGAGCAGCAGGGTAGGTTGCAGCAGGAGTGTCGCTGGGTCACTATATAGGGAGCAGCAGGGTAGGTTACAGCAGGAGTGTCGCTGGGTCACTCTATAGGGAGCAGCAGGGTAGGTTGCAGCAGGAGTGTCGCTGGGTTACTATATAGGGAGCAGCAGGGTAGGTTGCAGCAGGAGTGTCGCTGGGTTACTATATAGGGAGCAGCAGGGTAGGTTACAGCAGGAGTGTCGCTGGGTCACTACATAGGGAGCAGCAGGGTAGGTTGCAGCAGGAGTGTCGCTGGGTCACTATATAGGGAGCAGCAGGGTAGGTTGCAGCAGGAGTGTCGCTGGGTCACTATATAGGGAGCAGTAGGGTAGGTTGCAGCAGGAGTGTTGCTGGGTCACTATATAGGGAGCAGCAGGGTAGGTTACAGCAGGAGTGTCGCTGGGTCACTATATAGGGAGCAGCAGGGTAGGTTGCAGCAGGAGTGTCGCTGGGTCACTATATAGGGAGCAGTAGGGTAGGTTACAGCAGGAGTGTCGCTGGGTCACTATATAGGGAGCAGCAGGGTAGGTTACAGCAGGAGTGTTGCTGGGTTACTATATAGGGAGCAGCAGGGTAGGTTGCAGCAGGAGTGTTGCTGGGTCACTATATAGGGAGCAGCAGGGTAGGTTACAGCAGGAGTGTCGCTGGGTCACTCTATAGGGAGCAGCAGGGTAGGTTGCAGCAGGAGTGTTGCTGGGTCATTATATAGGGAGCAGCAGGGTAGGTTGCAGCAGGAGTGTCGCTGGGTCACTATAAAGGGAGCAGCAGGGTAGGTTACAGCAGGAGTGTTGCTGGGTCATTATATAGGGAGCAGCGGGGTAGGTTGCAGCAGGAGTGTCGCTGGGTCACTATATAGGGAGTAGCAGGGTAGGTTACAGGAGTGTCGCTGGGTCACTATATAGGGAGCAGCAGGGTAGGTTACAGCAGGAGTGTCGCTGGGTCACTATATAGGGAGCAGCAGGGTAGGTTACAGCAGGAGTGTCGCTGGGTCACTACATAGGGAGCAGCAGGGTAGGTTGCAGCAGGAGTGTCGCTGAGTCACTATATAGGGAGCAGCAAAGTAGGTTGCAGCAGGAGTGTCGCTGGGTCACTATATAGGGAGCAGCAGGGTAGGTTACAGCAGGAGTGTCGCTGGGTCACTATATAGGGAGCAGCAGGGTAGGTTACAGCAGGAGTGTCGCTGGGTCACTATATAGGGAGCAGCAGGGTAGGTTGCAGCAGGAGTGTCGCTGAGTCACTATATAGGGAGCAGCAAAGTAGGTTGCAGCAGGAGTGTCGCTGGGTCACTATATAGGGAGCAGCAGGGTAGGTTGCAGCAGGAGTGTCGCTGGGTCACTATATAGGGAGCAGTAGGGTAGGTTGCAGCAGGAGTGTCGCTGGGTCACTATATAGGGAGCAGCAGGGTAGGTTGCAGGAGGACTGTTGCTGGGTCACTATATAGGGAGCAGCAGGGTAGGTTGCAGCAGGAGTGTCCCTGGGTCACTATATAGGGAGCAGTAGGGTAGGTTGCAGCAGGAGTGTCGCTGGGTCACTATATAGGGAGCAGCAGGGTAGGTTGCAGCAGGAGTGTCGCTGGGTCACTATATAGGGAGCAGCAGGGTAGGTTACAGGAGTGTCGCTGGGTCACTATATAGGGAGCAGCAGGGTAGGTTGCAGCAGGAGTGTCGCTGGGTCACTATATAGGGAGCAGCAGGGTAGGTTACAGGAGTGTTGCTGGGTCACTATATAGGAAGCAGCAGGGTAGGTTGCAGCAGGAGTGTCGCTGGGTCACTATATAGGGAGCAGCAGGGTAGGTTGCAGCAGGAGTGTTGCTGGGTCACTATATAGGGAGCAGCAGGGTAGGTTGCAGCAGGAGTGTCGCTGGGTCACTATATAGGGAGCAGCAGGGTAGGTTGCAGCAGGAGTGTCGCTGTGTCACTATATAGGGAGCAGCAGGGTAGGTTACAGGAGTGTCGCTGGGTCACTATATAGGGAGCAGCAGGGTAGGTTACAGCAGGAGTGTCGCTGGGTCACTATATAGGGAGCAGCAGGGTAGGTTACAGCAGGAGTGTCGCTGGGTCACTATATAGGGAGCAGCAGGGTAGGTTACAGCAGGAGTGTCGCTGGGTCACTCTATAGGGAGCAGCAGGGTAGGTTGCAGCAGGAGTGTCGCTGGGTCACTATATAGGGAGCAGCAGGGTAGGTTACAGCAGGAGTGTCGCTGGGTCACTATATAGGGAGCAGCAGGGTAGGTTACAGCAGGAGTGTCGCTGGGTCACTATATAGGGAGCAGCAGGGTAGGTTGCAGCAGGAGTGTCGCTGGGTCACTATATAGGGAGCAGCAGGGTAGGTTGCAGCAGGACTGTCGCTGGGTCATTATATAGGGAGCAGCGGGGTAGGTTGCAGCAGGAGTGTCGCTGGGTCACTATATAGGGAGCAGCAGGGTAGGTTGCAGGAGGACTGTTGCTGGGTCATTATATAGGGAGCAGCGGGGTAGGTTGCAGCAGGAGTGTCGCTGGGTCACTATATAGGGAGCAGCAGGGTAGGTTGCAGCAGGAGTGTCGCTGTGTCACTATATAGGGAGCAGCAGGGTAGGTTACAGGAGTGTCGCTGGGTCACTATATAGGGAGCAGCAGGGTAGGTTACAGCAGGAGTGTCGCTGGGTCACTATATAGGGAGCAGCAGGGTAGGTTACAGCAGGAGTGTCGCTGGGTCACTATATAGGGAGCAGCAGGGTAGGTTACAGCAGGAGTGTCGCTGGGTCACTCTATAGGGAGCAGCAGGGTAGGTTGCAGCAGGAGTGTCGCTGGGTCACTATATAGGGAGCAGCAGGGTAGGTTACAGCAGGAGTGTCGCTGGGTCACTATATAGGGAGCAGCAGGGTAGGTTACAGCAGGAGTGTCGCTGGGTCACTATATAGGGAGCAGCAGGGTAGGTTACAGCAGGAGTGTCGCTGGGTCACTATATAGGGAGCAGCAGGGTAGGTTGCAGCAGGAGTGTCGCTGGGTCACTATATAGGGAGCAGCAGGGTAGGTTACAGCAGGAGTGTTGCAGGGTCACTATATAGGGAGCAGCAGGGTAGGTTGCAGCAGGAGTGTCGCTGGGTCACTATATAGGGAGCAGCAGGGTAGGTTACAGCAGGAGTGTTGCAGGGTCACTATATAGGGAGCAGCAGGGTAGGTTGCAGCAGGAGTGTCGCTGGGTCACTATATAGGGAGCAGCCGGGTAGGTTGCAGCAGGGGTGTCGCTGGGTCACTATATAGGGAGCAGCAGGGTAGGTTGCAGCAGGGGTGTCGCTGGGTCACTATATAGGGAGCAGCAGGGTAGGTTGCAGCAGGAGTGTCGCTGGGTCATTATATAGGGAGCAGGAGTATACAGATACATATTATATACAGGAATATACCCCCCAAAAGGACCCTCTCCAGCAGGGACACAATGCTTCTGGACTTTCCTCTTGATGTATGACCCCAGGCCCCGCCCACCTGCTGGAAGATTGGCGTCATTACAACCTGGCAACTGCTGTGCTCAACTGCAGAGTCAGTGCGCATGCGCGGCTGCTGCTCAGGCAGACACCCAGGCACGCTCCACCAGCTGATTGGTCAGTCCCGTTTTGTCGTGTCAGCGCGTTATGGGCGTGGTCACTTTATGGTAATCTGATAATTTCTCCATGGTAACACAAGGACGCTGTGCGCGACGGATGCCGGTGCGGGTCACACAGGGGAGCAGCTGGGGATGGACAGATACCAGGTAACTGCTGATCTCAGCCTCATGTCACCGTCCGCAGGGCACCAGCAGGGCAGGTGTTCGTGATAGCCATGCTTCAGCACATGTGTTTTAGTAGCTCAGGTATGTTGATGTAACCACCTGTGCTCATGCATGGATATCACTAACACCTGCACTGATAGTGCCCCACGAGGACTGCTGTAGATATAGTAACTACAAGTCCCAGCATGCCCTGCCAGGTATAGACACAGATGGGAGGCTTCCTCCTAGGGCTAGTCATAGTGTGTACTTGCTGGGAGCTGTAGTTCTCTATCATAGTGGAGGCAGGGTATTGTGGTAGCTGATGTGTGTCAGGGAAAGGAACTCAATGGCCTCCTATAGCGGCAGTATACATTACATGTACCATGGTGATACACATCTAATAATCCCTGCATGTCACACGGAATCCTCCCGCGTCATGTCACACGGAATCCTCCCGCGTCATGTCACACGGAATCCTCCCGCGTCATGTCACACGGAATCCTCCCGCGTCATGTCACACGGAATCCTCCCGCGTCATGTCACACGGAATCCTCCCGCGCCATGTCTCACATGTAATCCCCCTGCGTCATGTCACACGTAATCCCCCTGCGTCATGTCACACGTAATCCCCCTGCGTCATGTCACACGTAATCCTCCCGCATCATGTCGCATGTAATCCTCCTGCGTCATGTCACATGTAATCCCCCTGCATCATGTCTAATGTATACTCCTGCATCATGTCACATATAACCTCCTGCATCATGGCACACGTAATCCTCCTGCGTCAAGTCACACGTAATCCTCCTGCGTCATGTCACATGTAATCCTCTTGCGTCATGTCACATGTAATCCCCCTGCGTCATGTCACATGTAATCCCCCTGCCTCATGTCACATGTAATCCCCCTGCCTCATGTCACATGTAATCCCCCTGCCTCATGTCACATGTAATCCCCCTGCGTCATGTCACATGTAATCCCCCTGCCTCATGTCACATGTAATCCCCCTGCGTCATGTCACATGTAATCCCCCTGTGTCATGTCACATGTAATCCTCCTGCATCATGTCACATGTATACTCCTGCGTCATGTCACATATATCCTCCTGCATCATGTTACAGGTAATCCTCATGCGTCATGTCACACGTAATCCTCCTGCTTCATGTCACACGTAATCCTCCTGCGTCATGTCACATGTAATCCTCCTGCGTCATGTCACATGTAATCCTCCTGCGTCATGTCACATGTAATCCCCCTGCGTCATGTCACATGTAATCCCCCTGCGTCATGTCACATGTAATCCTCCTGCGTCATGTCACATGTAATCCTCCTGCGTCATGTCACATGTAATCCTCCTGCGTCATGTCACATGTAATCCTCCTGCGTCATGTCACATGTAATCCTCCTGCGTCATGTCACATGTAATCCTCCTGCGTCATGTCACATGTAATCCCCCTGCATCATGTCACATGTAATCCTCCTGCATCATGTCACATGTAATCCTCCTGCATCATGTCACATGTAATCCTCCTGCGTCATGTCACATGTAATCCTCCTGCGTCATGTCACATGTAATCCTCCCGCGTCATGTCACGCGTGATCCCTCCACCTTCTCCTGTGTCATGTCACATGTAATCCCCCTGCATCATGTCACATGTAATCCTCCCGTGTCATGTCACATGTAATCCTCCCGTGTCATGTCACATGTAATCCTCCTGCATCATGTCACATGTAATCCTCCTGCATCATGTCACATGTAATCCTCCTGCGTCATGTCACATATATCCTCCTGCATCATGTTACATGTAATCCTCATGCGTCATGTCACACGTAATCCTCCTGCTTCATGTTACACGTAATCCTCCTGCTTCATGTCACACGTAATCCTCCTGCGTCATGTCACATGTAATCCCCCTGCGTCATGTCACATGTAATCCCCCTGTGTCATGTCACATGTAATCCCCCTGCGTCATGTCACATGTAATCCCCCTGCGTCATGTCACATGTAATCCCCCTGCGTCATGTCACATGTAATCCTCCTGCGTCATGTCACATGTAATCCTCCTGCGTCATGTCACATGTAATCCTCCTGCGTCATGTCACATGTAATCCTCCTGCATCATGTCACATGTATACTCTTGCGTCATGTCACATATATCCTCCTGCATCATGTTACATTTAATCCTCATGCGTCATGTCACACGTAATCCTCCTGCTTCATGTCACACGTATACCTCCTGCTTCATGTCACATGTATACTCCTGCGTCATGTCACATGTAATCCTCCTGCGTCATGTCACATGTAATCCTCCTGCGTCATGTCACATGTAATCCTCCTGCGTCATGTCACATGTAATCCTCCTGCTTCATGTCACATGTAATCCCCCTGCGTCATGTCACATGTAATCCCCCTGCGTCATGTCACATGTAATCCCCCTGCGTCATGTCACATGTAATCCTTCTACGTCATGTCACATATCCTACCGCATCATGTCACATATAATCCCCTTGCTTCATGTCACATGTGTCCTCCTGCATCATGTCACATATAATTCTCTTGCGCCATGTCACACGTGATCCCTCCACCTTCTCCTGCGTCATGTCACATGTAATCCTCCTGCGTCATGTCACATGTAATCCTCCTGCGTCATGTCACATGTAATCCTCCTGCATCAGGTCTAATGTATACTCCTGCATCATGTCACATATAACCTCCTGCATCATGGCACATGTAATCCTCATGCGTCATGTCACACGTAATCCTCCTGCGTCAAGTCACATGTAATCCTCCTGCGTCATGTCACATGTAATCCCCCTGTGTCATGTCACATGTAATCCCCCTGCGTCATGTCACATGTAATCCCCCTGCGTCATGTCACGTAATCCCCCTGCGTCATGTCACATGTAATCCTCCTGCGTCATGTCACATGTAATCCTCCTGCGTCATGTCACATGTAATCCTCCTGCTTCATGTCACATGTAATCCTCCTGCATCATGTCACATGTATACTCTTGCGTCATGTCACATATATCCTCCTGCATCATGTTACATTTAATCCTCATGCGTCATGTCACACGTAATCCTCCTGCTTCATGTCACACGTATACCTCCTGCTTCATGTCACATGTATACTCCTGCGTCATGTCACATATATCCTCCTGCGTCATGTCACATGTAATCCTCCTGCGTCATGTCACATGTAATCCTCCTGCGTCATGTCACATGTAATCCTCCTGCGTCATGTCACATGTAATCCTCCTGCTTCATGTCACATGTAATCCCCCTGCGTCATGTCACATGTAATCCCCCTGCGTCATGTCACATGTAATCCTTCTACGTCATGTCACATATCCTACCGCATCATGTCACATATAATCCCCTTGCGTCATGTCACATGTGTCCTCCTGCATCATGTCACATGTAATCCTCTTGCGTCATGTCACACGTAATCCTCCTGCTTCATGTCACACGTAATCCTCCTGCGTCATGTCACATGTAATCCTCCTGCGTCATGTCACATGTAATCCTCCCGCGTCATGTCACGCGTGATCCCTCCACCTTCTCCTGTGTCATGTCACATGTAATCCCCCTGCATCATGTCACATGTAATCCTCCCGTGTCATGTCACATGTAATCCTCCTGCATCATGTCACATGTAATCCTCCTGCATCATGTCACATGTAATCCTCCTGCGTCATGTCACATATATCCTCCTGCATCATGTTACATGTAATCCTCATGCGTCATGTCACACGTAATCCTCCTGCTTCATGTTACACGTAATCCTCCTGCTTCATGTCACACGTAATCCTCCTGCGTCATGTCACATGTAATCCCCCTGCGTCATGTCACATGTAATCCCCCTGCGTCATGTCACATGTAATCCCCCTGCGTCATGTCACATGTAATCCCCCTGCGTCATGTCACATGTAATCCCCCTGCGTCATGTCACATGTAATCCCCCTGCGTCATGTCACATGTAATCCCCCTGCGTCATGTCACATGTAATCCCCCTGCGTCATGTCACATGTAATCCCCCTGCGTCATGTCACATGTAATCCCCCTGCGTCATGTCACATGTAATCCCCCTGCGTCATGTCACATGTACCTGCGTCATGTCACATGTAATCCCCCTGCGTCATGTCACATGTAATCCCCCTGCGTCATGTCACATGTAATCCCCCTGCGTCATGTCACATGTAATCCCCCTGCGTCATGTCACATGTAATCCCCCTGCGTCATGTCACATGTAATCCCCCTGCGTCATGTCACATGTAATCCCCCTGCGTCATGTCACATGTAATCCCCCTGCGTCATGTCACATGTAATCCCCCTGCGTCATGTCACATGTAATCCCCCTGCGTCATGTCACATGTAATCCCCCTGCGTCATGTCACATGTAATCCCCCTGCGTCATGTCACATGTAATCCTCCCGCGTCATGTCACATGTAATCCTCCCGCGTCATGTCACATGTAATCCTCCCGCGTCATGTCACATGTAATCCTCCTGCATCATGTCACATGTATACTCCTGCGTCATGTCACATATATCCTCCTGCATCATGTCACACGTAATCCTCCTGCTTCATGTCACACGTAATCCTCCTGCTTCATGTCACACGTAATCCTCCTGCTTCATGTCACACGTAATCCTCCTGCGTCATGTCGCACGTAATCCCCCTGCGTCATGTCACACGTAATCCTCCTGCGTCATGTCACATGTAATCCCCTGCGTCATGTCACATGTAATCCCCCTGCGTCATGTCACATGTAATCCCCCTGCGTCATGTCACATGTAATCCCCCTGCGTCATGTCACATGTAATCCCCCTGCGTCATGTCACATGTAATCCCCCTGCGTCATGTCACATGTAATCCTCCTGCGTCATGTCACATGTAATCCTCCTGCGTCATGTCACATGTATACTCCTGCGTCATGTCACATATATCCTCCTGCATCATGTTACACGTAATCCTCCTGCGTCATGTCACACGTAATCCTCCTGCGTCATGTCACACGTAATCCTCCTGCTTCATGTCACACGTAATCCCCATACGTCATGTCACATGTAATCCCCCTGCGTCATGTCACATGTAATCCCCCTGCGTCATGTCACATGTAATCCCCCTGCGTCATGTCACATGTAATCCCCCTGCGTCATGTCACATGTAATCCTCCTGCGTCATGTCACATGTAATCCTCCTGCGTCATGTCACATGTAATCCTCCCGCGTCATGTCACATGTAATCCTCCCGCGTCATGTCACATGTACTTCTCCCGCGTCGTGTCACGTGTAATCCTCCTACACAGGGGCGTATGTAGAGAGGCGGAGGCCTATGTGCAGGTTCCATCTGGGTCCTCTGCTCTCTGCCCAGCAGCGCTGTAGCTCTGGGCACTTGGATCCCCATTGGACCCTAGCGCTGTCCCAGAACCTAGAGCGCATGCGCAGATCTCCGTGGAAATGGCACGGCAGCCATTTTTCCGTGCTGGAAACACCAGATGATTTCTGCAGCGCTGCTGCTACGCTGAAGGGCTCTGCAGGGCAAGTATTAAAAAGAAATGGGTGCAGGGTTGCAGTATGGGCCCCCGTGCACCCAGTTTAAATACGCCAGTGCTCCTGCATCGTGTCGCATGTAATCACCACTTGTAAACTGCTGATTTCTTCATAGCTTCCACTACTGCCAAGTTTAACACGAAATTTAATGTTCATTTGTTTCTCTAACGCTTTCTATGACATTGTCGCGACGGCACACAAACACACACACAGACAGTAATAGATGCCACTCAGGAAGACACTGCCGTAGATCAACAACAACTCAGCTGTGAAACACTGATATGCCAACGTCATTAAATCACACTGAGGTTTTCCTGTAGTGCTGCCACGCCAAGCAAACAGTGGCAACTTAATTGTCAGACCTCGTATTGTCCTCAGAAATGGCTGATCCTGATTACCAGGGCAATAAAACATGTGACCCTGTTACTGTATATACATGAGTGTATTTATCCCTATTAGCTGTATTTGCCCCACAGTGTGGTAGAGTCTGAGTGACTGGAAGGATGGCCCAGTGCCATATCTCATACAGTAACCCGGTGTCTTCCCTATATCCTGTGTGTTACACAACCAGGTGCCACATCCCTGTCTGACGCATTCTCCTTGCAGGTGCTGGAAGAGTGGGGTGCTGGAGCCTTTGGGGTGACCTGCCTTGTGGAGGAGATCGGAGGAGGACGGCGATTCGCTGTAAAGAAGGTCAGAGAAGTGGCCGGAACACAACCTCCTATTTATGTGTACTATAAATGGTTGTATCACACCTATGGTGCTGTAATATGGGGACCACCTTCTCTGCAATCATCGTCATAGGGGTATACGTACGGCCATATAGAGGATGCAGGTACAAGACCCTTAATGACCTAAGCCCCCGCCCATCCAGTAGTTGTACGTCTTTTGGCAAGTTGCCATCAGCCCCTTTCTAGGAGGACAGTAAGTGTGGGGTCTTGTAGCATTGGTTGTATCTGTGGACGTGTGTGGGGAGTGGGTGAGTAAGGGTGGGGTGGGGTGTGGGTGAATGAAATCATGGTGGTGAATAATAGGGGCAAGGTTTCGGTGAACGGAGACATGACATTGGTTAATAGGGCTGTGGTGAGGGTGGATAGGGCTGTGGTGTGGATGGATAGGGCTGTGGTGTGTGGGTGGATAGGGCTGTGGTGTGTGGGTGGATAGGGCTGTGGTGAGGGTGGATAGGGCTGTGGTGAGGGTGGATAGGGCTGTGGTGTGTGGGTGGATAGGGCTGTGGTGAGGGTGGATAGGGCTGTGGTGTGGATGGATAGGGCTGTAGTGAGGGTGGATAGGGCTGTAGTGAGGGTGGATAGGGCTGTGGTGTGTGGGTGGATAGGGCTGTGGTGTGTGGGTGGATAGGGCTGTGGTGTGTGGGTGAATGGGGCTGTGGTGTGAGGGTGGATAGGGCTGTGGTGAGGGTGTGTGGGTGAATAGGGCTGTGGTGTGTGGGTGAATGGGGCTGTGGTGTGAGGGTGGATAGGGCTGTGGTGAGGGTGTGTGGGTGAATAGGGCTGTGGTGTGTGGGTGGATAGGGCTGTGGTGTGAGGGTGGATAGGGCTGTGGTGTGGGTGAATAGGGCTGTGGTGTGTGGGTGGATAGGGCTGTGGTGTGTGGGTGGATAGGGCTGTGGTGAGGGTGGATAGGGCTGTGGTGTGGGTGGATAGGGTTGTGGTGAGGGTGGATAGGGCTGTGGTGTGTGGGTGGATAGGGCTGTGGTGTGTGGGTGGATAGGGCTGTGGTGTGTGGGTGGATAGGGCTGTGGTGTGTGGGTGGATAGTGCTGTGGTGTGTGGGTGAATGGGGCTGTGGTGTGAGGGTGGATAGGGCTGTGGTGTGTGGGTGAATGGGGCTGTGGTGTGAGGGTGGATAGGGCTGTGGTGTGTGGGTGGATAGGGCTGTGGTGTGTGGGTGAATGGGGCTGTGGTGTGAGGGTGGATAGGGCTGTGGTGAGGGTGTGTGGGTGAATAGGGCTGTGGTGTGTGGGTGAATGGGGCTGTGGTGTGTGGGTGAATAGGGCTGTGGTGTGTGGGTGGATAGTGCTGTGGTGTGTGGGTGAATGGGGCTGTGGTGTGAGGGTGGATAGGGCTGTGGTGTGTGGGTGGATAGGGCTGTGGTGTGTGGGTGAATGGGGCTGTGGTGTGAGGGTGGATAGGGCTGTGGTGAGGGTGTGTGGGTGAATAGGGCTGTGGTGTGTGGGTGAATGGGGCTGTGGTGTGAGGGTGGATAGGGCTGTGGTGAGGGTGTGTGGGTGAATAGGGCTGTGGTGTGTGGGTGAATAGGGCTGTGGTGTGTGAGTGGATAGGGCTGTGGTGTGTGGGTGAATAGGGCTGTGGTGTGTAGTTGGATAGGGCTGTGGTGTGTGGGTGGATAGGGCTGTGGTGTGTGGGTGGATAGGGCTGTGGTGAGGGTGGATAGGGCTGTGGTGTGGGTGGATAGGGCTGTGGTGAGGGTGGATAGGGCTGTGGTGAGGGTGGATAGGGCTGTGGTGTGTGGGTGGATAGGGCTGTGGTGTGTGGGTGGATAGGGCTGTGGTGTGTGGGTGGATAGGGCTGTGGTGTGGGTGGATAGGGCTGTGGTGTGGGTGGATAGGGCTGTGGTGTGGGTGGATAGGGCTGTAGTGAGGGTGACTGGGGCTGTGGTGTGGGTGAATAGGGCTGTGGTGAGGGTGGATAGGGCTGTGGTGTGTAGTTGGATAGGGCTGTGGTGTGTGGGTGGATGGGGATGAGGTGTGTAGTTGGATAGGGCTGTGGTGTGGGTGGATAGGGCTGTGGTGAGGGTGGATGGGGCTGTGGTGAGGGTGGATGGGGCTGTGGTGAGGGTGGATGGGGCTGTGGTGTGGGTGAATAGGGCTGTGGTGTGGGTGGATAGGGCTGTGGTGTGTGGGTGGATAGGGCTGTGGTGTGTGGGTGGATAGGGCTGTGGTGTGTTGGTGGATAGGGCTGTGGTGTGGGTGGATAGGGCTGTGGTGTGGGTGGATAGGGCTGTGGTGAGGGTGATTGGGGCTGTGGTGTGGGTGGATAGGGCTGTGGTGTGGGTGGATAGGGCTGTGGTGTGGGTGGATGGGGCTGTGGTGTGGGTGGATAGGGCTGTGGTGTGGGTGGATAGGGCTGTGGTGAGGGTGACTGGGGCTGTGGTGTGGGTGAATAGGGCTGTGGTGTGTGGGCGGATAGGGCTGTGGTGTGGGTGGATAGGGCTGTGGTGTGTAGTTGGATAGGGCTGTGGTGTGTAGTTGGATAGGGCTGTGGTGTGTGGGTGGATGGGGCTGAGGTGTGGGTGGATAGGGCTGTGGTGAGGGGGGATAGGGCTGTGGTGAGGGTGGATAGGGCTGTAGTGTGTGGGTGGATAGGGCTGTGGTTTGTGGGTGGATAGGGCTGTGGTGTGGGTGGATAGGGCTGTGGTGAGGGTGGATAGGGCTGTGGTGAGGGTGGATAGGGCTGTGGTTTGTGGGTGGATAGGGCTGTGGTTTGTGGGTGGATAGGGCTGTGGTGTGTGGGTGGATAGGGCTGTGGTGAGGGGGGATAGGGCTGTGGTGAGGGTGGATAGGGCTGTGATGTGGATGGATAGAGCTGTGGTGTGTGGTTGGATAGGGCTGTGGTGAGGGTGGATAGGGCTGTGGTGAGGGTGGATAGGGCTGTGGTGTGGGTGGATAGTGCTGTGGTGAGGGTGGATAGGGCTGTGGTGTGTAGTTGGATAGGGCTGTGGTGTGTAGTTGGATAGGGCTGTGGTGTGGGTGTATAGGGCTGTGGTGAGGGTGGATGGGGCTGTGGTGAGGGTGGATGGGGCTGTGGTGAGGGTGGATGGGGCTGTGGTGTGGGTGAATAGGGCTGTGGTGTGGGTGGATAGGGCTGTGGTGTGTTGTGGGTGGATAGGGCTGTGGTGTGTTGGTGAATGGGGCTGTGGTGTGTGGGTGGATAGGGCTGTGGTGTGGGTGGATAGGGCTGTGGTGTGGGTGGATAGGGCTGTGGTGAGGGTGACTGGGGCTGTGGTGTGGGTGGATAGGGCTGTGGTGTGGGTGGATGGGGCTGTGGTGTGGGTGGATAGGGCTGTGGTTTGTGGGTGGATAGGGCTGTGGTTTGTGGGTGGATAGGGCTGTGGTGTGTGGGTGGATAGGGCTGTGGTGAGGGGGGATAGGGCTGTGGTGAGGGTGGATAGGGCTGTGATGTGGATGGATAGAGCTGTGGTGTGTGGTTGGATAGGGCTGTGGTGAGGGTGGATAGGGCTGTGGTGAGGGTGGATAGGGCTGTGGTGTGGGTGGATAGTGCTGTGGTGAGGGTGGATAGGGCTGTGGTGTGTAGTTGGATAGGGCTGTGGTGTGTAGTTGGATAGGGCTGTGGTGTGGGTGGATAGGGATGTGGTGTGGGTGGATAGGGATGTGGTGTGGGTGAATAGGGCTGTGGTGAGGGTGGATAGGGCTGTGGTGTGTAGTTGGATAGGGCTGTGGTGTGTAGTTGGATAGTGCTGTAGTGAGGGTGGATGGGGCTGTGGTGTGTGGGTGGATGGGGCTGTGGTGTGTGGGTGGATAGGGCTGTGGTGTGTGGGTGGATAGGGCTGTGGTTTGTGGGTGGATAGGGCTGTGGTGAGGGTGGATAGGGCTGTGGTGAGGGTGGATAGGGCTGTGGTGAGGGTGGATAGGGCTGTGGTGAGGGTGGATAGGACTGAGGTGAGGGTGGATAGGGCTGTGGTGTGGGTGAATAGGGCTGTGGTGTGGGTGAATAGGGCTGTAGTGTGTGGGTGGATAGGGCTGTGGTTTGTGGGTGGATAGGGCTGTGGTTTGTGGGTGGATAGGGCTGTGGTGTGTGGGTGGATAGGGGTGTGGTAAGGGGGGATACTGGCTGTGGTGTGTGGGTGGATAGGGCTGTGGTGTGTGGGTGGATAGGGGTGTGGTGAGGGTGGATAGGGCTGTGGTGTGGGTGGATAGGGCTGTGGTGTGTGGTTGGATAGGGCTGTGGTTTGTCGGTGGATAGGGCTGTGGTGTGTGGGTGGATAGGGGTGTGGTGAGGGTGGATAGGGCTGTGATGTAGATGGATAGAGCTGTGGTGTGTAGTTGGATAGGGCTGTGGTGTGGGTGGATAGGGCTGTGGTGTGGGTGGATAGTGCTGTGGTGAGGGTGGATGGGGCTGTGGTGCGTGGGTGGATAGGGCTGTGGTGCGTGGGTGGATAGGGCTGTGGTGTGTGGGTGGATGGGGCTGTGGTGAGGGTGGATATGGCTGTGGTGTGTGGGTGGATAGGGGTGTGGTGAGGGGGGATAGGGGTGTGGTGTGGGTGAATAGGGCTGTGGTGTGTGGGTGAATAGGGCTGTAGTGTGTGGGTGGATAGGGCTGTGGTGTATGGGTGGATAGGGCTGTGGTTTGTGGGTGGATAGGGCTGTGGTGTGTGGGTGGATAGGGCTGTGGTGTGTGGGTGGATAGGGCTGTGGTTTGTGGGTGGATAGGGCTGTGGTTTGTGGGTGGATAGGGCTGTGGTGTGTGGGTGGATAGGGGTGTGGTAAGGGGGGATACTGGCTGTGATGTGGATGGATAGGGCTGTGGTGTGTAGTTGGATCGGGTGGTGGTGAGGGTGGATGGGGCTCTGGTGTGTGGGTGGATAGGGCTGTGGTGTGTGGTTGCATGGGGCTGTGGTGAGGGTGGACGGGGCTGTGGTGAGGGTGGACGGGGCTGTGGTGAGGGTGGACGGGGCTGTGGTGAGGGTGGATAGGGCTGTGGTGTGGGTGGATACGGCTGTGGTGTGGGTGGATAGGGCTGTGGTGAGGGTGGATAGGGCTGTGGTGAGGGTGGATAGAGCTGTGGTGTGGGTGAATATGGCTGTGGTGTGGGTGGGTAGGGCTGTGGTGTGTGGGTAAATAGGGCTGTAGTGAGAGTGGATAGGGCTGTGGTGAGGGTGGATAGGGCTTTGGTGTGTGGGTTGATAGGGCTGTAGTGAGGGTGGATAGGGCTGTGGTGTGGGTGGATAGGGCTGTGGTGTGTGGGTGAATGGGGCTGTGGTGTGGGTGAATGGGGCTGTGGTGTGTGGGTGGATAGGGCTGTGGTGAGGGTGAATAGGGCTGAGGTGAGGGTGGATAGGGCTGTGGTGTGTGGTTGGATAGGGTGGTGGTGAGGGTGGATGGGGCTTTGGTGTGTGGTTGGATGGGGCTGTGGTGTGGGTGGATAGTGCTGTGGTGAGGGTGGATGGGGCTGTGGTGTGTGGGTGGATAGGGCTGTGGTGAGGGTGGATAGGGCTGTGGTGAGGGTGGATAGGGCTGTGGTGAGGGTGGATAGGGCTGTGGTGAGGGTGGATAGGGCTGTGGTGTGTGGTTGGATAGGGTGGTGGTGAGGGTGGATGGGGCTCTGGTGTGTGGGTGGATAGGGCTGTGGTATGTGGTTGGATGGGGCTGTGGTGAGGGTGTACGGGGCTGTGGTGAGGGTGGATAGGGCTGTGGTGAGGGTGGATGGGGCTGTGGTGTGTGGGTGGATGGGGCTGTGGTGAGGGTGGATGGGGCTGTGGTGTGTGGGTGGATGGGGCTGTGGTGAGGGTGGATGGGGCTGTGGTGTGTGGGTGGATGGGGCTGGGGTGAGGGTGGATTGTGGTGTGGGTGGATAGTGCTGTGGTGAGGGTGGATGGGGCTCTGGTGTGTGGGTGGATGGGGCTGTGGTGAGGGTGGATGGGGCTGTGGTGTGTGGGTGGATAGGGGTGTGGTGTGGGTGAATAGGGCTGTAGTGTGGGTGGATAGGGCTGTGGTGTGTGGGTGGATAGGGCTGTGGTGTGTGGGTGGATAGGGCTGTGGTGTGTGGGTGGATAGGGCTGTGGTGTGTGGGTGGATAGGGCTGTGGTGTGTGGGTGGATATGGCTGTGGTGTGTGGGTGGATAGGGGTGTGGTGAGGGTGGATAGGGCTGTGATGTGGATGGATAGAGCTGTGGTGTGTAGTTGGATAGGGCTGTGGTGTGGGTGGATAGGGCTGTGGTGAGGGTGGATAGGGCTGTGGTGTGTGGGTGGATAGGGCTGTGGTGTGTGGTTGGATAGGGTGGTGGTGAGGGTGGATGGGGCTCTGGTGTGTGGGTGGATAGGGCTGTGGTGAGGGTGGATAGGGCTGTGGTGTGGGTGGATAGGGCTGTGGTGTGGGTGGTTAGGGCTGTGGTGTGGGTGGATAGGGCTGTGGTGTGGGTGGATAGGGCTGTGGTGAGGGTGGATAGAGCTGTGGTGTGGGTGAATATGGCTGTGGTGTGGGTGGGTAGGGCTGTGGTGTGTGGGTAAATAGGGCTGTAGTGAGAGTGGATAGGGCTGTGGTGAGGGTGGATAGGGCTTTGGTGTGTGGGTTGATAGGGCTGTAGTGAGGGTGGATAGGGCTGTGGTGTGGGTGGATAGGGCTGTGGTGTGTGGGTGAATGGGGCTGTGGTGTGGGTGAATGGGGCTGTGGTGTGTGGGTGGATAGGGCTGTGGTGAGGGTGAATAGGGCTGAGGTGAGGGTGGATAGGGCTGTGGTGTGTGGTTGGATAGGGTGGTGGTGAGGGTGGATGGGGCTTTGGTGTGTGGTTGGATGGGGCTGTGGTGTGGGTGGATAGTGCTGTGGTGAGGGTGGATGGGGCTGTGGTGTGTGGGTGGATAGGGCTGTGGTGAGGGTGGATAGGGCTGTGGTGAGGGTGGATAGGGCTGTGGTGAGGGTGGATAGGGCTGTGGTGAGGGTGGATAGGGCTGTGGTGTGTGGTTGGATAGGGTGGTGGTGAGGGTGGATGGGGCTCTGGTGTGTGGGTGGATAGGGCTGTGGTATGTGGTTGGATGGGGCTGTGGTGAGGGTGTACGGGGCTGTGGTGAGGGTGGATAGGGCTGTGGTGAGGGTGGATGGGGCTGTGGTGTGTGGGTGGATGGGGCTGTGGTGAGGGTGGATGGGGCTGTGGTGTGTGGGTGGATGGGGCTGGGGTGAGGGTGGATTGTGGTGTGGGTGGATAGTGCTGTGGTGAGGGTGGATGGGGCTCTGGTGTGTGGGTGGATGGGGCTGTGGTGAGGGTGGATGGGGCTGTGGTGTGTGGGTGGATAGGGGTGTGGTGTGGGTGAATAGGGCTGTAGTGTGGGTGGATAGGGCTGTGGTGTGTGGGTGGATAGGGCTGTGGTGTGTGGGTGGATAGGGCTGTGGTGTGTGGGTGGATAGGGCTGTGGTGTGTGGGTGGATAGGGCTGTGGTGTGTGGGTGGATATGGCTGTGGTGTGTGGGTGGATAGGGGTGTGGTGAGGGGGGATAGGGCTGTGGTGAGGGTGGATAGGGCTGTGATGTGGATGGATAGAGCTGTGGTGTGTAGTTGGATAGGGCTGTGGTGTGGGTGGATAGGGCTGTGGTGAGGGTGGATAGGGCTGTGGTGTGTGGGTGGATAGGGCTGTGGTGTGTGGTTGGATAGGGTGGTGGTGAGGGTGGATGGGGCTCTGGTGTGTGGGTGGATAGGGCTGTGGTGAGGGTGGATAGGGCTGTGGTGTGGGTGGATAGGGCTGTGGTGTGGGTGGTTAGGGCTGTGGTGTGGGTGGATAGGGCTGTGGTGTGGGTGGATAGGGCTGTGGTGTGGTTGGATAGGGCTGTGGTGTGGTTGGATAGGGCTTTGGTGAAGGTGGATAGGGCTGTGGTGTGGTTGGATAGGGCTTTGGTGAAGGTGGATAGGGCTGTGGTGAGGGTGGATGGGGCTTTGGTGTGTGGGTGGATAGGGCTGTGGTGAGGGTGGACGGGGCTGTGGTGAGGGTGGACGGGGCTGTGTTGAGGGTGGACGGGGCTGTGTTGAGGGTGGACGGGGCTGTGTTGAGGGTGGACGGGGCTGTGTTGAGGGTGGACGGGGCTGTGTTGAGGGTGAACGGGGCTGTGTTGAGGGTGAACGGGGCTGTGTTGAGGGTGAACAGGGCTGTGTTGAGGGTGGACAGGGCTGTGTTGAGGGTGGATAGGGCTGTGGTGTGTGGGTGGACAGGGCTGTGTTGAGGGTGGATAGGGCTGTGGTGTGTGGGTGGACAGGGCTGTGTTTAGGGTGAACAGGGCTGTGTTGAGGGTGGATAGGGCTGTGTTGAGGGTGGATAGGGCTGTGGTGTGTGGGTGGATAGGGCTTTGGTGTGGCTGGATAGGGCTGTGGTGAGGGTGGATAGGGCTGTGGTGAGGGTGGATAGGGCTGTGGTGTGGCTAAATAGGGCTGTAGTGAGGGTGGAAAGGGCTGTGGTGAGGGTGGATAGGGCTGTGGTGAGGGTGGATAGAGCTGTGGTGTGGGTGAATATGGCTGTGGTGTGGGTGGGTAGGGCTGTGGTGTGTGGGTAAATAGGGCTGTAGTGAGGGTGGATAGGGCTGTGGTGAGGGTGGATAGGGCTTTGGTGTGTGGGTTGATAGGGCTGTAGTGAGGGTGGATAGGGCTGTGGTGTGTGGGTGAATAGGGCTGTGGTGTGTGGGTGAATGGGGCTGTGGTGTGGGTGAATGGGGCTGTGGTGTGTGGGTGGATAGGGCTGTGGTGAGGGTGGATAGGGCTGTGGTGTGGGTGGATAGGGCTGTGGTGTGTGGGTGGATAGGGCTGTGGTGAGGGTGGATAGGGCTGTGGTGAGGGTGGATGGGACTGTGGTGTGGGTGGATGGGGCTGTGGTGAGGGTGGGGTGAGGGTGGATCGGGCTGTGGTGAGGGTGGATCGGGCTGTGGTGTGGGTGGATAGGGCTGCGGCGTGTGGGTGGATAGGGCTGCGGCGTGTGGGTGGATAGGGCTGTGGTGTGTGGGTGAATGGGGCTGTGGTGAGGGTGGATAGGGCTGTGGTGAGGGTGGATGGGACTGTGGTGTGGGTGGATGGGGCTGTGGTGAGGGTGGGGTGAGGGTGGATCGGGCTGTGGTGAGGGTGGATCGGGCTGTGGTGTGGGTGGATAGGGCTGCGGCGTGTGGGTGGATAGGGCTGCGGCGTGTGGGTGGAGAGGGCTGTGGTGTGTGGGTGGATAGGGCTGTGGTGAGGGTGGATAGGGCTGTGGTGTGGGTGGATAGGGCTGTGGTGTGTGGGTGGATAGGGCTGTGGTGAGGGTGGATAGGGCTGTGGTGAGGGTGGATGGGACTGTGGTGTGGGTGGATGGGGCTGTGGTGAGGGTGGGGTGAGGGTGGATCGGGCTGTGGTGAGGGTGGATCGGGCTGTGGTGTGGGTGGATAGGGCTGCGGCGTGTGGGTGGATAGGGCTGCGGCGTGTGGGTGGAGAGGGCTGTGGTGTGTGGGTGGATAGGGCTGTGGTGAGGGTGGATAGGGCTGTGGTGTGGGTGGATAGGGCTGTGGTGTGTGGGTGGATAGGGCTGTGGTGAGGGTGGATAGGGCTGTGGTGAGGGTGGATGGGACTGTGGTGTGGGTGGATGGGGCTGTGGTGAGGGTGGGGTGAGGGTGGATCGGGCTGTGGTGAGGGTGGATCGGGCTGTGGTGTGGGTGGATAGGGCTGCGGCGTGTGGGTGGATAGGGCTGCGGCGTGTGGGTGGATAGGGCTGTGGTGTGGGTGGATAGGGGGGTGGTGTGGGTGAATAGGGCTGTGGTGTGTGGGTGAATAGGGCTGTGGTGTGTGGGTGAATAGGGCTGTGGTGTGTGGGTGGATAGGGCTGTGGTGAGGGTGGATAGGGCTGTGGTGAGGGTGGATAGGGCTGTGGTGTGGATGGATAGGACTGTGGTGTGTGGGTGAATAGGGCTGTGGTGAGGGTGGATAGGGCTGTGGTGTGGGTAAATAGGGCTGTAGTGAGGGTGGATAGGGCTGTGGTGAGGGTGGATAGGGCTGTGGTGAGGGTGGATAGGGCTGTGGTGTGGGTAAATAGGGCTGTAGTGAGGGTGGATAGGGCTGTGGTGAGGGTGGATAGGGCCAGAGCCGGCCCTAGCCAATTTGATGCCCTAGGCAAAATTTTGTCTGGTGCCCCCTAGCTCCGCCGCTAGTTCTGCATCTGTACCTGCAACGCTCAGGTAGTGGGGCCCACCGGGGGGTTACCCTGTGGGCCAGTTCAACTCTACACAATGCCACACAGTAATGACCATAATACATATAATTCCACACAGTAAAGGAACCTTACACATATGCCCCACATTAGTAATACCCATAATACACATAATGCCACACAGTAATGCACCTTACACATATGCCCCACATTAGTAATGCCCATAATACACATATACTGCCACATATACTGCCACACTTGCTGGTTATACAAAAAGATCAGTATCAAACATGTAGAAACTGTCCATTCTCTTCACTATTCAGTGTGTTTGCTGGTGTCTGTTACTCCCGTTAACTGCATGCACTTTACTTTATACTGTGGGAGCTAAATGCTCTGCCCTCCAGTCTGATGTGTCCAAAAGTCACGCTGCACTGATGTTTCATATAGAAATAGCACAACGCAACTTACTGACCACGTTACAGTGCTAGATGGCAGGGGAATTTTACGGTATGGACTGACTAGGAAATAAAGTGTGGGGAGAACACTGCCCATGTTATGTCCCTGCAGACACCTGGGGTTTGCACAGGGATAAGGGACACACACAGGATGGCAGGGCCCCCCTCCCCCATGTGCACAAGCAGTATAGGTGATGTCAGGTTTCTGTGAAGCAGTCCTCCAAAATACACATTTGTTATCATAAGAAGCCATCCAGTAATAACCTTATATAGTCAGTAAAAATGTCACAGGTCCAGGAATTGCATTTACTGGGCTTCTGCTGTCTGTCTGAGGTCTCACAAATCAGGGGCATTCAAGCATGTCAGAGGAAGTTTAAGGCACAGTGTGCATTTTTTTTGACAAATGTAAACAGCAGTGTATACAAGTACTGATTGAATACATTTGGAAAGTAACAGTTAGTTTGCGGACTGTCCCTCTCAGCATGAGATGCTGCAGGGACATGCTTGGATGCCCCTAGACATGCTTGAATGCCCTAGGCAAATGCCTAGCCTGCCTATAGCTAAGGCCGGCTCTGGATAGGGCTGTGGTGAGGGTGGATAGGGCTGTGGTGTGTGGGTGGATAGGGCTGTGGTGAAGGTGAATAGGGCTGTGGTGTGGGTGAATGGGGCTGTGGTGTGTGGGTGAATGGGGCTGTGGTGTGGGTGAATGGGGCTGTGGTGTGTTGGTGAATGGGGCTGTGGTGTGTGGGTGGATGGGGCTGTGGTGTTTGGGTGGATAGGGCTGTGGTGTGGGTGGATAGGGCTGTGGTGTGGGTGGATAGGGCTGTGGTGAGGGTGGATAGGGCTGTGGTGAGGGTGGATAGGGCTGTGGTGAGGGTGGATAGGGCTGTGGTGAGGGTGGATAGGGCTGTGGTGTGTGGTTGGATAGGGTGGTGGTGAGGGTGGATGGGGCTCTGGTGTGTGGGTGGATAGGGCTGTGGTGTGTGGTTGGATAGGGGTGTGTGGTTGGATGGGGCTGTGGTGAGGGTGGACGGGGCTGTGGTGTGGGTGGATAGTGCTGTGGTGAGGGTGGATGGGGCTGTGGTGTGTGGGTGGATGGGGCTGTGGTGAGGGTGGATGGGGCTGTGGTGTGTGGGTGGATGGGGCTGTGGTGAGGGTGGATTGTGGTGTGAGTGGATAGTGCTGTGGTGAGGGTGGATGGGGCTGTGGTGTGTGGGTGGATAGGGGTGTGGTGTGGGTGGATAGGGGTGTGGTGAGGGTGGATAGGGCTGTGTTGTGGGTGGATAGGGCTGTAGTGTGTGGGTGGATAGGGCTGTAGTGTGTGGGTGGATAGGGCTGTGGTGTGTGGGTGGATAGGGCTGTGGTGTGTGGGGGGATAGGGCTGTGGTGAGGGGGGATAGGGCTGTGGTGAGGGTGGATAGGGCTGTGATGTGGATGGATAGAGCTGTGGTGTGTAGTTGGATAGGGCTGTGGTGAGGGTGGATAGGGCTGTGGTGAGGGTGGATAGGGCTGTGGTGAGGGTGGATAGGGCTGTGGTGTGTGGTTGGATAGGGTGGTGGTGAGGGTGGATGGGGCTCTGGTGTGTGGGTGGATAGGGCTGTGGTGTGGTTGGATGGGGCTGTGGTGTGGGTGGATAGGGCTGTGGTGTGGGTGGATAGGGCTGTGGTGTGGGTGGATAGGGCTGTGGATAGGGCTTTGGTGAAGGTGGATAGGGCTTTGGTGAAGGTGGATAGGGCTGTGGTGAGGGTGGATAGGGCTTTGGTGAAGGTGGATAGGGCTGTGGTGAGGGTGGATAGGGCTTTGGTGTGCGGGTGGATAGGGCTGTGTTGAGGGTGGACGGGGCTGTGTTGAGGGTGGACGGGGCTGTGTTGAGGGTGAACGGGGCTGTGTTGAGGGTGAACGGGGCTGTGTTGAGGGTGAACGGGGCTGTGTTGAGGGTGAACAGGGCTGTGTTGAGGGTGAACAGGGCTGTGTTGAGGGTGAACAGGGCTGTGTTGAGGGTGAACAGGGCTGTGTTGAGGGTGAACAGGGCTGTGTTGAGGGTGGATAGGGCTGTGTTGAGGGTGGATAGGGCTGTGGTGTGTGGGTGGATAGGGCTGTGGTGTGTGGGTGGACAGGGCTGTGTTTAGGGTGAACAGGGCTGTGTTTAGGGTGAACAGGGCTGTGTTTAGGGTGAACAGGGCTTTGGTGTGGGTGGATAGGGCTGTGGTGAGGGTGGATAGGGCTGTGGTGAGGGTGGATAGGGCTGTGGTGAGGGTGGATAGGGCTGTAGTGAGGGTGGATAGGGCTGTGGCGAGGGTGGATAGAGCTGTGGTGTGGGTGAATAGGGCTGTGGTGTGGGTGGGTAGGGCTGTGGTGTGGGTAAATAGGGCTGTAGTGAGGGTGGATAGGGCTGTGGTGAGGGTGGATAGGGCTGTGGTGAGGGTGGATAGGGCTTTGGTGTGTGGGTTGATAGGGCTGTAGTGAGGGTGGATAGGGCTGTGGTGTGGGTGGATAGGGCTGTGGTGTGGGTGGATAGGGCTGTGGTGTGTGGGTAAATGGGGCTGTGGTGTGGGTGAATGGGGCTGTGGTGTGTGGGTGGATAGGGCTGTGGTGTGTGGGTGGATAGGGCTGTGGTGTGTGGGTGGATAGGGCTGTGGTGAGGGTGGATAGGGCTGTGGTGAGGGTGGATAGGGCTGTGGTGTGGGTGGATGGGACTGTGGTGTGGGTGGATGGGGCTGTGGTGAGGGTGGGGTGAGGGTGGATCGGGCTGTGGTGTGGGTGGATAGGGCTGTGGTGTGGGTGGATAGGGCTGTGGTGTGGGTGGATAGGGCTGTGGTGTGTGGGTAAATGGGGCTGTGGTGTGGGTGAATGGGGCTGTGGTGTGGGTGAATGGGGCTGTGGTGTGTGGGTGGATAGGGCTGTGGTGAGGGTGGATAGGGCTGTGGTGTGTGGGTGGATAGGGCTGTGGTGAGGGTGGATAGGGCTGTGGTGAGGGTGGATAGGGCTGTGGTGAGGGTGGATGGGACTGTGGTGTGGGTGGATGGGGCTGTGGTGAGGGTGGGGTGAGGGTGGATCGGGCTGTGGTGAGGGTGGATAGGGCTGTGGTGTGGGTGGATAGGGCTGTGGCGAGGGTGGATAGGGCTGTGGCGTGTGGGTGGATAGGGCTGCGGCGTGTGGGTGGATAGGGCTGCGGCGTGTGGGTTGATAGGGCTGTGGTGAGGGTGGATAGGGCTGTGGTGAAGGTGGATAGGGGGGTGGTGTGGGTGAATAGGGCTGTGGTGTGGGTGGATAGGGCTGTGGTGTTGGTGAATAGGGCTGTGGTGTGGGTGAATAGGGCTGTGGTGTGTGGGTGGATAGGGCTGTGGTGAGGGTGGATAGGGCTGTGGTGTGGATGGATAGGGCTGTGGTGTGGATGGATAGGGCTGTGGTGTGTGGGTGAATAGGGCTGTGGTGTGTGGGTGAATAGGGCTGTGGTGTGGGTAAATAGGGCTGTGGTGTGGGTGGATAGGGCTGTGGTGTGGGTTGATAGGGCTGTGGTGTGGGTTGATAGGGCTGTGGTGTGGGTTGAAAGGGCTGTGGTGAGGGTGGATAGGGCTGTGGTGAGGGTGGATAGGGCTGTGGTGTATGTAAATAGGGCTGTAGTGAGGGTTGATAGGGCTGTGGTGAGGGTGGATAGGGCTGTGGTGAGGGTGGATAGGGCTGTGGTGTGGGTAAATAGGGCTATAGTGAGGGTGGATAGGGCTGTGGTGTGGGTTGATAGGGCTGTGGTGTGGGTTGATAGGGCTGTGGTGAGGGTGGATAGGGCTGTGGTGAGGGTGGATAGGGCTGTGGTGTGGGTAAATAGGGCTGTAGTGAGGGTGGATAGGGCTGTGGTGAGGGTGGATAGGGCTGTGGTGTGTGGGTAGATAGGGCTGTGGTGTGTGGGTGAATAGGGCTGTGGTGTGGGTGTATATGGCTGTGGTGTGTGGGTGAATGGGGCTGTGGTGTGGGTGAATAGGGCTGTGGTGAGGGTGGATAGGGCTGTGGTGTGTGGGTGAATAGGGCTGTGGTGTGGGTGGATAGGGCTGTGGTGAGGGTGGATAGGGCTGTGGTGAAGGTGAATAGGGCTGTGGTGTGGGTGTATATGGCTGTGGTGTGTGGGTGAATGGGGCTGTGGTGTGGGTGAATAGGGCTGTGGTGAGGGTGGATAGGGCTGTGGTGTGTGGGTGTATAGGGCTGTGGTGTGGGTGGATAGGGCTGTGGTGTGGGTGAATGGGGCTGTGGTGTGTGGGTGGATAGGGCTGTGGTGTGGGTGGATAGGGCTGTGGTGTGGGTGGATAGGGCTGTGGTGTGGGTGGATAGGGCTGTGGTGAGGGTGGATGGGGATGTGGTGTGGGTGGATAGGGGTCTGGTGAGGGTGGATAGGGCTGTGGTGTGTGGGTGGATAGGGCTGTGGTGTGTGGGTGGCTTGGGCTGTGGTGTGTGGGTGGCTTGGGCTGTGGTGTGTGGGTGGATAGGGCTGTGGTGTGGGTGGAGAGGGCTGTGGCATGTGGGTGGAGAGGGCTGTGGTGAGGGTGGAGAGGGCTGTGGTGTGGGTGGATAGGGCTGTGGTGTGGGTGGATAGGACTGTGGTGTAGGTGAATAGGGCTGTGGTGTGGATGGATAGGGCTGTGGTGTAGTTGGATAGGGCTGTGGTGAGGGTGGATAGGGCTGTGGTGTGGGTGGATAGGGCTGTGGTGTGGGTGGAGAGGGCTGTGGTGTAGTTGGATATGGCTGTGGTGTGGGTGGATAGGGCTGTGGTGTGGGTGGAGAGGGCTGTGGTGTAGTTGGATAGGGCTGTGGTGTGGGTGGATAGGGCTGTGGTGTGGGTGGAGAGGGCTGTGGTGTAGTTGGATAGGGCTGTGGTGTGGGTGGATAGGGCTGTGGTGTGGGTGGAGAGGGCTGTGGTGTAGTTGGATAGGGCTGTGGTGAGGGTGGATAGGGCTGTGGTGAGGGTGGATAGGGCTGTGGTGAGGGTGGATAGGGCTGTGGTGTGTGGGTGAATGGGGCTGTGGTGTGGGTGAATGGGGCTGTGGTGAAGGTGGATAGGGCTGTGGTTAGGGTGGATAGGGCTGTGGTGTGGGTGGGTAGGGCTGTGGTGTGGGTGGATAGGGCTGTGGATAGGGCTGTGGTGTGGGTGGATAGGGCTGTGGTGTGGGTGGTGAGGGTGGATAGGGCTGTGGTGTGGGTGAGTAAGGGTATAACCCCACAGGTTGCGTGCACAGGGAGGGGTGTAGCTGCACAGCCTAGGTAGGGGTGTGACTGGTTGTGCCAGTGTAATGTGGCTCGGCTGTAGTTATTGGCAGGGGAATAAGCCCCCTGGTACAGCCCCCGTTCTGTCCCCGTGTTTACACATTGTGCTTCTTTACTAGAGCAGCGCCCCCTGCTGACATACACGTGTGTGGGATCATATGCTGTGCCATCATACACACTGTGTATGCACGTCATACTAGTATAACACACGTTACTGGGTCTTACCCTAGTATTATATACCCGCATTCTGCTGCTTTGTGTTGCATTGAATCACAGTTTTTCCAATACTTCTCGCTGCACTTTGGACCTCATTCAGTAAGGATTGCAATTTCTGCTAAAAAGCAGTTTCTGCGATCAAATAATTGCCACCCAGAAATAGAAAAAAAAACGCCCGTTGCAGAAATTGTGACTGTATCGCAATATGCGCGCTCATCACAGAACCATACACAATTACCGCACATCGAAGATTTTTCCTATCTGTGCCAGGCAAGGTCATCCACAATTCTTGCGATGCAAGAGGCTGGAAGTGGTGATCGCTGACGTCAGAGGCCCTCCTTATAAATGCCTGGGCACGCCTGTGTTTTTTCAGACACACGCAGAAACGCCAGGTTTCCGCCCAGAATCGACAGCTTTCTATCACTCAAACAGCGTCTGCATTGCGATCACGATGTGTACACATTTTCTGTTGCTACAGGCCCTCATTCAAAGTTGTTCGCTCGCTAGCTGCTTTTAGCAGCATTGCACACGCTAGGCCGCCGCCCTCTGGGAGTGTATCTTAGCTTAGCAGAAGTGCGAACGAAAGGTTAGCAGAACTGCTCAAAAAAATTTCCTGCAGTTTCTGAGTAGCTGCAGACCTACTCCTAGATTGCGATCACTGCAGACAGTTTAGTTCCTGGTTTGACGTCACATACACGCCCTGCGTTCGGCCAGCCACTCCCCCGTTTCCCCAGGCACGCCTGCGTTATCTTCTGACATGCCTGCGTTTTTTAGCACACTCCCGGAAAACGGTCAGTTACCTCCCAGAAACGCCCCATTCCTGTCAATCACTCACCGATCAGCCGTGCAACTGAAATGAGTCGCTCGACCTTGTGTAAAACGGCATAGTTTTGTGTGAAAGTACTTCGCGCATGCGCACGGCGGCCCATACGCATGCTCAGAAATGCCATTTTTTTTTTGCCTGATCGCTGCGCTGCGAACAACGGCAGCTAGCGATCAACTCGGAATGACCCCCATTGTTACTCGGCGTGCGCAATGTGAATGCTGTACATGCGCAGTCGTTCGATAAACGGGCAGATTGCAATTCGCAGATTTTGCCATTCTCACTGAATGAGGTCTTTAGTGCGTTCATTGCAGCTACTTGTAGTGAGTGCATCGGAGTGTCCTCTACCAGCCACCAAATGCGAGGAGAGATGCCGCTTCCACGTGTCACACACAACGGTGTATCGCAGGCGTTTTCACTTGTGTCTTGCGATGAAAATCAAACAGAAATTCCCACACAGGGAAAGAGACGCTTCTCGCTATATGCCACCATTGCAGGCACATGACTGCGGCCACCTAACGCGGAACCCCCCTCTGGGTACACCCCATGTTCCCCCCCTTCCCAGCCTGTTATTAGTGGGATAGATAAGAAATAAGGCGCCTTTTTAGTCTCTATATATAACACACAATGATTTGCAATTCGGATTTGTCTGCGATCCCGTTGGTTTACGTATAAATCCGATGGTGTGGGGTCTGCGCGGGTGCAGAACGGGTCTTGTGATGTCACTCACAGCCCCCCGTCAGCCGCAGCATGACTGACCCGCTGCTGTGTTTGGGAAACGGAGCGGGGACGGCAACCGCACCGGTCATTAAAACGAAGGCATCGCCCCCATTTTGAAGGTGTGACGGGTCCAGGGTGTGTGTCGTTGAACGCAGACTAACTGGGCCCGAGTACTCGGATATGACGGCCAGCCTGCGTAAGCTTCAGCTCCTACAGACGCCTCTGCTGCAGTATAATGTTACTGACACGGAATCACCCAGCCGCTTCCCCGCACCTGTGTTATTCCATCATCCTATAAGGAAGCAGGCCCATCCTATCAGGAAGCAGGCCCATCCTATCAGGAAGCAGGCTCATCCTGTCAGGAAGCAGGCCCATCCTATCAGGAAGCAGGCTCATCCTGTCAGGAAGCAGGCTCATCCTGTCAGGAAGCAGGCCCATCCTATCAGGAAGCAGGCTCATCCTGTCAGAAAGCAGGCCCATCCTGTCAGGAAGCAGGCTCATCCTATCAGGAAGCAGGCTCATCCTGTCAGGAAGCAGGCTCATCCTGTCAGGAAGCAGGCTCATCCTGTCAGGAAGCAGGCTCATCCTGTCAGGAAGCAGGCTCATCCTGTCAGGAAGCAGGCTCATCCTGTCAGGAAGCAGGCTCATCCTGTCAGGAAGCAGGCTCATCCTGTCAGGAAGCAGGCTCATCCTGTCAGGAAGCAGGCTCATCCTGTCAGGAAGCAGGCCCAGGGATCACATGTGTTTAGTGGAAACATTGAATATCTTTAATAAATAAAGTGTTACTCTGTAATGAGGGAGGGAAACGTGTGACAGCTAAACATGTAACGTGGACTCTGTAATTATTATTATTTGTGCATTATTACTATTTGTAACACTATGAGAAACCACATTTATATATATCGCTGTACCGGCTTGTTCCGACACAAAGTGACCTCTGTATTTATCATGATATGTTGGGTTGTCTGACCGCACCTATACCTGTCCTCTACCCCGCTGGGCTTGTTGTGAAAGTAACCTGCAGGATGTCTATTTTCCAGGTGGAGTGTGCTGATGAGCGGGAGGGAAATCTGGCCCTGGAGGAGGCAAGTGACCATCGCAAACTATGTCTATTATATACTCATTTAATGGGTCTGTCTATCATTAGCCCTCCCCCAGCTCTCACTGGCTGTCTGACGCCCGGACACGGTCTCGTCATGTTCCCCCTGGCGCGCTGTGCGCATGGACAGAACAGCAGCATGCATACCCCCTAGCAATGCAGCATGGGTAGAAAGAGAGAGAGAGATAGGAGAAAGAGAAGGAGAGAGAGATATAGGAGGAAGAGAGGCAGAGCGCGATGAGAGGAACAGAAGCAAAGAAATGAGAAGGAGAGAGAGATATAGGAGGAAGAGAGGCAGAGCGCGATGAGAGGAACAGAGGCAAAGAAATGAGAAGGAGAGAGAGATATAGGAGGAAGAGAGGCAGAGCGCGATGGGAGGAACAGAGGCAAAGAAATGAGAAGGAGAGAGAGAGATATAGGAGGAAGAGAGGCAGAGCGCGATGAGAGGAACAGAGGCAAAGAAATGAGAAGGAGAGAGAGATATAGGAGGAAGAGAGGCAGAGCGCGATGAGAGGAACAGAGGCAAAGTAATGAGAAGGAGAGAGAGATATAGGAGGAAGAGAGGCAGAGCGCGATGGGAGGAACAGCGGCAAAGAAATGAGAAGGAGAGAGAGATATAGGAGGAAGAGAGGCAGAGCGCGATGAGAGGAACAGAGGCAAAGTAATGAGAAGGAGAGAGAGATATAGGAGGAAGAGAGGCAGAGCGCGATGAGAGGAACAGAAGCAAAGAAATGAGAAGGAGAGAGAGATATAGGAGGAAGAGAGGCAGAGCGCGATGAGAGGAACAGAGGCAAAGAAATGAGAAGGAGAGAGAGATATAGGAGGAAGAGAGGCAGAGCGCGATGGGAGGAACAGAGGCAAAGAAATGAGAAGGAGAGAGAGATATAGGAGGAAGAGAGGCAGAGCGCGATGAGAGGAACAGAGGCAAAGAAATGAGAAGGAGAGAGAGATATAGGAGGAAGAGAGGCAGAGCGCGATGAGAGGAACAGAGGCAAAGTAATGAGAAGGAGAGAGAGATATAGGAGGAAGAGAGGCAGAGCGCGATGAGAGGAACAGAGGCAAAGTAATGAGAAGGAGAGAGAGATATAGGAGGAAGAGAGGCAGAGTGCGATGAGAGGAACAGAGGCAAAGAAATGAGAAGGAGAGAGAGATGGGAGAATGAGAAGGAGAGAGAGAGAGCAATGGGAGGAAGACAGCGAGAAAGATGAAAGAGAGAGAGAGATGGGAGAAAGAGGAGAAAGAGAGAGTTGGGAAGAAAAGAGGAGAAAATCCCAGCAGCGCTGCCCACAATAGCTAGCGTCCCAGCCAATGAAGGCTCAGAAATACTAGTACATCTATTTTTGTATATAACCATCTTCCGTCAGACTGGAGACTTGTGGCACAGGACAGCAGCCACTAGTGGGCGCTCTCTATGTCTTTCCAGTCTCTGATCCCACCATCCTCCGGGAAACCTGGGCTGAGCCCCTTTGAAGTATCCTTGTCTCTTTTCTACCTTACGTTCCCCCCAACTTGTAGGTGTCCTGCGTTGGGACAGTGTGTATGAGAACGGCCTGGTACATGGGGGCACGGGCCAGCGCAGAGCCGGCCCTAACCAATATGATGCCCTAGGCAAGATTTTGGCTGGTGCCCCCTAGCACCACCGCTAGTTCTGCAGGAGATGCCTGGCATGAGTCAGCTGGCAGCTATGCTAACGTCGGGCGCCTTTTGTTTATGAAAATGCATCTTATTTGCATTACTATGTGGCTAGGATGCACAAGCAGCTTCTGCTGATTAAAATGATGTGCAGCATGCCTATATTCTGTGTGCAACTGCGGCTGTATCTGCATACGAAATGCTACATTACAGTAATTTCCAGGAATATACGCAATGTAGCATTTCGTATGCAGATACAGCCGCAGTCACACACAGAACATAGGCATGCCGCATATCATTCTAATCAGCAGAAGCTGCTGGTGCCCCTGAGCATACCAAATGCCCTAGGCATTTGCCTAGTTTGCCTATGCCTAAGGCCGGCTCTGGGCCAGCGCCTCTGAAGCTAAATGAAGAAAATCCGGCATCTGGAAATAACTTTCTCTAACGTCCTAGTGGATGCTGGGAACTCCGTAAGGACCATGGGGAATAGCGGGCTCCGAAGGAGGCTGGGCACTCTAGAAAGATCTTAGACTACCTGGTGTGCACTGGCTCCTCCCACTATGACCCTCCTCCAAGCCTCAGTTAGATTTCGTGCCCGGCCGAGGTTGGATGCACACTAGGGGCTCTCCTGAGCTCTTAGAAAGTTATAGTCTTAGAATTTGTTATTTTCAGTGAGACCTGCTGGCAACAGGCTCACTGCAGCGAGGGACTAAGGGGAGAAGAAGCGAACTCGCCTGCTTGCAGCCGGATTGGGCTTCTTAGGCTACTGGACACCATTAGCTCCAGAGGGATCGACCGCAGGCCCAGCCTTGATGTTCGGTCCCGGAGCCGCGCCGCCGTCCCCCTTACAGAGCCAGAAGCAAGAAGATGGTCCGGAAAATCGGCGGCATGAAGACTCTGTCTTCACCAAGGTAGCGCACAGCACTGCAGCTGTGCGCCATTGCTCCTCTCACACACTTCACACTCCGGTCACTGAGGGTGCAGGGCGCTGGGGGGGGCGCCCTGAGGCAGCAATAAAAACACCTTGGCTGGCTAAAATATCTCAATATATGGCCCCAGGGGCTATATATGAGGTAAATACCCCTGCCAGAATTCCATAAAAAACGGGAGAATAGGCCGCGAAAAAGGGGCGGAGCCTATCTCCTCAGCACACTGGCGCCATTTTTCCCTCACAGCTCGGCTGGAAGGAAGCTCCCTGGCTCTTCCCTGCAATTCTACAGTACAGTAGGAGGGAAAAGAGAGGGGGGGGCATTAAAATTGGCACTGTATACAGTATATTATATAAAAAGCAGCTATTAGGGACATAACTCAGTTAGTCCCTGTATATATATAGCGCTCTGGTGTGTGCTGGCATACTCTTACTCTGTCCCCCCAAAGGGCTTTTGTGGGTCCTGTCCTCGTTTAGAGCATTCCCTGTGTGTCTGCGGTGTGTCGGTACGGCTGTGTCGACATGTTGAATGAGGAGGCTTATATGGTGACAGAACAGAGGCCGATATATGTGATGTCGCCCCCTGTGGGGCCGACACCAGAGTGGATGGATAGGTGAAAGGTATTAACCGACAGTGTCAACTCCTTACATAAAAGGGTGGATGACGTAACAGCTGTGGGACAGCCGGCTTCGCAGCCCGCGCCTGCCCAGGCGTCTCAAAGGCCATCAGGGGCTCAAAAAGATCCCGGCAATAAAAAATGTGTTATACATTTCTGACTTTAACCCAAGCACCTCTAAAAATGGGTTTTAGGTTTGGGGAGAAAAAACAGGCGGTGTTTTGTTCCCCCATCAGATGAATAAATGAAGTGTGTGAAAGCGTGGGTTCCCCCGTTAAGAAACTGGTAATTTATAAAAAGTTACTGATGGCGTACCCTTTCCCGCCAGGTGGATAAGTTACGCTGGGAGATATCCCCTAGGGTGGATAAGGCGCTCACACGTTTGTCAAAAAAGGTGGCACTGCCGTCTTAGGATACGGCCACTTTAATAGGTACCTGTTGATAAAAAACAGGAGGCTATCCTGAAGTCTGTATTTACACACTCAGGTACTAGACTGAGACCTGCAGATAGTGCTGCTGCAGCGTGGTCGGTGACCCTGTCAAACAGGGATACTAGTTGGCAAACATAAAAACATATTAAAGACGTCGTCTTATATATGGGGGATGCACAGAGGGATATTTTGCCGGCTGGCATCCAAAATAAATGTAATGTCCATTCTGTCAGGAGGGTATTAGAGACCTGTCACTGGACAGGTGATGCTGACTTAAAAAGCGCATAGAGAGCCTTATAAGGGTGAGGAATTATTTGGGGATGGTCTCTGGGACCTCGTATCCACAGCAACTGCTGGGAAGAAATAATTTTACCTCAGGTTTCCTCACAGACAAAGGTACAGTCCTTTCGGCTTCAGAAACAAATGGCGCTTCCTTTCTGTACAGAGACAAGGGTAGAGGGAAAAAAGCTGCACCAGTCAGCCTGTTCCCAGAATCAAGATTCTTCCCCCGCCTCCTGTGAGGCCACACCATGACGCGGGTGCTCCACAGGTGTAGCCAGGTACGGTGGGGGGCCGTCTCAAAAATTTCAGCAATTAGTGGGCTCGCTCACAGGTGGATCCCTGTTTCTTTCAAGTAGTATTTCAGGGGTACAAGCTGGAATTCGGGATGTCTCCCCCCAGCCGTTTCCTAAAATATGCCTTGCTGACAACTCCCTCAGGCAGGGAGGCTGTGCTAGAGGCAATTAATAAGCGGTATTCCCAGCAGGTAATACTCAAGGTGCCCCTACTTCAACAAGGACGGGGTTACTATTCCACACGGGTTGGGGTACCGAAACCGCATGGTTCGGTGTGACCCATTTTATATTTAAAATCCTTGAACACAAAAATTCAAGTTCAAGATGGAATCGCTCAGGGCGGTTATTCCAAGCCTGGACGAGGGGGATTACATGGTATCCTGGGACATCAAGGATGCTTACCTGCATGTCCCCATTTACCATCCTCGCCAGGAGTACCTCAGATTTGTGGTACAGGATTACCATTACCAAGTCCAGACACTGCCGTTTGGACTGTACATGGCACCGAGGGTGTTTTATCAAGGTAATGGCCGAAATGTTGATACTCCTTCAAAAAAAGGGAGTTGTAATTATCCCGTACTTGGACAATCTCGTTATAAGGGCGAGGTCCAAGGAGCAGTTGGTAGTCGGGGTAGCACTATTTTGGAAAGTGCTACAACAGCATGGTTGGATTCTAAACAGTCCAAAGTCACAGCTGGTTCCTATGACACGTCTACTGTTCCTGGGGATGGTTCTGGACATAAACCAGAAATAGTGTTTCTCCCGGAGGAGAAAGCCAAGGAGTTGTCATCTCTAGTCAGAGACCTCCTGAAGCCAAAATAGGTAGCGGTGCATCATTGCACGCGAGTCCTGGGAAAAATGGTAGCTTCCTACGAAGCAATCCCATTAGGCAGGTTCCATACAAGAACTTTTCAGAGGGACCTGTTGGACAAGTGGTCCGGATCGCATCTTCCGATGCATAGGCTGATAACCCTGTCTCCAAGGACCAGGGTATCTCTACTGTGGTGGCTGCAGAGTGCCCATCTTCAAGAGGGCCGCAGGTTCGGCATACAGGACTAGGTCCTAGTGACCATGGATTCCAGCCTTTGAGGCTGGGAGGCAGTCACACAGGGAAGAAATTTCCAGGGACTTTGATCAAGTCAGGTTATTTCCCTACACATAAATATTCTAGACCTGAGGGCCATTTACAATGCCCTGAGGCCGGCAAGGCCTCTGCTTCAAAACCAGCCGGTACTGATCCAATCAGACAACATCACGGCAGTCGCCCATGTAAACCAACAGGGCGGCACAAGAAGCAGGATGGCGATGGCAGAAGCCACAAGGATTCTCCGATAGGCGGAAAATCATGTGTTAGCACTGTCAGCAGTGTTCATTCCCGGAGTGGACAACTGGGAAGCAGATCTTCTCAACAGACACGACCTCCACCCGGGAGAATGGGGACTTCCTCCAGAAGTCTTCCAATAGGATTGTACACCATTGGGAAAGGCCACAGGTGGACATGCTGGCGTCCCGCCTCAACAAAAAGCTATAAAAGATATTGCACCGGGTCAAGGGACCCTCAGGCGATAGCTATGGACGCTCTGGTAACACCGTGGGTGTACCAGTCGGTTTATGTGTTCTCCCCTCTGCCTCTCATACCAAAGGTACTGAGAATAATAAGAAGGCGAGGAGTAAGAACGATACTCGTGGATGGCCAAGAAGAGCTTGGTACCCAGAACTTCAAGAATTTATATCAGAGGACCCATGGCCTCTGCCACTCAGACAGGACCTGCGGCAGCAGGGGCCCTGTCTGTTCCAAGACTTACCGCGGCTGCGTTTGTCGGCATGGCGGTTGAACGCCGGATCCTGAAGGAAAAGGGCATTTTGGAGGAAGTCATTCCTACGCTTACTAAAGCCAGGAAAGAGGTTACAGCAACTCATTATCACCGCATATGGCGAAAATATGTTGCATGGTGTGAGGCCGAAAGGGCCCCAACAGAGGAATTTCAACTAGGTCGATTTCTGCATTTCCTGCAAGCAGGAGTGACTATGGGCCTTAAATTGGGTTCCATTAAGGTACAGATCTCGGCTCTGTCGATTTTCTTTCAAAAAGAACTAGCTTCAGTACCTGAAGTTCAGACATTTATAAAAGGAGTGCTGCAGAGTCAGCCCTCGTTTGTGCCTCCTGTGGCACCTTGGGATCTCAACGTGGCGTTGAGTTTCTTAAAATCACATTGGTTTGAACCACTAAAAACCGTGGATCTGAAATATCTCACGTGGAAGGTGGTTATGTTATTGGCCTTGGCTTCTGCCAGGCGAGTATCAAAGTTGGCGGCTTTGTCTTGTAAAAGTCCTTATTTGATTTTCCATATGGATAGGGCAGAATTGAGGACTCGTCCCCAGTTTCTCCCAAAGGTGGTGTCGGCGTTTCACCTGAACCAGCCTATTGTGGTGCCTAGGCTACTAGGGACTTGGAGGACTCCAAGTTGCTAGACGTTGTCAGGGCACTGAAAATATATGTTTCCAGAACGGCTAGAGTCAGAAAATCTGACTCGCTGTTTATCCTATATGCACCTAACAAGCTGGGTGCTCCTGCTTCTAAGCAGACTATTGCTCGTTGGATTTGTAGTACAATTCAGCTTGCACATACTGTGGCAGGCCTGCCACAGCCAAAATCTGTCAATGCCCATTCCACAAGGAAGGTGGGCTCATCTTGGGCGGCTGCCCGAGGGGTCTCGGCTTTACAACTTTGCCGAGCAGCTACTTGGTCAGGGGCAAACACGTTTGCAAAATTCTACAAATTTGATACCCTGGCTGAGGAGGACCTGGAGTTCTCTCATTCAGTGCTGCAGAGTCATCCGCACTCTCCCGCCCGTTTGGGAGCTTTGGTATAATCCCCATGGTCCTTACGGAGTTCCCAGCATCCACTAGGACGTTAGAGAAAATAAGAATTTACTCACCGGTAATTCTATTTCTCGTAGTCCGTAGTGGATGCTGGGCGCCCATCCCAAGTGCGGTTTATCTGCAATACTTGTACATAGTTATTGTTAACTAAATCGGGTTATTGTTGAGCCATCTGTTGAGAGGCTCTATTGTTTCATACTGTTAACTGTGTTTCATATCACGAGTTGTACGGTGTGATTGGTGTGGCTGGTATGAGTCTTACCCGGGATTCAAAATCCTTCCTTATTGTGTACGCTCGTCCGGGCACAGTACCTAACTGAGGCTTGGAGGAGGGTCATAGTGGGAGGAGCCAGTGCACACCAGGTAGTCTAAGATCTTTCTAGAGTGCCCAGCCTCCTTCGGAGCCCGCTATTCCCCATGGTCCTTACGGAGTTCCCAGCATCCACTACGGACTACGAGAAATAGAATTACCGGTGAGTAAATTCTTATTTTTACCCAGCTTCATATTTATTCTTCCATGTGTGGCTGGCCAGAGGGGGGCACTCTTCTTATGAGGACTGTGATTGTACTGTCACCCCAGCTAGCACTGTAGCTGCACATATGCTCCATAGTGAGGCGGTATTCTCCCTGACATAAGCAGAGACCGCTCCGGGCTATCTGCAGGATCACTGACCGGTGACTGTATTTCTTACTGACACACTATTTACTTACCCGAGCAGATTTACCACCTTATGCCTATGTGAGTACGTGCACCACTGAAAGGGGGTGCAGATCAGGGTGTTGCCCAGGTGCCCCAGGGGAGGCGGGGCCTATTTCAGGCGTTATGCCCACCTAGATTATATATGACTAGTAACCTCTGGGCAGACCACCGCACTAGTCACCCATAATCCAGCATTTTATTTGCACTCATGCGTACATTGCATTTTCATCTTTTGTTGCCTTTAGTTTTGCGTTTATTTGAGCAGATGAGTCCAGTGATTTATTGCTGTCTCTGTTCTCTGCACTGTACAGGGGAAGTCATTGCTGGAGCTACGTCACCCCAGCGTCTGTGCGTATAAGGAGTGTTTCCTGGCCTGGGATAGTAAGGTGCGTGATCCGCAAACAGTGACCAGTCTTTCTGTATTACGCGCTGTGTTACATGGGCCTGATTCCGATGCGGTCACAGCGCCGACCGTACTCAGTGGGGCGATTATCGTCTGAGTGCGTATGCCGCTCGCAAAGTGATTGACAGGAAGGGACTGTTTGAGGGAGGTAATGGGGAGTGGCTGCAAAAACACACTGCGTCCGACTGTGATCTCGTACGAAAATATAGCGTTAGCATCGCAGCTCCGACGGCCATTCTGCGACACCATAGACACACTCAGGGAGCCGAAGTTCCTTGCATCTGCGAGGCGATTGCGTACACGGTTGCTGAAATGTTTTGCGATGACGCTAGTAGGCGTCTCTGTTCTTTTCTCGGCGGCCGATACATTTGCATTGCCGCGCAGTTCCGTAGCTTTATTGTGCAGGAATTAGCGGCGCCATCTGAATTAGGCCCATAGCGTGTATAATAATACGGCAGGCGCCATGTGATACACACGCAGATGAAATAACACGACTCCCGTTTTCCGTGTCGTTATTAATCATTTGAGGCGGCGGTGCCAGACATGCGGCAGGAAACCGGCACTGCACGCCGTATGGCAGCACGTGCGGCCCTAGGACAGAATGGGATGGATTATTGTCAGCTTGGCAAATGTAGGGATCAATGTGGGATCATCTCCTAGCCCTATAGACAGCCCCCAGTATAGGGATAACGCCGGTACTGACCAATCACATGTGAGGCCGATTCCAGCACACATGGCTCATGTGACCAGATCATACTAGATCCCGCTCCCCGTCAGAGGTCACTGTGGGATCACGTCCATAGGGACCATGTTTGGTGCGTGTGGGGTGGGCACTGTATACGGCAGAGTGTGTCAGGGCTGGGGATATTGATGTAATATACAGTATTCTGCTGAGTAAGGAGGTAAGAGCCAGTGATCACATTGTGCGTCTCTCTGTAGATCTCCTCCCTGTTTTGCTGCCTGGTGATGGATTACTGTGATCGGGGGAATCTGGCGGGAATCGTACAAGTTAGCAGAGAGCGGAAGACGATAACAGATGAGAAGGTAACTTGTGTCACTACCAGAAACCTGTGTAATACCTCTTATATACCTGCTGGGGGCGCTGCACAGATACACGGGCCCAATCACAGGGGTGGCTATGATGACGCGAATTGCGTGATTAGCCATCCGGCCCACCCACTTTACTTGGTAACTGGGCGGCTGGTTGGTGGGATGCAGGCCCCTCTGGGAGACTTGCCCCCTCTCCAGGGGTGCCGGGAGAGCCACACGATTTTCAGGAGCCTCGCGGCCGTTCCAGGAGAGTAGACCTGGTGCTGTAACCACGCGGACGCATGCGCAGACTGAAAACTTTGCGGCTTGTATCCGACGCCACAGCAGCGTCCAACTCTCAGTGAGGCTCAGAACGTGCTGTATGTGTGGGCAAAAGTTGAAGGAGGTGAATAATTTTCTGGCCAGGTCTGGGAATGTCGCTCCGCCCTAATCACGCATCGTTCTGCGACAACGGCGGCTTCATAGACTGTGTAACTGCTGGCGGATCTGGGCTCGCCTCCATCCTGCCCAATCAGGCGACATAAAACATAAAGAGCCTTAGTATTCCCCACCTGACCGGGCGACATGGGGCGACCTCACATCCACCAAACAGTTCCGCACTTCCATGGTGCAGATGCCGTGTTCTGTAACCCATAGCAACCAATTCACTCTCAATATTCATCTGTCTACTGCAGAATAGACTAATGACAACTAATATGAAACGTGAAACGTGCCAAGATCAGGAGTCTGATTATCAGACACTCTGGCCTGCAGCTATCCTGGTAACCTGTCCTGCATATACTGTAAGGTACTTCTGAGTAACTCATTTGTACCGTGTTGTCAGGGAATGCTGGGAGTTGTAGTCCTTTGTTAAAGCCAGAGATAGTACTGGTAATGAGCCGCGTTGTACATCATGTCCGGTGACGTAGGCGACCCCAGCCACGGCAGTAAGGCGTACATACGTGTTGATGGTTGTCATGTTTCTCTTACGTCCTAAGTGGATGCTGGGACTCCGTAAGGACCATGGGGATTAGCGGCTCCGCAGGAGACTGGGCACAACTAAAGAAAGCTTTAGGACTACCTGGTGTGCACTGGCTCCTCCCACTAAGACCCTCCTCCAGACCTCAGTTAGATTCTTGTGCCCGGCTGAGCTGGATGCACACTAGGGGCTCTCCTGAGCTCCTAGAAAGAAAGTATATTTAGGTTTTTTATTTTACAGTGAGATCTGCTGGCAACAGACTCACTGCAGCGAGGGACTAAGGGGAGAAGAAGCGAACCTACCTAACAGGTGGTAGTTTGGGCTTCTTAGGCTACTGGACACCATTAGCTCCAGAGGGATCGACCGCAGGACCCGACCTTGGTGTTCGTTCCCGGAGCCGCGCCGCCGTCCCCCTTACAGAGCCAGAAGCATGAAGAGTCCGGAAAATCGGCGGCAGAAGACTTCAGTCTTCACCAAGGTAGCGCACAGCACTGCAGCTGTGCGCCATTGCTCCTCATGTACACCTCACACTCCGGTCACTGATGGGTGCAGGGCGCTGGGGGGGGCGCCCTGAGGGCAATATATGACACCTTGGCTGGCAAATCTACATCATATATAGTCCTAGAGGCTATATAGATGTAAAATTACCCCTGCCAGTATTCCAGAAAAAGCGGGAGAAAGTCTGCCGAAAAAGGGGCGGGGCTTCTCCCTCAGCACACTGGCGCCATTTTCTCTTCACAGTGCAGCTGGAAGACAGCTCCCCAGGCTCTCCCCTGTAGTTTTCAGGCTCAAAGGGTTAAAAAGAGAGGGGGGGCACTAAATTTAGGCGCAATATATGTATACAAGCAGCTATTTGGGGAAAAATCACTCAGTGATAGTGTTAATCCCTGCATTATATAGCGCTCTGGTGTGTGCTGGCATACTCTCTCTCTGTCTCCCCAAAGGACTTTGTGGGGTCCTGTCCTCAGTCAGAGCATTCCCTGTGTGTGCGGTGTGTCGGTACGGCTGTGTCGACATGTTGGATGAGGAAGGTTACGTGGAGGCGGAGCAGAGGCCGATAAATGGGATGTCGCCCCCTGTGGGGCCGACACCAGAGTGGATGGATAGGTGGAAGGTATTAACCGACAGTGTCAACTCCTTACATAAAAGGCTGGATGACGTAACAGCTGTGGGACAGCCGGCTTCTCAGCCCGCGCCTGCCCAGGCGTCTCAAAGGCCATCACGGGCTCAAAAAACGCCCGTTACCTTAGATGGCAGACACAGATGTCGACACGGAGTCTGACTCCAGTGTCGACGAGGTTGAGACATATACACAATCCACTAGGAACATCCGTTACATGATCTCGGCAATTTACGCATTTTCTGACATGAACCCAAGTACCACATAAAAGGGGTTTTATTTTTGGGGAGAAAAAGCAGCCAGTGTTTTGTTCCCCCATCAGATGAATGAATGAAGTGTGTAAAGTAGCGTGGGTTCCCCCGATAAGAAACTGGTAATTTCTAAAAAGTTACTGATGGCGTACCCTTTCCCGCCAGAGGATAGGTCACGTTGGGAGATATCCCCTAGGGTGGATAAGGCGCTCACACGTTTGTCAAAAGGTGGCACTGCCGTCTTAGGATACGGCCACCTTGAAGGAACCTGCTGATAAAAAGCAGGAGGCGATCCTGAAGTCTGTATATACACACTCAGGTTATATACTGAAACCTGCAATTGCCTCAGCATAAATAGTGCTGCTGCAGCGTGGTCTGATACCCTGTCAGATAATATTAATACGCTAAGACAGGGATAATATTTTGCTAACATTGAGCATATTTAAGACGTTGTCTTATATATAAAGGATGCACAGAGGGATATTTGCCGGCTGGCATCCAGAATTAATGCAATGTCCATTCTGCCAGGAGGGTATTAGAAACCCGGCAGTGGACAGGTGATGCTGCCTGTAAAAGGCACATGGAGTTTCTGCCTTATAAGGGTGAGGAATTGTTTGGGGATGGTCTCTGGGACCTCGTATCCAAAGCAACAGCTGGGAATAAAAAATTTTTACCTCAGGTTTCCTCACAGCCTAAGAAAGCACCGTATTTTCAGGTACAGTCCTTTCGGCTTCAGAAAAGCAAGCGGGTCAAGGGCGCACCAACAGCTGCACCAACAGCCAGTTCCCAGGATCAAAAATCTTCCCCCGCTTCCTCTGAGTCCACCGCATGACGCTGGGGCTCCACAGGTGGAGACAGGTGCGGTAGGGGCGCGTCTCGGGAACTTCAGGGACCAGTGGGCTTGCCCACAGGTGGATCTCTTGGTTCTGCAAATAGTATCACAGGGATACAGGCTGGAGTTCGAGGCGACTCCCCCTCGCCGTTACCTCACATCAGCCTTGCCTGCTGCCCTCGGAGAAAGGTAGTACTGGCGGCAATTCACAAGCTGTACTTCCAGCAGGTGAAATCAAGGTACCCCTCCTTCAACAAGGCCGGGGTTACTATTCCAAAATGTTGTGGTACCGAAACCAGACGGTTCGGTGAGACCCATTCTAAAATGGAAAGCCTTAAACACTTATATACGAAGGTTCAAGTTCAAAATGGAATCGCTCAGGGCGATTATTGCAAGCCTGGAGAATTTCATGGTATCACTGGACATCAAGGATGCTTACCTGCATGTCCCTATTTACCCTCTTCACCAGGAGTACCTCAATATTGTGGTACAGGATTGTCATTACCAATTCCAGCCGTTGCCGTTGGTCTGTCCCCGGCACCGAGGTATTTACCAAGGTAATGGCCGAAATAATTATCCCGTACTTGGACGATCTCCTTATAAAGGCGAGGTCCAGGGAGCAGTTGTTCGTCGGAGTAGCACTATCTCGGGAAGTGCTACAACAGCACGGCTGGTTTCTGAATATTCCAAAGTCGCAGCTGGTTCCTACGACGCGTCTACTGTTCCTGGGTATGGTTCTGGACACAGAACAGGATAAAAAGGTTTTCTCCCGGAGGAGAAGTCCAAGGAGTTGTTGTCTCTAGACAGAGACCTCCTAATACGTATACAGGTGTCGGTGCATCAATGCACGCGAGCCCTGGGAAAGATGGTAGCTTCTTCCGAAGAAATTCCATTCGCCAAGTCCCATGCAAGTATTTTCCAGTGGGATCTGTTGGACAAGTGGTCCGGGTCGCATCTTCAGATGCATCGGCGGATAACCCTGTCTCCAAGGGTCAGGGTGTCGCTGTTGTGGTGGCTGCAGAGTGCTCATCTTCTAGGGGGCCGCAGATTCGGCATACAGGACTGGGTCCTGGTGGCCACGGATGCCAGCCTTCGAGGCTGGGGGGCAGCCACACAGGGAAGGAACTTCCAAGGCTATGGAAAAGTCAGGAGACTTCCCTACACATAAATATTCTGGAACTGAGGGCCATTTACAATGCCCTAAGTCAGGCTAGACCCCTGCTTCAACACCGGCCGGTGCTGATCCAGTCAGACAACATCACGGCGATCGCTCATGTAAACCGACAGGGCGGCACAGGAAGCAGGATGGCGATGGCAGAAGCCACAAGGATTCTCCGATGGGCGGAAAATCATGTGTTAGCACTGTCAGCAGTGTTCATTCCCGGAGTGGACAACTGAGAAGCAGACTTTCTCAGAAGACACGACCTCCACCCGGGAGAGTGGGGACTTCATCCAGAAGTCTTCCAAATGATTGTACACCGTTGGGAAAGGCCACAGGTGGACATGATGGCGTCCCGCCTCAACTAAAAGTTACAAAGATATTGCGCCAGGTCAAGGACCCTCAGGCGATAGCTGTGGACACTCTGGTAACACCGTGGGTGTACCAGTCGGTGTATGTGTTCCCTTCTCTGCCTCTCTTACCCAGGGTAATGAGAATAATAAGAAGGAGAGGAGTAAGAACTATACTCATTGTTCCGGGTTGGCCAAGAAGAGCTTGGTAACCAGAACTCCAAGAAATGATCTCAGAGGACCTATGGCCTCTGCCGCTCAGACAGGACCTGCTGCAGCAGGGGGCCTGTCTGTTTCAAGACGTACCGCGGCTGCGTTGACGGCATGGCGGTTGAACGCCGGATCCTGAAGGAAAAGGGAATTCCGGAGGAAGTTATCCCTACGCTATTTAAAGCTAGGAAAGAAGTGAACGCAAACCATTATCACCGCATATGGCGAAAATATGTTGCGTACTGTGAGGCCAGGAAGGCCCCAAAGGAGAAATTTCAGCTAGGTCGATTTCTGCACTTCCTACAGTCAGAGGTGACTATGGGCCTAAAATTGGGTTCCATTAAGGTCCAGATTTCGGCTCTATCGATTTTCTTCCAAAATTGAATTGGCTTCACTGCCTGAAGTTCAGACTTTTGTTAAGGGAGTGCTGCATAGTCAGCCCCCGTTTGTGCCTCCAGTGGCACCATGGGATCTCAACGTGGTGTTGGATTTCCTGAAGTCGCATTGGGTTGAGCCACTTAAATCCGTGGAGCTATAATACCTCACGTGGAAAGTGGTCATTCTGTGGGCCTTGGCGTCGGCCAGGCGTGTATCAGAATTGACGGCTTTGTCATACAAAAGCCTTTATCTGTTTTTTATATGGATAAGGCGGAATTGAGGACTCGTTCCCAATTCCTTCCTAAGGTGGTATCAGTTTTTCATGTGAACCAACCTATTGTGGTGCCTGCGGCTACTTGGGACTTGGAGGATTCCAAGTTACTGGATGTAGTCAGGGCCCTGAAAAGTATATGTTTCCAGGACGGCTGGAGTCAGAAAGACTGACTCGCTATTTATCCTGTATGCACCCAACAAGCTGGGTGCTCCTGCTTCTAAGCAGACGGTTGCTCGCTGGATCTGTAGCACGATTCAACTTGCACATTCTGCGGCTGGACTGCCGCACCCTAAATCTGTAAAAGCCCATTCCACAAGGAAAGGGGCTCTTCTTAGGCGGCTGCCCGAGGGGTCTCGGCTTTACAATTTTGCCGAGCTGTTACTTGGTCGGGTTCAAACATTTTTGTAAGAGTCTACAAGTTTGATACCCTGGCTGAGGAGGACCTAGAGTTTGCTCATTCGGTGCTGCAGAGTCATCCGCACTCTCCCGCCGGTTTGGGAGCTTTGGTATAATCCCCATGGTCCTTACGGAGTCCCAGCATCCACTTAGGACGTCAGAGAAAGTAAGATTTTACTCACCGGTAAATCTATTTCTCGTAGTCCGTAGTGGATGCTGGGCGCCCATCCCAAGTGCGGATTGTCTGCAATACTTGTATATAGTTATTGCCTAACTAAAGGGTTATTGTTGAGCCATCTGTTGAGAGGCTCAGTTATATTTCATACTGTTAACTGGGTATAGTATCACGAGTTATACGGTGTGATTGGTGTGGCTGGTATGAGTCTTACCCGGGATTCAAAATCCTTCCTTATTGTGTCAGCTCTTCCGGGCACAGTATCCTAACTGAGGTCTGGAGGAGGGTCTTAGTGGGAGGAGCCAGTGCACACCAGGTAGTCCTAAAGCTTTCTTTAGTTGTGCCCAGTCTCCTGCGGAGCCGCTAATCCCCATGGTCCTTACGGAGTCCCAGCATCCACTACGGACTACGAGAAATAGATTTACCGGTGAGTAAAATCTTATTATCTCCCGCCTCTCTTTTCAGATGATTCAGCGTTTTCTCGGCCACGTGATGAGCGCGTTAGTTTATATCCACAGTAAGAACGTCACCCACAGGTAGGTGTCACTCGCCACGCTCACCCACAGGTAGGTGTCACTCTCCACGCTCACCCACAGGTAGGTGTCACTGTCCACGCTCACCCACAGGTAGGTGTCACTCTGCGCTCAGCGGCTTTCCTCACTAGATGCCTGGACCTCAGGGAAGGGGATCTCCAGGTGTCCTTACACTTGTCCTCCTGGTCTGAGGCGTCTCAGACACACTGTAGGCCTGATAATGATACGCACTAACCATCGACATCTCCTCCTATGATTGACCATCGATGTCAGTGGTTTTAAACCATTGGTTAGACACCATCGATTGCTGACTGACTTGTGCAGATGGCACCCACGTATACGCACACCACAGCTGGCACTAACCACTGAGGCAGTGGTGAAACTAGTCATCCTCATCATCATACCATCGATGGTGGCTAAACTTTGATTGATGACCAACTCCACAGACCAGAGGGAACCGTCTATGCTCCGGCCTATGCAGCGCCATCACCCTACAGCCGGCAGCGCCAGGTGGGAAAATGCCAACATGGAAAACGGCACAGGTGCTGCACCAGCTGTATGATGGGGAGGGGTGGCGCACTAGTAGCGCCCGCTTAGGGTAGCCGGGTCTCCTGGTTACCGTGGGAGGAATGCTAAGACCCAGGCTGGCGAGTATTAGAGCATACAGAGGAACGGCTCTGTCTCCGGGGCCGGTTTCCATCTGGGGGTCTATGGCTTCTATTAATGACTGTTATGGAATCCATCAGGGAACAGGGTGATAATGAGTCATGTGACACAAGTAGGAGGGGCCTGGTGTGCGAGACGTGGAAAGTGGAACGCACAGGTTCCTGCAGTATACATCTGATAAGTCGTTATCGTCTCTTCCTGCAGGAACATCAAGCCCAGCAATATCCTGCTGAATAATGATGATGTATTTGTGATAAGTGATTTTCTCCCGGAGGCGCTGGCGACAGATTACACCAAGATGAACATAAGGGTGGATGCGGGTGAGCCGGAAGATCTCCGTCATTAATGGGGGTGTTCACTTTCTCATTCCTTGTATTTGCTGACTTGTACGCGCCTTCCTGCAATCTTTAATTAAATGCAACTAGTAGTTTTCTGTTCTGTTCTGCGCTCTTATCCGGTCCTCAGACATGAATTTCCTAGATGTGGAAACTTCATGCAGTTCGCAATTTCATTGTCTTCATCTTCCTCACATCATTCCGCTATATTGCTCCTGACTCTGAGTCGGATGCTTCGCTTCACGGTCTGCGTCTGCTGCCGGTACTGCCTCTGCCACTTTATGCAAATGCCACTACACGCCCTCTCCTGGTGCACAGCCGGGTATCTGAGTGCCAGGACTGGGGCGCCCACTGTCAGTGCCCATAGACACTGTAATACCACTACACGCCCTCTCCTGGTGCACAGCCGGGCGTCTACATGTGCCAGGACTGGGGGGCAGACTGTCAGTGCCCATAGACACTGTAATACCACTACACGCCCTCTCCTGGTGCACAGCCGGGCGTCTACATGTGCCAGGACTGGGGCGCAGACTGTCAGTGCCCATAGACACTGTAATACCACTACACGCCCTCTCCTGGTGCACAGCCGGGCGTCTGCATGTGCCAGGACTGGAGCGCAGACTGTCAGTGCCCATAGACACTGTAATACCACTACACGCCCTCTCCTGGTGCACAGCCGGGCATCTGCATGTGCCAGGACTGGGGCGCAGACTGTCAGTGCCCATAGACACTGTAATACCACTGCACGCCCTCTCCTGGTGCACAGCCGGGCGTCTGCATGTGCCAGGACTGGGGCGCAGACTGTCAGTGCCCATAGACACTGTAATAACACTACACGCCCTCTCCTGGTGCACAGCCGGGCGTCTGCATGTGCCAGGACTGGGGCGCAGACTGTCAGTGCCCATAGACACTGTAATATCACTACACGCCCTCTCCTGGTGCACAGCCGGGCGTCTGCATGTGCCAGGACTGGGGCGACCACTGTCAGTGCCCATAGACACTGTAATACCACTACACGCCCTCTCCTGGTGCACAGCCGGGCGTCTACATGTGCCAGGACTGGGGCGCAGACTGTCAGTGCCCATAGACACTGTAATACCACTACACGCCCTCTCCTGGTGCACAGCCGGGCGTCTGCATGTGCCAGGACTGGGGCGCAGACTCTCAATGCCCATAGACACTGTAATACCACTACACGCCCTCTCCTGGTGCACAGCCGGGCGTCTGCATGTGCCAGGACTGGGGCGCCCACTGTCAGTGCCCATAGACACTGTAATACCACTACACGCCCTCTCCTGGTGCACAGCCGGGCGTCTGCATGTGCCAGGACTGGGGCGCAGACTGTCAGTGCCCATAGACACTGTAATACCACTACACGCCCTCTCCTGGTGCACAGCCGGGCGTCTGCATGTCCCAGGACTGGGGTGCAGACTGTCAGTGCCCATAGACACTGTAATACCACTACACGCCCTCTCCTGGTGCACAGCCGGGCGTCTGCATGTGCCAGGACTGGGGCGCAGACTGTCAGTGCCCATAGACACTGTAATACCACTACACGCCCTCTCCTGGTGCACAGCCGGGCGTCTGCATGTGCCAGGACTGGGGCGCAGACTGTCAGTGCCCATAGACACTGTAATACCACTACACGCCCTCTCCTGGTGCACAGCCGGGCGTCTACATGTGCCAGGACTGGGGCGCAGACTGTCAGTGCCCATAGACACTGTAATACCACTACACGCCCTCTCCTGGTGCACAGCCGGGCGTCTGCATGTGCCAGGACTGGGGCGCAGACTGTCAGTGCCCATAGACACTGTAATACCACTACACGCCCTCTCCTGGTGCACAGCCGGGCGTCTGCATGTGCCAGGACTGGGGCGCAGACTGTCAGTGCCCATAGACACTGTAATACCACTACACGCCCTCTCCTGGTGCACAGCCGGGCGTCTGCATGTGCCAGGACTGGGGCGCAGACTGTCAGTGCCCATAGACACTGTAATACCACTACACGCCCTCTCCTGGTGCACAGCCGGGCGTCTGCATGTGCCAGGACTGGGGCGCAGACTGTCAGTGCCCATAGACACTGTAATACCACTACACGCCCTCTCCTGGTGCACAGCCGGGCGTCTACATGTGCCAGGACTGGGGCGCAGACTGTCAGTGCCCATAGACACTGTAATACCACTACACGCCCTCTCCTGGTGCACAGCCGGGCGTCTGCATGTGCCAGGACTGGGGCGCAGACTGTCAGTGCCCATAGACACTGTAATACCACTACACGCCCTCTCCTGGTGCACAGCCGGGCGTCTGCATGTGCCAGGACTGGGGCGCAGACTGTCAGTGCCCATAGACACTGTAATACCACTACACGCCCTCTCCTGGTGCACAGCCGGGCGTCTGGATGTGCCAGGACTGGGGCGCAGACTGTCAGTGCCCATAGACACTGTAATACCACTACACGCCCTCTCCTGGTGCACAGCCGGGCGTCTGCATGTGCCAGGACTGGGGTGACCACTGTCAGTGCCCATAGACACTGTAATACCACTACACGCCCACTCCTGGTGCACAGCCGGGCGTCTGCATGTGCCAGGACTGGGGCGACCACTGTCAGTGCCCATAGACACTGTAATACCACTACACGCCCTCTCCTGGTGCACAGCCGGGTATCTGCATGTGCCAGGACTGGGGCGCAGACTGTCAGTGCCCATAGACACTGTAATACCACTACACGCCCTCTCCTGGTGCACAGCCGGGCGTCTGCATGTGCCAGGACTGGGGCGCCCACTGTCAGTGCCCATAGACACTGTAATACCACTACACGCCCTCTCCTGGTGCACAGCCGGGCGTCTGCATGTGCCAGGACTGGGGCGCAGACTGTCAGTGCCCATAGTCACTGTAATACCACTACACGCCCTCTCCTGGTGCACAGCCGGGCGTCTGCATGTGCCAGGACTGGGGCGCAGACTGTCAGTGCCCATAGACACTGTAATACCACTACTCGCCCTCTCCTGGTGCACAGCTGGGCGTCTGCATGTGCCAGGACTGGGGCGCAGACTGTCAGTGCCCATAGACACTGTAATACCACTACACGCCCTCTCCTGGTGCACAGCCGGGCGTCTGCATGTGCCAGGACTGGGGCACCCACTGTCAGTGCCCATAGACACTGTAATACCACTACACGCCCTCTCCTGGTGCACAGCCGGGCGTCTACATGTGCCAGGACTGGGGCGCAGACTGTCAGTGCCCATAGACACTGTAATACCACTACACGCCCTCTCCTGGTGCACAGCCGGGCGTCTGCATGTGCCAGGACTGGGGCGCCCACTGTCAGTGCCCATAGACACTGTAATACCACTACACGCCCTCTCCTGGTGCACAGCCGGGCGTCTGCATGTGCCAGGACTGGGGCGCAGACTGTCAGTGCCCATAGACACTGTAATACCACTACACGCCCTCTCCTGGTGCACAGCCGGGCGTCTGCATGTCCCAGGACTGGGGTGCAGACTGTCAGTGCCCATAGACACTGTAATACCACTACACGCCCTCTCCTGGTGCACAGCCGGGCGTCTGCATGTGCCAGGACTGGGGCGCAGACTGTCAGTGCCCATAGACACTGTAATACCACTACACGCCCTCTCCTGGTGCACAGCCGGGCGTCTGCATGTCCCAGGACTGGGGTGCAGACTGTCAGTGCCCATAGACACTGTAATACCACTACACGCCCTCTCCTGGTGCACAGCCGGGCGTCTGCATGTGCCAGGACTGGGGCGCAGACTGTCAGTGCCCATAGACACTGTAATACCACTACACGCCCTCTCCTGGTGCACAGCCGGGCGTCTGCATGTGCCAGGACTGGGGCGCAGACTGTCAGTGCCCATAGACACTGTAATACCACTACACGCCCTCTCCTGGTGCACAGCCGGGCGTCTACATGTGCCAGGACTGGGGCGCAGACTGTCAGTGCCCATAGACACTGTAATACCACTACACGCCCTCTCCTGGTGCACAGCCGGGCGTCTGCATGTGCCAGGACTGGGGCGCAGACTGTCAGTGCCCATAGACACTGTAATACCACTACACGCCCTCTCCTGGTGCACAGCCGGGCGTCTGCATGTGCCAGGACTGGGGCGCAGACTGTCAGTGCCCATAGACACTGTCATACCACTACACGCCCTCTCCTGGTGCACAGCCGGGCGTCTGCATGTGCCAGGACTGGGGCGCAGACTGTCAGTGCCCATAGACACTGTAATACCACTACACGCCCTCTCCTGGTGCACAGCCGGGCGTCTGCATGTGCCAGGACTGGGGCGCAGACTGTCAGTGCCCATAGACACTGTAATACCACTACACGCCCTCTCCTGGTGCACAGCCGGGCGTCTGCATGTGCCAGGACTGGGGCGCAGACTGTCAGTGCCCATAGACACTGTAATACCACTACACGCCCTCTCCTGGTGCACAGCCGGGCGTCTGCATGTGCCAGGACTGGGGCGCCCACTGTCAGTGCCCATAGACACTGTAATACCACTACACGCCCTCTCCTGGTGCACAGCCGGGCGTCTGCATGTGCCAGGACTGGGGCGCAGACTGTCAGTGCCCATAGACACTGTAATACCACTACACGCCCTCTCCTGGTGCACAGCCGGGCGTCTGCATGTGCCAGGACTGGGGCGACCACTGTCAGTGCCCATAGACACTGTAATACCACTACACGCCCTCTCCTGGTGCACAGCCGGGCGTCTGCATGTGCCAGGACTGGGGCGACCACTGTCAGTGCCCATAGACACTGTAATACCACTACACGCCCTCTCCTGGTGCACAGCCGGGTATCTGCATGTGCCAGGACTGGGGCGCAGACTGTCAGTGCCCATAGACACTGTAATACCACTACACGCCCTCTCCTGGTGCACAGCCGGGCATCTGCATGTGCCAGGACTGGGGCGCCCACTGTCAGTGCCCATAGACACTGTAATACCACTACACGCCCTCTCCTGGTGCACAGCCGGGCGTCTGCATGTGCCAGGACTGGGGCGCAGACTGTCAGTGCCCATAGACACTGTAATACCACTACACGCCCTCTCCTGGTGCACAGCCGGGCGTCTGCATGTGCCAGGACTGGGGCGCAGACTGTCAGTGCCCATAGACACTGTAATACCACTACACGCCCTCTCCTGGTGCACAGCTGGGCGTCAGCATGTGCCAGGACTGGGGCGCAGACTCTCAGTGCCCATAGACACTGTAATACCACTACACGCCCTCTCCTGGTGCACAGCCGGGCGTCTGCATGTGCCAGGACTGGGGCGCAGACTCTCAATGCCCATAGACACTGTAATACCACTACACGCCCTCTCCTGGTGCACAGCCGGGCGTCTGCATGTGCCAGGACTGGGGCGCCCACTGTCAGTGCCCATAGACACTGTAATACCACTACACGCCCTCTCCTGGTGCACAGCCGGGCGTCTGCATGTCCCAGGACTGGGGCGCAGACTGTCAGTGCCCATAGACACTGTAATACCACTACACGCCCTCTCCTGGTGCACAGCCGGGCGTCTGCATGTCCCAGGACTGGGGCGCAGACTGTCAGTGCCCATAGACACTGTAATACCACTACACGCCCTCTCCTGGTGCACAGCCGGGCGTCTGCATGTCCCAGGACTGGGGCGCAGACTGTCAGTGCCCATAGACACTGTAATACCACTACACGCCCTCTCCTGGTGCACAGCCGGGCGTCTGCATGTCCCAGGACTGGGGTGCAGACTGTCAGTGCCCATAGACACTGTAATACCACTACACGCCCTCTCCTGGTGCACAGCCGGGCGTCTGCATGTGCCAGGACTGGGGCGCAGACTGTCAGTGCCCATAGACACTGTAATACCACTACACGCCCTCTCCTGGTGCACAGCCGGGCGTCTGCATGTGCCAGGACTGGGGCGCAGACTGTCAGTGCCCATAGACACTGTAATACCACTACACGCCCTCTCCTGGTGCACAGCCGGGCGTCTGCATGTGCCAGGACTGGGGCGCCCACTGTCAGTGCCCATAGACACTGTAATACCACTACACGCCCTCTCCTGGTGCACAGCCGGGCGTCTGCATGTGCCAGGACTGGGGCGCAGACTGTCAGTGCCCATAGACACTGTAATACCACTACACGCCCTCTCCTGGTGCACAGCCGGGCGTCTGCATGTGCCAGGACTGGGGCGCAGACTGTCAGTGCCCATAGACACTGTAATACCACTACACGCCCTCTCCTGGTGCACAGCCGGGCGTCTGCATGTGCCAGGACTGGGGCGCCCACTGTCAGTGCCCATAGACACTGTAATACCACTACACGCCCTCTCCTGGTGCACAGCCGGGCGTCTGCATGTGCCAGGACTGGGGCGCAGACTGTCAGTGCCCATAGACACTGTAATACCACTACACGCCCTCTCCTGGTGCACAGCCGGGCGTCTGCATGTGCCAGGACTGGGGCGCAGACTGTCAGTGCCCATAGACACTGTAATACCACTACACGCCCTCTCCTGGTGCACAGCCGGGCGTCTGCATGTGCCAGGACTGGGGCGCAGACTGTCAGTGCCCATAGACACTGTAATACCACTACACGCCCTCTCCTGGTGCACAGCCGGGCGTCTGCATGTGCCAGGACTGGGGCGCAGACTGTCAGTGCCCATAGACACTGTAATACCACTACACGCCCTCTCCTGGTGCACAGCCGGGAGTCTGCATGTGCCAGGACTGGGGCGCAGACTGTCAGTGCCCATAGACACTGTAATACCACTACACGCCCTCTCCTGGTGCACAGCCGGGCGTCTGCATGTGCCAGGACTGGGGCGCAGACTGTCAGTGCCCATAGACACTGTAATACCACTACACGCCCTCTCCTGGTGCACAGCCGGGCGTCTGCATGTGCCAGGACTGGGGCGCAGACTGTCAGTGCCCATAGACACTGTAATACCACTACACGCCCTCTCCTGGTGCACAGCCGGGCGTCTGCATGTGCCAGGACTGGGGCGCAGACTGTCAGTGCCCATAGACACTGTAATACCACTACACGCCCTCTCCTGGTGCACAGCCGGGCGTCTGGATGTGCCAGGACTGGGGCGCAGACTGTCAGTGCCCATAGACACTGTAATACCACTACACGCCCTCTCCTGGTGCACAGCCGGGCGTCTGCATGTGCCAGGACTGGGGCGACCACTGTCAGTGCCCATAGACACTGTAATACCACTACACGCCCACTCCTGGTGCACAGCCGGGCGTCTGCATGTGCCAGGACTGGGGCGACCACTGTCAGTGCCCATAGACACTGTAATACCACTACACGCCCTCTCCTGGTGCACAGCCGGGTATCTGCATGTGCCAGGACTGGGGCGCAGACTGTCAGTGCCCATAGACACTGTAATACCACTACACGCCCTCTCCTGGTGCACAGCCGGGCGTCTGCATGTGCCAGGACTGGGGCGCAGACTGTCAGTGCCCATAGACACTGTAATACCACTACACGCCCTCTCCTGGTGCACAGCCGGGCGTCTGCATGTGCCAGGACTGGGGCGCAGACTGTCAGTGCCCATAGACACTGTAATACCACTACACGCCCTCTCCTGGTGCACAGCCGGGCGTCTGCATGTGCCAGGACTGGGGCGCAGACTGTCAGTGCCCATAGACACTGTAATACCACTACTCGCCCTCTCCTGGTGCACAGCCGGGCGTCTGCATGTGCCAGGACTGGGGCACCCACTGTCAGTGCCCATAGACACTGTAATACCACTACACGCCCTCTCCTGGTGCACAGCCGGGCGTCTGCATGTGCCAGGACTGGGGCACCCACTGTCAGTGCCCATAGACACTGTAATACCACTACACGCCCTCTCCTGGTGCACAGCCGGGCGTCTACATGTGCCAGGACTGGGGCGCAGACTGTCAGTGCCCATAGACACTGTAATACCACTACACGCCCTCTCCTGGTGCACAGCCGGGCGTCTGCATGTGCCAGGACTGGGGCGCCCACTGTCAGTGCCCATAGACACTGTAATACCACTACACGCCCTCTCCTGGTGCACAGCCGGGCGTCTGCATGTGCCAGGACTGGGGCGCAGACTGTCAGTGCCCATAGACACTGTAATACCACTACACGCCCTCTCCTGGTGCACAGCCGGGCGTCTGCATGTCCCAGGACTGGGGTGCAGACTGTCAGTGCCCATAGACACTGTAATACCACTACACGCCCTCTCCTGGTGCACAGCCGGGCGTCTGCATGTGCCAGGACTGGGGCGCAGACTGTCAGTGCCCATAGACACTGTAATACCACTACACGCCCTCTCCTGGTGCACAGCCGGGCGTCTGCATGTCCCAGGACTGGGGCGCAGACTGTCAGTGCCCATAGACACTGTAATACCACTACACGCCCTCTCCTGGTGCACAGCCGGGCGTCTGCATGTGCCAGGACTGGGGCGCAGACTGTCAGTGCCCATAGACACTGTCATACCACTACACGCCCTCTCCTGGTGCACAGCCGGGCGTCTGCATGTGCCAGGACTGGGGCGCAGACTGTCAGTGCCCATAGACACTGTAATACCACTACACGCCCTCTCCTGGTGCACAGCCGGGCGTCTGCATGTGCCAGGACTGGGGCGCAGACTGTCAGTGCCCATAGACACTGTAATACCACTACACGCCCTCTCCTTATGCACAGCCGGGCGTCTGCATGTGCCAGGACTGGGGCGCAGACTGTCAGTGCCCATAGACACTGTAATACCACTACACGCCCTCTCCTGGTGCACAGCCGGGCGTCTGCATGTGCCAGGACTGGGGCGCCCACTGTCAGTGCCCATAGACACTGTAATACCACTACACGCCCTCTCCTGGTGCACAGCCGGGCGTCTGCATGTGCCAGGACTGGGGCGCAGACTGTCAGTGCCCATAGACACTGTAATACCACTACACGCCCTCTCCTGGTGCACAGCCGGGCGTCTGCATGTGCCAGGACTGGGGCGACCACTGTCAGTGCCCATAGACACTGTAATACCACTACACGCCCTCTCCTGGTGCACAGCCGGGCGTCTGCATGTGCCAGGACTGGGGCGACCACTGTCAGTGCCCATAGACACTGTAATACCACTACACGCCCTCTCCTGGTGCACAGCCGGGCGTCTGCATGTGCCAGGACTGGGGCGCAGACTGTCAGTGCCCATAGACACTGTAATACCACTACACGCCCTCTCCTGGTGCACAGCCGGGCGTCTGCATGTGCCAGGACTGGGGCGCAGACTGTCAGTGCCCATAGACACTGTAATACAACTACACGCCCTCTCCTGGTGCACAGCTGGGCGTCTGCATGTGCCAGGACTGGGGCGCAGACTGTCAGTGCCCATAGACACTGTAATACCACTACACGCCCTCTCCTGGTGCACAGCCGGGCGTCTGCATGTGCCAGGACTGGGGCGCAGACTGTCAGTGCCCATAGACACTGTAATACAACTACACGCCCTCTCCTGGTGCACAGCTGGGCGTCTGCATGTGCCAGGACTGGGGCGCAGACTGTCAGTGCCCATAGACACTGTAATACCACTACACGCCCTCTCCTGGTGCACAGCCGGGCGTCTGCATGTGCCAGGACTGGGGCGCAGACTCTCAATGCCCATAGACACTGTAATACCACTACACGCCCTCTCCTGGTGCACAGCCGGGCGTCTGCATGTGCCAGGACTGGGGCGCCCACTGTCAGTGCCCATAGACACTGTAATACCACTACACGCCCTCTCCTGGTGCACAGCCGGGCGTCTGCATGTCCTAGGACTGGGGTGCAGACTGTCAGTGCCCATAGACACTGTAATACCACTACACGCCCTCTCCTGGTGCACAGCCGGGCGTCTGCATGTGCCAGGACTGGGGCGCAGACTGTCAGTGCCCATAGACACTGTAATACCACTACACGCCCTCTCCTGGTGCACAGCCGGGCGTCTGCATGTGCCAGGACTGGGGCGCAGACTGTCAGTGCCCATAGACACTGTCATACCACTACACGCCCTCTCCTGGTGCACAGCCGGGCGTCTGCATGTGCCAGGACTGGGGCGCAGACTGTCAGTGCCCATAGACACTGTAATACCACTACACGCCCTCTCCTGGTGCACAGCCGGGTATCTGCATGTGCCAGGACTGGGGCGCCCACTGTCAGTGCCCATAGACACTGTAATACCACTACACGCCCTCTCCTGGTGCACAGCCGGGCGTCTGCATGTGCCAGGACTGGGGCGCAGACTGTCAGTGCCCATAGACACTGTAATACCACTACACGCCCTCTCCTGGTGCACAGCCGGGCGTCTGCATGTCCCAGGACTGGGGTGCAGACTGTCAGTGCCCATAGACACTGTAATACCACTACACGCCCTCTCCTGGTGCACAGCCGGGCGTCTGCATGTGCCAGGACTGGGGCGCAGACTGTCAGTGCCCATAGACACTGTAATACCACTACACGCCCTCTCCTGGTGCACAGCCGGGCGTCTGCATGTCCCAGGACTGGGGCGCAGACTGTCAGTGCCCATAGACACTGTAATACCACTACACGCCCTCTCCTGGTGCACAGCCGGGCGTCTGCATGTGCCAGGACTGGGGCGCAGACTGTCAGTGCCCATAGACACTGTAATACCACTACACGCCCTCTCCTGGTGCACAGCCGGGCGTCTGCATGTGCCAGGACTGGGGCGCAGACTGTCAGTGCCCATAGACACTGTAATACCACTACACGCCCTCTCCTGGTGCACAGCCGGGCGTCTACATGTGCCAGGACTGGGGCGCAGACTGTCAGTGCCCATAGACACTGTAATACCACTACACGCCCTCTCCTGGTGCACAGCCGGGCGTCTGCATGTGCCAGGACTGGGGCGCAGACTGTCAGTGCCCATAGACACTGTAATACCACTACACGCCCTCTCCTGGTGCACAGCCGGGCGTCTGCATGTGCCAGGACTGGGGCGCAGACTGTCAGTGCCCATAGACACTGTCATACCACTACACGCCCTCTCCTGGTGCACAGCCGGGCGTCTGCATGTGCCAGGACTGGGGCGCAGACTGTCAGTGCCCATAGACACTGTAATACCACTACACGCCCTCTCCTGGTGCACAGCCGGGCGTCTGCATGTGCCAGGACTGGGGCGCAGACTGTCAGTGCCCATAGACACTGTAATACCACTACACGCCCTCTCCTTATGCACAGCCGGGCGTCTGCATGTGCCAGGACTGGGGCGCAGACTGTCAGTGCCCATAGACACTGTAATACCACTACACGCCCTCTCCTGGTGCACAGCCGGGCGTCTGCATGTGCCAGGACTGGGGCGCCCACTGTCAGTGCCCATAGACACTGTAATACCACTACACGCCCTCTCCTGGTGCACAGCCGGGCGTCTGCATGTGCCAGGACTGGGGCGCAGACTGTCAGTGCCCATAGACACTGTAATACCACTACACGCCCTCTCCTGGTGCACAGCCGGGTGTCTGCATGTGCCAGGACTGGGGCGACCACTGTCAGTGCCCATAGACACTGTAATACCACTACACGCCCTCGTCCTGGTGCACAGCCGGGCGTCTGCATGTGCCAGGACTGGGGCGACCACTGTCAGTGCCCATAGACACTGTAATACCACTACACGCCCTCTCCTGGTGCACAGCCGGGCGTCTGCATGTGCCAGGACTGGGGCGCAGACTGTCAGTGCCCATAGACACTGTAATACCACTACACGCCCTCTCCTGGTGCACAGCCGGGCGTCTGCATGTGCCAGGACTGGGGCGCAGACTGTCAGTGCCCATAGACACTGTAATACAACTACACGCCCTCTCCTGGTGCACAGCTGGGCGTCTGCATGTGCCAGGACTGGGGCGCAGACTGTCAGTGCCCATAGACACTGTAATACCACTACACGCCCTCTCCTGGTGCACAGCCGGGCGTCTGCATGTGCCAGGACTGGGGCGCAGACTGTCAGTGCCCATAGACACTGTAATACAACTACACGCCCTCTCCTGGTGCACAGCTGGCGTCTGCATGTGCCAGGACTGGGGCGCAGACTGTCAGTGCCCATAGACACTGTAATACCACTACACGCCCTCTCCTGGTGCACAGCCGGGCGTCTGCATGTGCCAGGACTGGGGCGCAGACTCTCAATGCCCATAGACACTGTAATACCACTACACGCCCTCTCCTGGTGCACAGCCGGGCGTCTGCATGTGCCAGGACTGGGGCGCCCACTGTCAGTGCCCATAGACACTGTAATACCACTACACGCCCTCTCCTGGTGCACAGCCGGGCGTCTGCATGTGCCAGGACTGGGGCGCAGACTGTCAGTGCCCATAGACACTGTAATACCACTACACGCCCTCTCCTGGTGCACAGCCGGGCGTCTGCATGTCCTAGGACTGGGGTGCAGACTGTCAGTGCCCATAGACACTGTAATACCACTACACGCCCTCTCCTGGTGCACAGCCGGGCGTCTGCATGTGCCAGGACTGGGGCGCAGACTGTCAGTGCCCATAGACACTGTAATACCACTACACGCCCTCTCCTGGTGCACAGCCGGGCGTCTGCATGTGCCAGGACTGGGGCGCAGACTGTCAGTGCCCATAGACACTGTCATACCACTACACGCCCTCTCCTGGTGCACAGCCGGGCGTCTGCATGTGCCAGGACTGGGGCGCAGACTGTCAGTGCCCATAGACACTGTAATACCACTACACGCCCTCTCCTGGTGCACAGCCGGGTATCTGCATGTGCCAGGACTGGGGCGCAGACTGTCAGTGCCCATAGACACTGTAATACCACTACACGCCCTCTCCTGGTGCACAGCCGGGCGTCTACATGTGCCAGGACTGGGGCGCAGACTGTCAGTGCCCATAGACACTGTAATACCACTACACGCCCTCTCCTGGTGCACAGCCGGGCGTCTGCATGTGCCAGGACTGGGGCGCAGACTGTCAGTGCCCATAGACACTGTAATACCACTTCACGCCCTCTCCTGGTGCACAGCCGGGTATCTGCATGTGCCAGGACTGGGGCGCCCACTGTCAGTGCCCATAGACACTGTAATACCACTACACGCCCTCTCCTGGTGCACAGCCGGGCGTCTGCATGTGCCAGGACTGGGCGCAGACTGTCAGTGCCCATAGACACTGTAATACCACTACACGCCCTCTCCTGGTGCACAGCCGGGCGTCTGCATGTGCCAGGACTGGGGCGCCACTGTCAGTGCCCATAGACACTGTAATACCACTACACGCCCTCTCCTGGTGCACAGCCGGGCGTCTGCATGTGCCAGGACTGGGGCGCAGACTGTCAGTGCCCATAGACACTGTAATACCACTACACGCCCTCTCCTGGTGCACAGCCGGGCGTCTGCATGTGCCAGGACTGGGGCGCCCACTGTCAGTGCCCATAGACACTGTAATACCACTACACGCCCTCTCCTGGTTCACAGCCGGGCGTCTGCATGTGCCAGGACTGGGGCGCAGACTGTCAGTGCCCATAGACACTGTAATAACACTACACGCCCTCTCCTGGTGCACAGCCGGGCGTCTGCATGTGCCAGGACTGGGGCGCAGACTGTCAGTGCCCATAGACACTGTAATACCACTACACGCCCTCTCCTGGTGCACAGCCGGGCGTCTGCATGTGCCAGGACTGGGGCGCAGACTGTCAGTGCCCATAGACACTGTAATACCACTACACGCCCTCTCCTGGTGCACAGCCGGGCGTCTGCATGTGCCAGGACTGGGGCGCAGACTGTCAGTGCCCATAGACACTGTAATACCACTACACGCCCTCTCCTGGTGCACAGCCGGGTATCTGCATGTGCCAGGACTGGGGCGCCCACTGTCAGTGCCCATAGACACTGTAATACCACTACACGCCCTCTCCTGGTGCACAGCCGGGCGTCTGCATGTGCCAGGACTGGGGCGCAGACTGTCAGTGCCCATAGACACTGTAATACCACTACACGCCCTCTCCTGGTGCACAGCCGGGCGTCTGCATGTGCCAGGACTGGGGCGCAGACTGTCAGTGCCCATAGACACTGTAATACCACTACACGCCCTCTCCTGGTGCACAGCCGGGCGTCTGCATGTGCCAGGACTGGGGCACCCACTGTCAGTGCCCATAGACACTGTAATACCACTACACGCCCTCTCCTGGTGCACAGCCGGACGTCTGCATGTGCCAGGACTGGGGCACCCACTGTCAGTGCCCATAGACACTGTAATACCACTACACGCCCTCTCCTGGTGCACAGCCGGGTATCTGCATGTGCCAGGACTGGGGCGCAGACTGTCAGTGCCCATAGACACTGTAATACCACTACACGCTCTCTCCTGGTGCACAGCCGGGCGTCTGCATGTGCCAGGACTGGGGCGCAGACTGTCAGTGCCCATAGACACTGTAATACCACTACACGCCCTCTCCTGGTGCACAGCCGGGTATCTGCATGTGCCAGGACTGGGGCGCAGACTGTCAGTGCCCATAGACACTGTAATACCACTACACGCCCTCTCCTGGTGCACAGCCGGGCGTCTGCATGTGCCAGGACTGGGGCACCCACTGTCAGTGCCCATAGACACTGTAATACCACTACACGCCCTCTCCTGGTGCACAGCCGGACGTCTGCATGTGCCAGGACTGGGGCACCCACTGTCAGTGCCCATAGACACTGTAATACCACTACACGCCCTCTCCTGGTGCACAGCCGGGTATCTGCATGTGCCAGGACTGGGGCGCAGACTGTCAGTGCCCATAGACACTGTAATACCACTACACGCTCTCTCCTGGTGCACAGCCGGGCGTCTGCATGTGCCAGGACTGGGGCGCAGACTGTCAGTGCCCATAGACACTGTAATACCACTACACGCCCTCTCCTGGTGCACAGCCGGGTATCTGCATGTGCCAGGACTGGGGCGCAGACTGTCAGTGCCCATAGACACTGTAATACCACTACACGCTCTCTCCTGGTGCACAGCCGGGCGTCTGCATGTGCCAGGACTGGGGCGCAGACTGTCAGTGCCCATAGACACTGTAATACCATTACACGCCCTCTCCTGGTGCACAGCCGGGCGTCTGCATGTGCCAGGACTGGGGCGCCCACTGTCAGTGCCCATAGACACTGTAATACCACTACACGCCCTCTCCTGGTGCACAGCCGGGCGTCTGCATGTGCCAGGACTGGGGCGCAGACTGTCAGTGCCCATAGACACTGTAATACCACTACACGCCCTCTCCTGGTGCATAGCCGGGCGTCTGCATGTGCCAGGACTGGGGCGCCCACTGTCAGTGCCCATAGACACTGTAATACCACTACATGCCCTCTCCTGGTGCACAGCCGGGCGTCTGCATGTGCCAGGACTGGGGCGCCCACTGTCAGTGCCCATAGACACTGTAATACCACTACACGCCCTCTCCTGGTGCACAGCCGGGCGTCTGCATGTGCCAGGACTGGGGCGCCCACTGTCAGTGCCCATAGACACTGTAATACCACTACACGCCCTCTCCTGGTGCACAGCCGGGCGTCTACATGTGCCAGGACTGGGGCGCAGACTGTCAGTGCCCATAGACACTGTAATACCACTACACGCCCTCTCCTGGTGCACAGCCGGGCGTCTGCATGTGCCAGGACTGGGGCGCAGACTGTCAGTGCCCATAGACACTGTAATACCACTACACGCCCTCTCCTGGTGCACAGCCGGGCGTCTGCATGTGCCAGGACTGGGGCGCAGACTGTCAGTGCCCATAGACACTGTAATACCACTACACGCCCTCTCCTGGTGCACAGCCGGGCGTCTGCATGTGCCAGGACTGGGGCGCAGACTGTCAGTGCCCATAGACACTGTAATACCACTACACGCCCTCTCCTGGTGCACAGCCGGGCGTCTGCATGTGCCAGGACTGGGGCACCCACTGTCAGTGCCCATAGACACTGTAATACCACTACACGCCCTCTCCTGGTGCACAGCCGGGCGTCTGCATGTGCCAGGACTGGGGCGCAGACTGTCAGTGCCCATAGACACTGTAATACCACTACACGCTCTCTCCTGGTGCACAGCCGGGCGTCTGCATGTGCCAGGACTGGGGCGCAGACTGTCAGTGCCCATAGACACTGTAATACCACTACACGCCCTCTCCTGGTGCACAGCCGGGTATCTGCATGTGCCAGGACTGGGGCGCAGACTGTCAGTGCCCATAGACACTGTAATACCACTACACGCCCTCTCCTGGTGCACAGCCGGGCGTCTGCATGTGCCAGGACTGGGGCGCCCACTGTCAGTGCCCATAGACACTGTAATACCACTACACGCTCTCTCCTGGTGCACAGCCGGGCGTCTGCATGTGCCAGGACTGGGGCGCAGACTGTCAGTGCCCATAGACACTGTAATACCATTACACGCCCTCTCCTGGTGCACAGCCGGGCGTCTGCATGTGCCAGGACTGGGGCGCCCACTGTCAGTGCCCATAGACACTGTAATACCACTACACGCCCTCTCCTGGTGCACAGCCGGGTGTCTGCATGTGCCAGGACTGGGGCGCAGACTGTCAGTGCCCATAGACACTGTAATACCACTACACGCCCTCTCCTGGTGCACAGCCGGGCGTCTGCATGTGCCAGGACTGGGGCGCCCACTGTCAGTGCCCATAGACACTGTAATACCACTACACGCCCTCTCCTGGTGCACAGCCGGGCGTCTGCATATGCCATGACTGAGGCGCCCACTGTCAGTGCCCATAGACACTGTAATACCACTACACGCCCTCTCCTGGTGCACAGCCGGGCGTCTGCATGTGCCAGGACTGGGGCGCCCACTGTCAGTGCCCATAGACACTGTAATACCACTACACGCCCTCTCCTGGTGCACAGCCGGGCGTCTACATGTGCCAGGACTGGGGCGCAGACTGTCAGTGCCTATAGACACTGTAATACCACTACACGCCCTCTCCTGGTGCACAGCCGGGCGTCTGCATGTGCCAGGACTGGGGCGCAGACTGTCAGTGCCCATAGACACTGTAATACCACTACACGCCCTCTCCTGGTGCACAGCCGGGCGTCTGCATGTGCCAGGACTGGGGCGCAGACTGTCAGTGCCCATAGACACTGTAATACCACTACACGCCCTCTCCTGGTGCACAGCCGGGCGTCTGCATGTGCCAGGACTGGGGCGCAGACTGTCAGTGCCCATAGACACTGTAATACCACTACACGCCCTCTCCTGGTGCACAGCCGGGCGTCTGCATGTGCCAGGACTGGGGCGCAGACTGTCAGTGCCCATAGACACTGTAATACCACTACACGCCCTCTCCTGGTGCACAGCCGGGCGTCTGCATGTGCCAGGACTGGGGCGCAGACTGTCAGTGCCCATAGACACTGTAATACCACTACACGCCCTCTCCTGGTGCACAGCCGGGCGTCTGCATGTGCCAGGACTGGGGCGCAGACTGTCAGTGCCCATAGACACTGTAATACCACTACACGCCCTCTCCTGGTGCACAGCCGGGTATCTGCATGTGCCAGGACTGGGGCGCCCACTGTCAGTGCCCATAGACACTGTAATACCACTACACGCCCTCTCCTGGTGCACAGCCGGGCGTCTGCATGTGCCAGGACTGGGGCGCAGACTGTCAGTGCCCATAGACACTGTAATACCACTACACGCCCTCTCCTGGTGCACAGCCGGGCGTCTGCATGTGCCAGGACTGGGGCGCAGACTGTCAGTGCCCATAGACACTGTAATACCACTACACGCCCTCTCCTGGTGCACAGCCGGGCATCTGCATGTGCCAGGACTGGGGCGCCCACTGTCAGTGCCCATAGACACTGTAATACCACTACACGCCCTCTCCTGGTGCACAGCCGGGCGTCTGCATGTACCAGGACTGGGGCGCAGACTGTCAGTGCCCATAGACACTGTAATACAACTACACGCCCTCTCCTGGTGCACAGCCGGGCGTCTGCATGTGCCAGGACTGGGGCGCAGACTGTCAGTGCCCATAGACACTGTAATACCACTACACGCCCTCTCCTGGTGCACAGCCGGGCGTCTGCATGTGCCAGGACTGGGGCGCAGACTGTCAGTGCCCATAGACACTGTAATACCACTACACGCCCTCTCCTGGTGCACAGCCGGGTATCTGCATGTGCCAGGACTGGGGCGCCCACTGTCAGTGCCCATAGACACTGTAATACCACTACACGCCCTCTCCTGGTGCACAGCCGGGTATCTGCATGTGCCAGGACTGGGGCGCCCACTGTCAGTGCCCATAGACACTGTAATACCACTACACGCCCTCTCCTGGTGCACAGCCGGGTGTCTGCATGTGCCAGGACTGGGGCGCAGACTGTCAGTGCCCATAGACACTGTAATACCACTACACGCCCTCTCCTGGTGCACAGCCGGGCGTCTGCATGTGCCAGGACTGGGGCGCCCACTGTCAGTGCCCATAGACACTGTAATACCACTACACGCCCTCTCCTGGTGCACAGCCGGGCGTCTGCATGTGCCAGGACTGGGCGCCCACTGTCAGTGCCCATAGACACTGTAATACCACTACACGCCCTCTCCTGGTGCACAGCCGGGCGTCTGCATGTGCCAGGACTGGGGCGCCCACTGTCAGTGCCCATAGACACTGTAATACCACTACACGCCCTCTCCTGGTGCACAGCCGGGCGTCTGCATGTGCCAGGACTGGGGCGCAGACTGTCAGTGCCTATAGACACTGTAATACCACTACACGCCCTCTCCTGGTGCACAGCCGGGCGTCTGCATGTGCCAGGACTGGGGCGCAGACTGTCAGTGCCTATAGACACTGTAATACCACTACACGCCCTCTCCTGGTGCACAGCCGGGCGTCTGCATGTGCCAGGACTGGGGCGCCCACTGTCAGTGCCCATAGACACTGTAATACCACTACACGCCCTCTCCTGGTGCACAGCCGGGCGTCTACATGTGCCAGGACTGGGGCGCAGACTGTCAGTGCCCATAGACACTGTAATACCACTACACGCCCTCTCCTGGTGCACAGCCGTGTATCTGCATGTGCCAGGACTGGGGCGCCCACTGTCAGTGCCCATAGACACTGTAATACCACTACACGCCCTCTCCTGTTGCACAGCCGGGCGTCTGCATGTGCCAGGACTGGGGCGCAGACTGTCAGTGCCCATAGACACTGTAATACCACTACACGCCCTCTCCTGGTGCACAGCCGGGCGTCTGCATGTGCCAGGACTGGGGCGCAGACTGTCAGTGCCCATAGACACTGTAATACCACTACACGCCCTCTCCTGGTGCACAGCCGGGCGTCTGCATGTGCCAGGACTGGGGCACCCACTGTCAGTGCCCATAGACACTGTAATACCACTACACGCCCTCTCCTGGTGCACAGCCGGACGTCTGCATGTGCCAGGACTGGGGCACCCACTGTCAGTGCCCATAGACACTGTAATACCACTACACGCCCTCTCCTGGTGCACAGCCGGGTATCTGCATGTGCCAGGACTGGGGCGCAGACTGTCAGTGCCCATAGACACTGTAATACCACTACACGCTCTCTCCTGGTGCACAGCCGGGCGTCTGCATGTGCCAGGACTGGGGCGCAGACTGTCAGTGCCCATAGACACTGTAATACCACTACACGCCCTCTCCTGGTGCACAGCCGGGTATCTGCATGTGCCAGGACTGGGGCGCAGACTGTCAGTGCCCATAGACACTGTAATACCACTACACGCTCTCTCCTGGTGCACAGCCGGGCGTCTGCATGTGCCAGGACTGGGGCGCAGACTGTCAGTGCCCATAGACACTGTAATACCATTACACGCCCTCTCCTGGTGCACAGCCGGGCGTCTGCATGTGCCAGGACTGGGGCGCCCACTGTCAGTGCCCATAGACACTGTAATACCACTACACGCCCTCTCCTGGTGCACAGCCGGGTGTCTGCATGTGCCAGGACTGGGGCGCAGACTGTCAGTGCCCATAGACACTGTAATACCACTACACGCCCTCTCCTGGTGCACAGCCGGGCGTCTCCATGTGCCAGGACTGGGGCGCCCACTGTCAGTGCCCATAGACACTGTAATACCACTACACGCCCTCTCCTGGTGCACAGCCGGGCGTCTGCATGTGCCAGGACTGGGGCGCCCACTGTCAGTGCCCATAGACACTGTAATACCACTACACGCCCTCTCCTGGTGCACAGCCGGGCGTCTGCATGTGCCAGGACTGGGGCGCCCACTGTCAGTGCCCATAGATACTGTAATACCACTACACGCCCTCTCCTGGTGCACAGCCGGGCGTCTACATGTGCCAGGACTGGGGCGCAGACTGTCAGTGCCCATAGACACTGTAATACCACTACACGCCCTCTCCTGGTGCACAGCCGGGCGTCTGCATGTGCCAGGACTGGGGCGCAGACTGTCAGTGCCCATAGACACTGTAATACCACTACACGCCCTCTCCTGGTGCACAGCCGGGCGTCTGCATGTGCCAGGACTGGGGCGCAGACTGTCAGTGCCCATAGACACTGTAATACCACTACACGCCCTCTCCTGGTGCACAGCCGGGCGTCTGCATGTGCCAGGACTGGGGCGCAGACTGTCAGTGCCCATAGACACTGTAATACCACTACACGCCCTCTCCTGGTGCACAGCCGGGCGTCTGCATGTGCCAGGACTGGGGCGCAGACTGTCAGTGCCCATAGACACTGTAATACCACTACACGCCCTCTCCTGGTGCACAGCCGGGCATCTGCATGTGCCAGGACTGGGGCGCCCACTGTCAGTGCCCATAGACACTGTAATACCACTACACGCCCTCTCCTGGTGCACAGCCGGGTATCTGCATGTGCCAGGACTGGGGCGCCCACTGTCAGTGCCCATAGACACTGTAATACCACTACACGCCCTCTCCTGGTGCACAGCCGGGCGTCTGCATGTGCCAGGACTGGGGCGCCCACTGTCAGTGCCCATAGACACTGTAATACCACTACACGCCCTCTCCTGATGCACAGCCAGGCGTCTACATGTGCCAGGACTGGGGCGCAGACTGTCAGTGCCCATAGAGACTGTAATACCACTACACGCCCTCTCCTGGTGCACAGCCGGGTATCTGCATGTGCCAGGACTGGGGCGCCCACTGTCAGTGCCCATAGACACTGTAATACCACTACACGCCCTCTCCTGGTGCACAGCCGGGCGTCTGCATGTGCCAGGACTGGGGCACCCACTGTCAGTGCCCATAGACACTGTAATACCACTACACGCCCTCTCCTGGTGCACAGCCGGACGTCTGCATGTGCCAGGACTGGGGCACCCACTGTCAGTGCCCATAGACACTGTAATACCACTACACGCCCTCTCCTGGTGCACAGCCGGGTATCTGCATGTGCCAGGACTGGGGCGCAGACTGTCAGTGCCCATAGACACTGTAATACCACTACACGCTCTCTCCTGGTGCACAGCCGGGCGTCTGCATGTGCCAGGACTGGGGCGCAGACTGTCAGTGCCCATAGACACTGTAATACCACTACACGCCCTCTCCTGGTGCACAGCCGGGTATCTGCATGTGCCAGGACTGGGGCGCAGACTGTCAGTGCCCATAGACACTGTAATACCACTACACGCTCTCTCCTGGTGCACAGCCGGGCGTCTGCATGTGCCAGGACTGGGGCGCAGACTGTCAGTGCCCATAGACACTGTAATACCATTACACGCCCTCTCCTGGTGCACAGCCGGGCGTCTGCATGTGCCAGGACTGGGGCGCCCACTGTCAGTGCCCATAGACACTGTAATACCACTACACGCCCTCTCCTGGTGCACAGCCGGGTGTCTGCATGTGCCAGGACTGGGGCGCAGACTGTCAGTGCCCATAGACACTGTAATACCACTACACGCCCTCTCCTGGTGCACAGCCGGGCGTCTGCATGTGCCAGGACTGGGGCGCCCACTGTCAGTGCCCATAGACACTGTAATACCACTACACGCCCTCTCCTGGTGCACAGCCGGGCGTCTGCATGTGCCAGGACTGGGGCGCCCACTGTCAGTGCCCATAGACACTGTAATACCACTACACGCCCTCTCCTGGTGCACAGCCGGGCGTCTGCATGTGCCAGGACTGGGGCGCCCACTGTCAGTGCCCATAGACACTGTAATACCACTACACGCCCTCTCCTGGTGCACAGCCGGGCGTCTGCATGTGCCAGGACTGGGGCGCAGACTGTCAGTGCCTATAGACACTGTAATACCACTACACGCCCTCTCCTGGTGCACAGCCGGGCGTCTGCATGTGCCAGGACTGGGGCGCAGACTGTCAGTGCCCATAGACACTGTAATACCACTACACGCCCTCTCCTGGTGCACAGCCGGGCGTCTGCATGTGCCAGGACTGGGGCGCGGACTGTCAGTGCCCATAGACACTGTAATACCACTACACGCCCTCTCCTGGTGCACAGCCGGGCGTCTGCATGTGCCAGGACTGGGGCGCAGACTGTCAGTGCCCATAGACACTGTAATACCACTACACGCCCTCTCCTGGTGCACAGCCGGGCGTCTGCATGTGCCAGGACTGGGGCGCAGACTGTCAGTGCCCATAGACACTGTAATACCACTACACGCCCTCTCCTGGTGCACAGCCGGGTATCTGCATGTGCCAGGACTGGGGCGCCCACTGTCAGTGCCCATAGACACTGTAATACCACTACACGCCCTCTCCTGGTGCACAGCCGGGCGTCTGCATGTGCCAGGACTGGGGCGCAGACTGTCAGTGCCCATATACACTGTAATACCACTACACGCCCTCTCCTGGTGCACAGCCGGGCGTCTGCATGTGCCAGGACTGGGGCGCAGACTGTCAGTGCCCATAGACACTGTAATACCACTACACGCCCTCTCCTGGTGCACAGCCGGGCGTCTGCATGTGCCAGGACTGGGGCGCCCACTGTCAGTGCCCATAGACACTGTAATACCACTACACGCCCTCTCCTGGTGCACAGCCGGGCGTCTGCATGTACCAGGACTGGGGCGCAGACTGTCAGTGCCCATAGACACTGTAATACCACTACACGCCCTCTCCTGGTGCACAGCCGGGCGTCTGCATGTGCCAGGACTGGGGCGCAGACTGTCAGTGCCCATAGACACTGTAATACCACTACACGCCCTCTCCTGGTGCACAGCCGGGCGTCTGCATGTGCCAGGACTGGGGCGCAGACTGTCAGTGCCCATAGACACTGTAATACCACTACACGCCCTCTCCTGGTGCACAGCCGGGCGTCTGCATGTGCCAGGACTGGGGCGCCCACTGTCAGTGCCCATAGACACTGTAATACCACTACACGCCCTCTCCTGGTGCACAGCCGGGCGTCTGCATGTGCCAGGACTGGGGCGCCCACTGTCAGTGCCCATAGACACTGTAATACCACTACACGCCCTCTCCTGGTGCACAGCCGGGCGTCTGCATGTGCCAGGACTGGGGCGCAGACTGTCAGTGCCCATAGACACTGTAATACCACTACACGCCCTCTCCTGGTGCACAGCCGGGCGTCTGCATGTGCCAGGACTGGGGCGCAGACTGTCAGTGCCCATAGACACTGTAATACCACTACACGCCCTCTCCTGGTGCACAGCCGGGCGTCTGCATGTGCCAGGACTGGGGCGCAGACTGTCAGTGCCCATAGACACTGTAATACCACTACACGCCCTCTCCTGGTGCACAGCCGGGCGTCTGCATGTGCCAGGACTGGGGCGCCCACTGTCAGTGCCCATAGACACTGTAATACCACTACACGCCCTCTGCTGGTGCACAGCCGGGCGTCTGCATGTGCCAGGACTGAGGCGCCCACTGTCAGTGCCCATAGACACTGTAATACCACTACACGCCCTCTCCTGGTGCACAGCCGGGCGTCTGCATGTGCCAGGACTGGGGCGCAGACTGTCAGTGCCCATAGACACTGTAATACCACTACACGCCCTCTCCTGGTGCACAGCCGGGCGTCTGCATGTGCCAGGACTGGGGCGCAGACTGTCAGTGCCCATAGACACTGTAATACCACTACACGCCCTCTCCTGGTGCACAGCCGGGCATCTGCATGTGCCAGGACTGGGGCGCCCACTGTCAGTGCCCATAGACACTGTAATACCACTACACGCCCTCTCCTGGTGCACAGCCGGGTATCTGCATGTGCCAGGACTGGGGCGCCCACTGTCAGTGCCCATAGACACTGTAATACCACTACACGCCCTCTCCTGGTGCACAGCCGGGCGTCTGCATGTGCCAGGACTGGGGCGCCCACTGTCAGTGCCCATAGACACTGTAATACCACTACACGCCCTCTCCTGGTGCACAGCCGGGCGTCTACATGTGCCAGGACTGGGGCGCAGACTGTCAGTGCCCATAGAGACTGTAATACCACTACACGCCCTCTCCTGGTGCACAGCCGGGTATCTGCATGTGCCAGGACTGGGGCGCCCACTGTCAGTGCCCATAGACACTGTAATACCACTACACGCCCTCTCCTGGTGCACAGCCGGGCGTCTGCATGTGCCAGGACTGGGGCGCAGACTGTCAGTGCCCATAGACACTGTAATACCACTACACGCCCTCTCCTGGTGCACAGCCGGGCGTCTGCATGTGCCAGGACTGGGGCGCAGACTGTCAGTGCCCATAGACACTGTAATACCACTACACGCCCTCTCCTGGTGCACAGCCGGGCGTCTGCATGTGCCAGGACTGGGGCGCAGACTGTCAGTGCCCATAGAGACTGTAATACCACTACACGCCCTCTCCTGGTGCACAGCCGGGTATCTGCATGTGCCAGGACTGGGGCGCAGACTGTCAGTGCCCATAGACACTGTAATACCACTACACGCCCTCTCCTGGTGCACAGCCGGGCGTCTGCATGTGCCAGGACTGGGGCGCCCACTGTCAGTGCCCATAGACACTGTAATACCACTACACGCCCTCTCCTGGTGCACAGCCGGGCGTCTGCATGTGCCAGGACTGGGGCGCCCACTGTCAGTGCCCATAGACACTGTAATACCACTACACGCCCTCTCCTGGTGCACAGCCGGGCGTCTGCATGTGCCAGGACTGGGGCGCAGACTGTCAGTGCCCATAGACACTGTAATACCACTACACGCCCTCTCCTGGTGCACAGCCGGGCGTCTGCATGTGCCAGGACTGGGGCGCAGACTGTCAGTGCCCATAGACACTGTAATACCACTACACGCCCTCTCCTGGTGCACAGCCGGGCGTCTGCATGTGCCAGGACTGGGGCGCAGACTGTCAGTGCCCATAGACACTGTAATACCACTACACGCCCTCTCCTGGTGCACAGCCGGGCGTCTGCATGTGCCAGGACTGGGGCGCCCACTGTCAGTGCCCATAGACACTGTAATACCACTACACGCCCTCTGCTGGTGCACAGCCGGGCGTCTGCATGTGCCAGGACTGAGGCGCCCACTGTCAGTGCCCATAGACACTGTAATACCACTACACGCCCTCTCCTGGTGCACAGCCGGGCGTCTGCATGTGCCAGGACTGGGGCGCAGACTGTCAGTGCCCATAGACACTGTAATACCACTACACGCCCTCTCCTGGTGCACAGCCGGGCGTCTGCATGTGCCAGGACTGGGGCGCAGACTGTCAGTGCCCATAGACACTGTAATACCACTACACGCCCTCTCCTGGTGCACAGCCGGGCATCTGCATGTGCCAGGACTGGGGCGCCCACTGTCAGTGCCCATAGACACTGTAATACCACTACACGCCCTCTCCTGGTGCACAGCCGGGTATCTGCATGTGCCAGGACTGGGGCGCCCACTGTCAGTGCCCATAGACACTGTAATACCACTACACGCCCTCTCCTGGTGCACAGCCGGGCGTCTGCATGTGCCAGGACTGGGGCGCCCACTGTCAGTGCCCATAGACACTGTAATACCACTACACGCCCTCTCCTGGTGCACAGCCGGGCGTCTACATGTGCCAGGACTGGGGCGCAGACTGTCAGTGCCCATAGAGACTGTAATACCACTACACGCCCTCTCCTGGTGCACAGCCGGGTATCTGCATGTGCCAGGACTGGGGCGCCCACTGTCAGTGCCCATAGACACTGTAATACCACTACACGCCCTCTCCTGGTGCACAGCCGGGCGTCTGCATGTGCCAGGACTGGGGCGCAGACTGTCAGTGCCCATAGACACTGTAATACCACTACACGCCCTCTCCTGGTGCACAGCCGGGCGTCTGCATGTGCCAGGACTGGGGCGCAGACTGTCAGTGCCCATAGACACTGTAATACCACTACACGCCCTCTCCTGGTGCACAGCCGGGCGTCTGCATGTGCCAGGACTGGGGCGCAGACTGTCAGTGCCCATAGAGACTGTAATACCACTACACGCCCTCTCCTGGTGCACAGCCGGGTATCTGCATGTGCCAGGACTGGGGCGCAGACTGTCAGTGCCCATAGACACTGTAATACCACTACACGCCCTCTCCTGGTGCACAGCCGGGCGTCTGCATGTGCCAGGACTGGGGCGCAGACTGTCAGTGCCCATAGACACTGTAATACCACTACACGCCCTCTCCTGGTGCACAGCCGGGCGTCTGCATGTGCCATGACTGGGGCGCAGACTGTCAGTGCCCATAGACACTGTAATACCACTACACGCCCTCTCCTGGTGCACAGCCGGGCGTCTGCATGTGCCAGGACTGGGGCGCAGACTGTCAGTGCCCATAGACACTGTAATACCACTACACGCCCTCTCCTGGTGCACAGCCGGGTATCTGCATGTGCCAGGACTGGGGCGCCCACTGTCAGTGCCCATAGACACTGTAATACCACTACACGCCCTCTCCTGGTGCACAGCCGGGCGTCTGCATGTGCCAGGACTGGGGCGCAGACTGTCAGTGCCCATAGACACTGTAATACCACTACACGCCCTCTCCTGGTGCACAGCCGGGCGTCTGCATGTGCCAGGACTGGGGCGCAGACTGTCAGTGCCCATAGACACTGTAATACCACTACACGCCCTCTCCTGGTGCACAGCCGGGCATCTGCATGTGCCAGGACTGGGGCGCCCACTGTCAGTGCCCATAGACACTGTAATACCACTACACGCCCTCTCCTGGTGCACAGCCGGGCGTCTGCATGTACCAGGACTGGGGCGCAGACTGTCAGTGCCCATAGACACTGTAATACCACTACACGCCCTCTCCTGGTGCACAGCCGGGCGTCTGCATGTGCCAGGACTGGGGCGCAGATTGTCAGTGCCCATAGACACTGTAATACCACTACACGCCCTCTCCTGGTGCACAGCCGGGTGTCTGCATGTGCCAGGACTGGGGCGCCCACTGTCAGTGCCCATAGACACTGTAATACCACTACACGCCCTCTCCTGGTGCACAGCCGGGCGTCTGCATGTGCCAGGACTGGGGCGCAGACTGTCAGTGCCCATAGACACTGTAATACCACTACATGCCCTCTCCTGGTGCACAGCCGGGCGTCTGCATGTGCCAGGACTGCGGCGCAGACTGTCTGTGCCCATAGACACTGTAATACCACTACACGCCCTCTTCTGGTGCACAGCCGGGCGTCTGCATGTGCCAGGACTGGGGCGCAGACTGTCAGTGCCCATAGACACTGTAATACCACTACACGCCCTCTCCTGGTGCACAGCCGGGCGTCTGCATGTGCCAGGACTGGGGCGCAGACTGTCAGTGCCGATAGAGACTGTAATACCACTACACGCCCTCTCCTGGTGCACAGCCGGGTATCTGCATGTGCCAGGACTGGGGCGCAGACTGTCAGTGCCCATAGACACTGTAATACCACTACACGCCCTCTCCTGGTGCACAGCCGGGCGTCTGCATGTGCCAGGACTGGGGCGCAGACTGTCAGTGCCCATAGACACTGTAATACCACTACACGCCCTCTCCTGGTGCACAGCCGGGCGTCTGCATGTGCCAGGACTGGGGCGCAGACTGTCAGTGCCCATAGACACTGTAATACCACTACACGCCCTCTCCTGGTGCACAGCCGGGCGTCTGCATGTGCCAGGACTGGGGCGCAGACTGTCAGTGCCCATAGACACTGTAATACCACTACACGCCCTCTCCTGGTGCACAGCCGGGCGTCTGCATGTGCCAGGACTGGGGCGCCCACTGTCAGTGCCCATAGACACTGTAATACCACTACACGCCCTCTCCTGGTGCACAGCCAGGCGTCTGCATGTGCCAGGACTGGGGCGCAGACTGTCAGTGCCCATAGACACTGTAATACCACTACACGCCCTCTCCTGGTGCACAGCCGGGCGTCTGCATGTGCCAGGACTGGGGCGCAGACTGTCAGTGCCCATAGACACTGTAATACCACTACACGCCCTCTCCTGGTGCACAGCCGGGCATCTGCATGTGCCAGGACTGGGGCGCCCACTGTCAGTGCCCATAGACACTGTAATACCACTACACGCCCTCTCCTGGTGCACAGCCGGGCGTCTGCATGTACCAGGACTGGGGCGCAGACTGTCAGTGCCCATAGACACTGTAATACCACTACACGCCCTCTCCTGGTGCACAGCCGGGCGTCTGCATGTGCCAGGACTGGGGTGCAGACTGTCAGTGCCCATAGACACTGTAATACCACTACACGCCCTCTCCTGGTGCACAGCCGGGTGTCTGCATGTGCCAGGACTGGGGCGCCCACTGTCAGTGCCCATAGACACTGTAATACCACTACACGCCCTCTCCTGGTGCACAGCCGGGCGTCTGCATGTGCCAGGACTGGGGCGCAGACTGTCAGTGCCCATAGACACTGTAATACCACTACATGCCCTCTCCTGGTGCACAGCCGGGCGTCTGCATGTGCCAGGACTGCGGCGCAGACTGTCAGTGCCCATAGACACTGTAATACCACTACACGCCCTCTCCTGGTGCACAGCCGGGCGTCTGCATGTGCCAGGACTGGGGCGCAGACTGTCAGTGCCCATAGACACTGTAATACCACTACACGCCCTCTCCTGGTGCACAGCCGGGCGTCTGCATGTGCCAGGACTGGGGCGCAGACTGTCAGTGCCCATAGACACTGTAATACCACTACACGCCCTCTCCTGGTGCACAGCCGGGCGTCTGCATGTGCCAGGACTGGGGCGCAGACTGTCAGTGCCCATAGACACTGTAATACCACTACACGCCCTCTCCTGGTGCACAGCCGGGCGTCTGCATGTGCCAGGACTGGGGCGCCCACTGTCAGTGCCTATAGACACTGTAATACCACTACACGCCCTCTCCTGGTGCACAGCCGGGCGTCTGCATGTGGCAGGACTGGGGCGCAGACTGTCAGTGCCCATAGACACTGTAATACCACTACACGCCCTCTCCTGGTGCACAGCCGGGCGTCTGCATGTGGCAGGACTGGGGCGTAGACTGTCAGTGCCCATAGACACTGTAATACCGCTACACGCCCTCTCCTGGTGCACAGCCGGGCGTCTGCATGTGCCAGGACTGGGGCGCCCACTGTCAGTGCCCATAGACACTGTAATTCCACTACACGCCCTCTCCTGGTGCACAGCCGGGTATCTGCATGTGCCAGGACTGGGGCGCCCACTGTCAGTGCCCATAGACACTGTAATACCACTACACGCCCTCTCCTGGTGCACAGCCGGGCGTCTGCATGTGCCAGGACTGGGGCGCCCACTGTCAGTGCCCATAGACACTGTAATACCACTACATGCCCTCTCCTGGTGCACAGCCGGGCGTCTGCATGTGCCAGGACTGGGGCGCAGACTGTCAGTGCCCATAGACACTGTAATACCACTACATGCCCTCTCCTGGTGCACAGCCGGGCGTCTGCATGTGCCAGGACTGGGGCGCCCACTGTCAGTGCCCATAGACACTGTAATACCACTACACGCCCTCTCCTGGTGCACAGCCGGGCGTCTGCATGTGGCAGGACTGGGGCGCAGACTGTCAGTGCCCATAGACACTGTAATACCACTACACGCCCTCTCCTGGTGCACAGCCGGGCGTCTGCATGTGGCAGGACTGGGGCGTAGACTGTCAGTGCCCATAGACACTGTAATACCGCTACACGCCCTCTCCTGGTGCACAGCCGGGCGTCTGCATGTGCCAGGACTGGGGCGCCCACTGTCAGTGCCCATAGACACTGTAATTCCACTACACGCCCTCTCCTGGTGCACAGCCGGGTATCTGCATGTGCCAGGACTGGGGCGCCCACTGTCAGTGCCCATAGACACTGTAATACCACTACACGCCCTCTCCTGGTGCACAGCCGGGCGTCTGCATGTGCCAGGACTGGGGCGCCCACTGTCAGTGCCCATAGACACTGTAATACCACTACATGCCCTCTCCTGGTGCACAGCCGGGCGTCTGCATGTGCCAGGACTGGGGCGCAGACTGTCAGTGCCCATAGACACTGTAATACCACTACATGCCCTCTCCTGGTGCACAGCCGGGCGTCTGCATGTGCCAGGACTGGGGCGCCCACTGTCAGTGCCCATAGACACTGTAATACCACTACACGCCCTCTCCTGGTGCACAGCCGGGCGTCTGCATGTGGCAGGACTGGGGCGCAGACTGTCAGTGCCCATAGACACTGTAATACCACTACACGCCCTCTCCTGGTGCACAGCCGGGCGTCTGCATGTGGCAGGACTGGGGCGTAGACTGTCAGTGCCCATAGACACTGTAATACCGCTACACGCCCTCTCCTGGTGCACAGCCGGGCGTCTGCATGTGCCAGGACTGGGGCGCCCACTGTCAGTGCCCATAGACACTGTAATTCCACTACACGCCCTCTCCTGGTGCACAGCCGGGTATCTGCATGTGCCAGGACTGGGGCGCCCACTGTCAGTGCCCATAGACACTGTAATACCACTACACGCCCTCTCCTGGTGCACAGCCGGGCGTCTGCATGTGCCAGGACTGGGGCGCCCACTGTCAGTGCCCATAGACACTGTAATACCACTACATGCCCTCTCCTGGTGCACAGCCGGGCGTCTGCATGTGCCAGGACTGGGGCGCAGACTGTCAGTGCCCATAGACACTGTAATACCACTACATGCCCTCTCCTGGTGCACAGCCGGGCGTCTGCATGTGCCAGGACTGGGGCGCCCACTGTCAGTGCCCATAGACACTGTAATACCACTACACGCCCTCTCCTGGTGCACAGCCGGGCGTCTGCATGTGCCAGGACTGGGGCGCAGACTGTCAGTGCCCATAGACACTGTAATACCACTTGGTGCGTCTTTAGACGCAGCCATCCGTCGCCCCATGCTAGGTGCAGATTGTCCGTCAGACTGTGGCCTCCCATGCGAATGGCTGAACGCCTGTACACACAGCCACTATCACAGCCACGCCCATGAAGCTCCCATAACACACCCATCAGACTGATTGCTTCCGTCGCACGCTTACCACCTCCCAGTCACCGCCCAATACATTTTTTATATATTTTTGTGAGGCGCGTCTCTGTGTGCAGGGACCCTGAATGCATGCGCGGTGCGACGTGTATGTACACACAGGAGACTCATCGCACTCACTGGGCCTAATACAGATGTGGTTGGAGGTGCTACAGTATGACTTCCATGTAAGCAGCAGTGATAGCTCTGTATGATTATATAGCAGGAGGCATCTGTTACACGCAGCAGTGATAGCTCTGTATGATTACATAGCAGGAGGCATCTGTTACACGCAGCAGTGATAGCTCTGTATGATTATATAGCAGGAGGCATCTATTACACGCAGCAGTGATAGCTCTGTATGATTATATAGCAGGAGGCATCTATTACACGCAGCAGTGATAGCTCTGTATGATTATATAGCAGGAGGCATCTATTACACGCAGCAGTGATAGCTCTGTATGATTATATAGCAGGAGGCATCTGTTACACGCAGCAGTGATAGCTCTGTATGATTATATAGCAGGAGGCATCTGTTACACGCAGCAGTGATAGCTCTGTATGATTATATAGCAGGAGGCATCTGTTACACGCAGCAGTGATAGCTCTGTATGATTATATAGCAGGAGGCATCTGTTACACGCAGCAGTGATAGCTCTGTATGATTATATAGCAGGAGGCATCTGTTACACGCAGCAGTGATAGCTCTGTATGATTATATAGCAGGAGGCATCTGTTACACGCAGCAGTGATAGCTCTGTATGATTATACAGCAGGAGGCATCTATTACACGCAGCAGTGATAGCTCTGTATGATTATACAGCAGGAGGCATCTGTTACACGCAGCAGTGATAGCTCTGTATGATTATATAGCAGGAGGCATCTGTTACACGCAGCAGTGATAGCTCTGTATGATTATACAGCAGGAGGCATCTATTACACGCAGCAGTGATAGCTCTGTATGATTATATAGCAGGAGGCATCTGTTACACGCAGCAGTGATAGCTCTGTATGATTATATAGCAGGAGGCATCTGTTACACGCAGCAGTGATAGCTCTGTATGATTATATAGCAGGAGGCATCTGTTACACGCAGCAGTGATAGCTCTGTATGATTATATAGCAGGAGGCATCTGTTACATGCAGCAGTGATAGCTCTGTATGATTATATAGCAGGAGGCATCTGTTACACGCAGCAGTGATAGCTCTGTATGATTATATAGCAGGAGGCATCTGTTTACACGCAGCAGTGATAGCTCTGTATGATTATACAGCAGGAGGCATCTGTTACACGCAGCAGTGATAGCTCTGTATGATTATACAGCAGGAGGCATCTGTTACACGCAGCAGTGATAGCTCTGTATGATTATATAGCAGGAGGCATCTATTACACGCAGCAGTGATAGCTCTGTATGATTATACAGCAGGAGGCATCTATTACACGCAGCAGTGATAGCTCTGTATGATTATATAGCAGGAGGCATCTGTTACACGCAGCAGTGATAGCTCTGTATGATTATATAGCAGGAGGCATCTATTACACGCAGCAGTGATAGCTCTGTATGATTATATAGCAGGAGGCATCTATTACACGCAGCAGTGATAGCTCTGTATGATTATATAGCAGGAGGCATCTGTTACACGCAGCAGTGATAGCTCTGTATGATTATATAGCAGGAGGCATCTATTACACGCAGCAGTGATAGCTCTGTATGATTATATAGCAGGAGGCATCTGTTACACGCAGCAGTGATAGCTCTGTATGATTATACAGCAGGAGGCATCTGTTACACGCAGCAGTGATAGCTCTGTATGATTATATAGCAGGAGGCATCTGTTACACGCAGCAGTGATAGCTCTGTATGATTATATAGCAGGAGGCATCTGTTTACACGCAGCAGTGATAGCTCTGTATGATTATATAGCAGGAGGCATCTGTTACACGCAGCAGTGATAGCTCTGTATGATTATATAGCAGGAGGCATCTATTACACGCAGCAGTGATAGCTCTGTATGATTATATAGCAGGAGGCATCTATTACACGCAGCAGTGATAGCTCTGTATGATTATATAGCAGGAGGCATCTATTACACGCAGCAGTGATAGCTCTGTATGATTATATAGCAGGAGGCATCTGTTACACGCAGCAGTGATAGCTCTGTATGATTATATAGCAGGAGGCATCTGTTACACGCAGCAGTGATAGCTCTGTATGATTATATAGCAGGAGGCATCTGTTACACGCAGCAGTGATAGCTCTGTATGATTATATAGCAGGAGGCATCTGTTACACGCAGCAGTGATAGCTCTGTATGATTATATAGCAGGAGGCATCTGTTACACGCAGCAGTGATAGCTCTGTATGATTATATAGCAGGAGGCATCTGTTACACGCAGCAGTGATAGCTCTGTATGATTATATAGCAGGAGGCATCTGTTACACGCAGCAGTGATAGCTCTGTATGATTATATAGCAGGAGGCATCTATTACACGCAGTAGTGATAGCTCTGTATGATTATATAGCAGGAGGCATCTGTTACACGCAGCAGTGATAGCTCTGTATGATTATATAGCAGGAGGCATCTGTTACATGCAGCAGTGATAGCTCTGTATGATTATATAGCAGGAGGCATCTGTTACACGCAGCAGTGATAGCTCTGTATGATTATATAGCAGGAGGCATCTGTTACACGCAGCAGTGATAGCTCTGTATGATTATATAGCAGGAGGCATCTGTTACACACAGCAGTGATAGCTCTGTATGATTATATAGCAGGAGGCATCTGTTACACTCAGCAGTGATAGCTCTGTATGATTATATAGCAGGAGGCATCTATTACACGCAGCAGTGATAGCTCTGTATGATTATATAGCAGGAGGCATCTGTTACACGCAGCAGTGATAGCTCTGTATGATTATATAGCAGGAGGTATCTATTACACGCAGCAGTGATAGCTCTGTATGATTATATAGCAGGAGGCATCTGTTACACGCAGCAGTGATAGCTCTGTATGATTATACAGCAGGAGGCATCTGTTACACGCAGCAGTGATAGCTCTGTATGATTATATAGCAGGAGGCATCTGTTACACGCAGCAGTGATAGCTCTGTATGATTATATAGCAGGAGGCATCTGTTACACGCAGCAGTGATAGCTCTGTATGATTATATAGCAGGAGGCATCTGTTACACGCAGCAGTGATAGCTCTGTATGATTATATAGCAGGAGGCATCTATTACACGCAGCAGTGATAGCTCTGTATGATTATATAGCAGGAGGCATCTGTTACACGCAGCAGTGATAGCTCTGTATGATTATATAGCAGGAGGCATCTGTTACACGCAGCAGTGATAGCTCTGTATGATTATATAGCAGGAGGCATCTGTTACACGCAGCAGTGATAGCTCTGTATGATTATATAGCAGGAGGCATCTGTTACACGCAGCAGTGATAGCTCTGTATGATTATATAGCAGGAGGCATCTGTTACACGCAGCAGTGATAGCTCTGTATGATTATATAGCAGGAGGCATCTGTTACACGCAGCAGTGATAGCTCTGTATGATTATATAGCAGGAGGCATCTGTTACACGCAGCAGTGATAGCTCTGTATGATTATATAGCAGGAGGCATCTGTTACACGCAGCAGTGATAGCTCTGTATGATTATATAGCAGGAGGCATCTGTTACACGCAGCAGTGATAGCTCTGTATGATTATATAGCAGGAGGCATCTGTTACACGCAGCAGTGATAGCTCTGTATGATTATATAGCAGGAGGCATCTGTTACACGCAGCAGTGATAGCTCTGTATGATTATATAGCAGGAGGCATCTGTTACACGCAGCAGTGATAGCTCTGTATGATTATATAGCAGGAGGCATCTATTACACGCAGCAGTGATAGCTCTGTATGATTATATAGCAGGAGGCATCTGTTACACGCAGCAGTGATAGCTCTGTATGATTATATAGCAGGAGGCATCTGTTACACGCAGCAGTGATAGCTCTGTATGATTATATAGCAGGAGGCATCTGTTACACGCAGCAGTGATAGCTCTGTATGATTATATAGCAGGAGGCATCTGTTACACGCAGCAGTGATAGCTCTGTATGATTATATAGCAGGAGGCATCTATTACACGCAGCAGTGATAGCTCTGTATGATTATATAGCAGGAGGCATCTGTTACACGCAGCAGTGATAGCTCTGTATGATTATATAGCAGGAGGCATCTGTTACACGCAGCAGTGATAGCTCTGTATGATTATATAGCAGGAGGCATCTGTTACACGCAGCAGTGATAGCTCTGTATGATTATATAGCAGGAGGCATCTGTTACACGCAGCAGTGATAGCTCTGTATGATTATATAGCAGGAGGTATCTATTACACGCAGCAGTGATAGCTCTGTATGATTATATAGCAGGAGGCATCTGTTACACGCAGCAGTGATAGCTCTGTATGATTATATAGCAGGAGGCATCTATTACACGCAGCAGTGATAGCTCTGTATGATTATATAGCAGGAGGCATCTATTACACACAGCAGTGATAGCTCTGTATGATTATATAGCAGGAGGCATCTGTTACACGCACCAGTGATAGCTCTGTATGATTATATAGCAGGAGGCATCTATTACACGCAGCAGTGATAGCTCTGTATGATTATATAGCAGGAGGCATCTGTTACACGCAGCAGTGATAGCTCTGTATGATTATATAGCAGGAGGCATCTATTACACGCAGCAGTGATAGCTCTGTATGATTATATAGCAGGAGGCATCTGTTACACGCAGCAGTGATAGCTCTGTATGATTATATAGCAGGAGGCATCTGTTACACGCAGCAGTGATAGCTCTGTATGATTATATAGCAGGAGGCATCTATTACACGCAGCAGTGATAGCTCTGTATGATTATATAGCAGGAGGCATCTATTACACGCAGCAGTGATAGCTCTGTATGATTATATAGCAGGAGGCATCTATTACACGCAGCAGTGATAGCTCTGTATGATTATATAGCAGGAGGCATCTGTTACACGCAGCAGTGATAGCTCTGTATGATTATATAGCAGGAGGCATCTGTTACACGCAGCAGTGATAGCTCTGTATGATTATATAGCAGGAGGCATCTATTACACGCAGCAGTGATAGCTCTGTATGATTATATAGCAGGAGGCATCTGTTACACGCAGAAGTGATAGCTCTGTATGATTACATAGCAGGAGGCATCTGTTACACGCAGCAGTGATAGCTCTGTATGATTATATAGCAGGAGGCATCTGTTACACGCAGCAGTGATAGCTCTGTATGATTATATAGCAGGAGGCATCTATTACACGCAGCAGTGATAGCTCTGTATGATTATATAGCAGGAGGCATCTATTACACGCAGCAGTGATAGCTCTGTATGATTATATAGCAGGAGGCATCTGTTACACGCAGCAGTGATAGCTCTGTATGATTATATAGCAGGAGGCATCTATTACACGCAGCAGTGATAGCTCTGTATGATTATATAGCAGGAGGCATCTGTTACACGCAGCAGTGATAGCTCTGTATGATTATATAGCAGGAGGCATCTGTTACACGCAGCAGTGATAGCTCTGTATGATTATATAGCAGGAGGCATCTATTACACGCAGCAGTGATAGCTCTGTATGATTATATAGCAGGAGGCATCTGTTACACGCAGCAGTGATAGCTCTGTATGATTACATAGCAGGAGGCATCTGTTACACGCAGCAGTGATAGCTCTGTATGATTATATAGCAGGAGGCATCTGTTACACGCAGCAGTGATAGCTCTGTATGATTATATAGCAGGAGGCATCTGTTACACGCAGCAGTGATAGCTCTGTATGATTATACAGCAGGAGGCATCTGTTACACGCAGCAGTGATAGCTCTGTATGATTATATAGCAGGAGGCATCTGTTACACGCAGCAGTGATAGCTCTGTATGATTATATAGCAGGAGGCATCTGTTACACGCAGCAGTGATAGCTCTGTATGATTATACAGCAGGAGGCATCTGTTACACGCAGCAGTGATAGCTCTGTATGATTATATAGCAGGAGGCATCTATTACACGCAGCAGTGATAGCGCTGTATAGTGACGCAGTAGGAGGCGTCTATTACACGCGCATGCCTCCTGCTGTAGTAGTGGTCTCACCTGTGTCACAGGACGCAGCATCGGATATCTCACCATCTGGTGGCTTGCAGCAGCCATGGTGATGCACAATCCGCCCCTCGCAGATTCCGGGATATCAGTGTCCTATGATGGAGATCCATGACCTCTTCCCACCCTCTAAACAGCGGCGTAAAACCTAGGCCTTCACCGCCACCCAGACGGCAGCAGACTGTGAGCGACGGGCTGCGTCCTGGTCACGCACGCACAGAGTGGGTCCTGCGTATGTGTAAAGTACAGATTATTGGTACTTTGCCAGGACGGTCGCAGCTCCAGCCACATGTGAATCAGGTCCTATCATTAGGCCATTTTCTCAGGTGTAAGATGGATCTGTCTGGTCAGAGATCCTATATACTGTACAGTATGTCCCTGTATACCTTCCTAGGGACATATATAGAAAGTTCCGCAGTCTGGAAGAACGCACGCCCTGGGGTTAGCCCCATACAAGTCTCCAGAGGATGGCGTTTTACATGTAATATATGTCTATGTCACTTACAGAGAGGAACATGTTCCTGTCTCCGGAGTCGCTGCGGTTTGTGTACGGCGAGAGGTCGGTCGTCTGGTCTGTGGGGTGTGTGTTACTGGATCTGATGAGCACCTCGATATACAGCGTACGTTACATCACAGCCCCCCGTGCTGCCTGTCATTGTACTGAGTCCATTACAGCCATTTCTATTCCTGTGTAGGAGGCAGAGATTACTGCAGCTCTGCTGAGGATCAGGACGGATGCCTCGGCCTTACATGGCATTTTACAGACCATTCGGGACCACGTGGAATACTCAGAAGATCTCTATCAGCTGCTGCCCGAGATGCTGAAAATACAGCCAGCAGAGAGGCCCAGACCAGCGTGAGTGTAATGTGACTGAGGCATGAGGCACAGATCAGCGTGAGTGTAATGTGACTGAGGCATGAGGCCCAGACCAGCGTGAGTGTAATGTGACTGAGGCATGAGGCACAGATCAGCGTGAGTGTAATGTGACTGAGGCATGAGGCCCAGACCAGCGTGAGTGTAATGTGACTGAGGCATGAGGCACAGATCAGCGTGAGTGAAATGTGACTGAGGCATGAGGCCCAGACCAGCGTGAGTGTAATGTAACTGATGCATGAGGCACAGATTAGCGTGAGTGTAATGTGACTGAGGCATGAGGCCCAGACCAGCGTGAGTGTAATGTGACTGAAGCTTGCGGCACAGATCAGCGTGAGTGTAATGTGACTGAGGCATGAGGCCCAGACCAGCGTGAGTGTAATGAGACTGAGCCATGAGGCACAGATCAGCGTGAGTGTAATGTGACTAAGGCATGAGGCTCAGACCAGCGTGAGTGTAATGTCACTGAGGCATGAGGCACAGATCAGCGTGAGTGTAATGTGACTGAGGCATGAGGCCCAGACCAGCGTGAGTGTAATGTGACTGAGGCATGAGGCACATATCAACGTGAGTGTAATGTGACTGAGGCATGAGGCCCAGACCAGCGTGAGTGTGATGTGACTGAGGCATGAGGCCCAGACCAGCGTGAGTGTAATGTGACTGAGGCATGAGGCACAGATCAGCGTGAGTGTAATGTGACTGAGGCATGAGGCACAGATCAGCGTGAGTGTAATGTGATTGAGGCATGAGGCACAGCAGATAGGCCCAGATCAGCATTAGTGTAATGTGACTGAGGCATGTCAGATAGGCCCAGATTAGTGTAAGTGTAATGTGACTGAAGCGTGAGGCACGGCAGAGAGGCACAGATCAGCGTGAGTGTAACAAGACTGAGGGATGGCAGAGCTTCCCAATTCGAATTTGTGTGGATATTTCTTATTGTCTATCCAAAACACGTGACAGCGAATAGCCAATAAGATGCCGTTTGTGGATCCCAGTAAAGTGATAAACTGGAGACGGACAAGGAGAGATAAAGTACCAGCCAATCAGCTCCTAACTGTCATTTTTCAAACACAGCCTGTGACATGACAGGAGCTGATTGGCTGCTACTTTATCTCTCTATCAGTCTCCACTTTATCACTTTTTAAGGCTTCATACATTTGGGCCTAAGTAAGGAATGATACTCATTAGGTGTGATGTCATTCTGGCGAGCGGATAGGCGCTAGTGGCAGAGGAACGCCGCTATCTGCGTACGGAGGGGGCACAGGTGTTAGGAGGGTGTGCATCATATTTGGATTCTCATTGTACTTACTGGTAAATGCAGTGACCTGGTGCCTCATCCCTATATCAGGAAATGCCTGACTGTGATTGGATCTCCGTTGGCCGGGGTGAAGAAGAAACTGCCCCCAGGTGCCGCGTGTGACCTTACGGATGGCGGTGTGGAAGACGCGCTGGGTAAGAGGGGTCTCTATGTGAGAGAGAAGACGAGGCAATGACCTCTGACACCTTCTCCTTTCTATAAACATGAAATTGCTAAAGAGGAAATGTGTAGGTAGCAGCCAATCAGATTCTAGCGTTCATTGTCTACACTGCACATGATAAGTGATAGCTTGAATCTGGTTGCTATGGGAAACATCTCTAAATCTACCCCGGCTTGTGTTTCATCTTCCAGCATTTATGAAGCGTTATACAGACTATGAGGACGCCCAGTTACTGGCGCTGCGGCACCTGGCCGGCGACACCGGAGATGGTAAATACTGCGATGATTATGTTATCAGTGAGATGTATAACCACAAACCATGTAGAGATTCATTTACTTCCATCACTCCGGATTATCTGCGTAATCAGTCACCTGTATGTAGCGTGTACAATCTGTGCTGTACCCCAATACTGACCCAGTGCTCATACCTATGTCATACCTCCCAACATGACCTCTCCAGGAGGACACAATGCTCTGCTCCTGCTCTTCCCTCTTACTGTATGATTACCATCACCTGTGCTGTACCCTAATACTGACGAAGTGCTCATACCTATGTCATACCTCCCAACATGACCTCTCCAGGAGGACACAATGCTCTGCTCCTGCTCTTCCCTCTTACTGTATGATTACCATCACCTGTGCTATACCCTAATACTGACCCAGTGCTCATACCTATGTCATACCTCCCAACATGACCTCTCCAGGAGGACACAATGCTCTGCTCCTGCTCTTCCCTCTTACTGTATAATTACCATCACCTGTGCTGTACCCTAACACTGACCCAGTGCTCATACCTATGTCATACCTCCCAACATGACCTCTCCAGGAGGGACACAATGCTCTGCTCCTGCTCTTCCCTCTTACTGTATGATTACCATCACCTGTGCTGTACCCTAATACTGACCCAGTGCTCATACCTATGTCATACCTCCCAACATGACCCTCTCCAGGAGGACACAATGCTCTGCTCCTGCTCTTCCCTCTTACTGTATGATTATCATCACCTGTGCTGTACCCTAATACTGACCCAGTGCTCATACCTATGTCATACCCCCCAACATGACCTCTCCAGGAGGACACAATGCTCTGCTCCTGCTCTTCCCTCTTACTGTATGATTACTATCACCTGTGCTGTACCCTAATACTGACCCAGTGCTCATACCTATGTCATACCTCCCAACATGACCTCTCCAGGAGGACACAATGCTCTGCTCCTGCTCTTCCCTCTTACTGTATGATTACCATCACCTGTGCTGTACCCTAATACTGACACAGTGCTCATACCTATGTCATACCTCCCAACATGATCTCTCCAGGAGGACACAATGCTCTGCTCCTGCTCTTCCCTCTTACTGTATAATTACCATCACCTGTGCTGTACCCTAATACTGACCCAGTGCTCATACCTATGTCATACCTCCCTACATGATCTCTCCAGGAGGACACAATGCTCTGCTCCTGCTCTTCCCTCTTACTGTATGATTACCATCACCTGTGCTGTTCCCCAATACTGACCCAGTGCTCATACCTATGTCATACCTCCCAACATGACCTCTCCAGGAGGACACAATGCTCTGCTCCTGCTCTTCCCTCTTACTGTATGATTACCATCACCTGTGCTGTACCCTAATACTGACCCAGTGCTCATACCTATGTCATACCTCCCAACATGACTTCTCCAGGAGGACACAATGCTCTGCTCCTGCTCTTCCCTCTTACTGTATGATTACCATCACCTGTGCTGTACCCTAATACTGACCCAGTGCTCATACCTATGTCATACCTCCCAACATGACCTCTCCAGGAGACACAATGCTCTGCTCCTGCTCTTCCCTCTTACTGTATGATTACCATCACCTGTGCTGTACCCTAATACTGACCCAGTGCTCATACCTATGTCATACCTCCCAACATGACCTCTCCAGGAGGACACAATGCTCTGCTCCTGCTCTTCCCTCTTACTGTATGATTACCATCACCTGTGCTGTACCCTAATACTGACCCAGTGCTCATACCTATGTCATACCTCCCAACATGACCTCTCCAGGAGGACACAATGCTCTGCTCCTGCTCTTCCCTCTTATTGTATGATTACCATCACCTGTACTGTACCCTAATACTGACCCAGTGCTCATACCTATGTCACACCTCCCAACATGACCTCTCCAGGAGGACACAATGCTCTGCTCCTGCTCTTCCCTCTTACTGTATGATTATCATCACCTGTGCTGTACCCTAATACTGACCCAGTGCTCATACCTATGTCATACCTCCCAACATGACCTCTCCAGGAGGACACAATGCTCTGCTCCTGCTCTTCTCTCTTACTGTATGATTACCATCACCTGTGCTGTACCCTAATACTGACCCAGTGCTCATACCTATGTCATACCTCCCAACATGACCTCTCCAGGAGGACACAATGCTCTGCTCCTGCTCTTCCCTCTTACTGTATGATTACCATCACCTGTGCTGTACCCTGATACTGACCCAGTGCTCATACCTATGTCATACCTCCCAACATGACCTCTCCAGGAGGACACAATGCTCTGCTCCTGCTCTTCCCTCTTACTGTATGATTATCATCACCTGTGCTGTACCCTAATACTGACCCAGTGCTCATACCTATGTCATACCTCCCAACATGACCTCTCCAGGAGGACACAATGCTCTGCTCCTGCTCTTCCCTCTTACTGTATGATTACCATCACCTGTGCTGTACCCTAATACTGACCCAGTGCTCATACCTATGTCATACGTCCCAACATGACCTCTCCAGGAGGACACAATGCTCTGCTCCTGCTCTTCCCTCTTACTGTATGATTACCATCACCTGTGCTGTACCCTAATACTGACCCAGTGCTCATACCTATGTCATACCTCCCAACATGACCTCTCCAGGAGGACACAATGCTCTGCTCCTGCTCTTCCCTCTTACTGTATGATTACCATCACCTGTGCTGTACCCTAATACTGACCCAGTGCTCATACCTATGTCATACCTCCCAACATGACCCTCTCCAGGAGGACACAATGCTCTGCTCCTGCTCTTCCCTCTTACTGTATGATTACCATCACCTGTGCTGTACCCTAATACTGACCCAGTGCTCATACCTATGTCATACCTCCCAACATGACCCTCTCCAGGAGGACACAATGCTCTGCTCCTGCTCTTCCCTCTTACTGTATGATTACCATCACCTGTGCTGTACCCTAATACTGACCCAGTGCTCATACCTATGTCATACCTCCCAACATGACCTCTCCAGGAGGACACAATGCTCTGCTCCTGCTCTTCCCTCTTACTGTATGATTACCATCACCTGTGCTGTACCCTAATACTGACCCAGTGCTCATACCTATGTCATACCTCCCAACATGACCTCTCCAGGAGGACACAATGCTCTGCTCCTGCTCTTCCCTCTTACTGTATGATTACCATCACCTGTGCTGTACCCTAATACTGACCCAGTGCTCATACCTATGTCATACCTCCCAACATGACCCTCTCCAGGAGGACACAATGCTCTGCTCCTGCTCTTCCCTCTTACTGTATGATTACCATCACCTGTGCTGTACCCTAATACTGACCCAGTGCTCATACCTATGTCATACCTCCCAACATGACCTCTCCAGGCGGACACAATGCTCTGCTCCTGCTCTTCCCTCTTACTGTATGATTACCATCACCTGTGCTGTACCCTAATACTGACCCAGTGCTCATACCTATGTCATACCTCCCAACATGACCTCTCCAGGAGGACACAATGCTCTGCTCCTGCTCTTCCCTCTTACTGTATGATTACCATCACCTGTGCTGTACCCTAATACTGACCCAGTGCTCATACCTATGTCATACCTCCCAACATGACCTCTCCAGGAGGACACAATGCTCTGCTCTTGCTCTTCCCTCTTACTGTATGATTACCATAACCTGTGCTGTACCCTAATACTGACCCAGTGCTCATACCTATGTCATACCTCCCAACATGACCTCTCCAGGAGAACACAATGCTCTGCTCCTGCTCTTCCCTCTTAATGTATGATTACCATCACCTGTGCTGTACCCTAATACTGAGCCAGTGCTCATACCTATGTCATACCTCCCAACATGACCTGTCCAGGAGGACACAATGCTCTGCTCCTGCTCTTCCCTCTTATTGTATGATTACCATCACCTGTGCTGTACCCTAATACTGACCCAGTGCTCATACCTATGTCATACCTCCCAACATGACCTCTCCAGGAGGACACAATGCTCTGCTCCTGCTCTTCCGTCTTACTGTATGATAACCATCACCTGTGCTGTACCCTAATACTGACCCAGTGCTCATACCTATGTCATACCTCCCAACATGACCTCTCCAGGAGGACACAATGCTCTGCTCCTGCTCTTCCCTCTTACTGTATGATTACCATCACCTGTGCTGTACCCTAATACTGACCCAGTGCTCATACCTATGTCATACCTCCCAACATGACCTCTCCAGGAGGACACAATGCTCTGCTCCTGCTCTTCCCTCTTACTGTATGATTACCATCACCTGTGCTGTACCCCAATACTGACCCAGTGCTCATACCTATGTCATACCTCCCAACATGACCCTCTCCAGGAGGACACAATGCTCTGCTCCTGCACTTCCCTCTTACTGTATGATTACCATCACCTGTGCTGTACCCCAATACTAACCCAGTGCTCATACCTGTGTCATACCTCCCAACATGACCCTCTCCAGGAGGACACAATGCTCTGCTCCTGCTCTTCCCTCTTACTGTATGATTACCATCACCTGTGCTGTACCCTAATACTGACCCAATGCTCATACCTATGTCATACCTCCCAACATGACCCTCTCCAGGAGGACACAATGCTCTGCTCCTACTCTTCCCTCTTACTGTATGATTACCATCACCTGTGCTGTACCCTAATACTGACCCAGTGCTCATACCTATGTCTTACCTCCATTCATGACCCTCTCCAGGAGGACACAATGCTCTGCTCCTGCTCTTCCCTCTTACTGTATGATTACCATCACCTGTGCTGTACCCTAATACTGTCCCAGTGCTCATACCTATGTCATACCTCCCAACATGACCCTCTCCAGGAGGACACAATTCTCTGCTCCTGCTCTTCCCTCTTACTGTATGATTACCATCACCTGTGCTGTACCCTAATACTGTCCAGTGCTCATGCCTATGTCATACCTCCCAACATGACCTCTCCAGGAGGACACAATGCTCTGCTCCTGCTCTTCCCTCTTAATGTATGATTACCATCACCTGTGCTGTACCCTAATACTGAGCCAGTGCTCATACCTATGTCATACCTCCCAACATGACCTGTCCAGGAGAACACAGTGCTCTGCTCCTGCTCTTCCCTCTTATTGTATGATTACCATCACCTGTGCTGTACCCTAATACTGACCCAGTGCTCATACCTATGTCATACCTCCCAACATGACCTCTCCAGGAGGACACAATGCTCTGCTCCTGCTCTTCCGTCTTACTGTATGATTACCATCACCTGTGCTGTACCCTAATACTGACCCAGTGCTCATACCTATGTCATACCTCCCAACATGACCTCTCCAGGAGGACACAATGCTCTGCTCCTGCTCTTCCCTCTTACTGTATGATTACCATCACCTGTGCTGTACCCCAATACTGACCCAGTGCTCATACCTATGTCATACCTCCCAACATGACCCTCTCCAGGAGGACACAATGCTCTGCTCCTGCACTTCCCTCTTACTGTATGATTACCATCACCTGTGCTGTACCCCAATACTAACCCAGTGCTCATACCTGTGTCATACCTCCCAACATGACCCTCTCCAGGAGGACACAATGCTCTGCTCCTGCTCTTCCCTATTACTGTATGATTACCATCACCTGTGCTGTACCCTAATACTGACCCAATGCTCATACCTATGTCATACCTCCCAACATGACCCTCTCCAGGAGGACACAATGCTCTGCTCCTACTCTTCCCTCTTACTGTATGATTACCATCACCTGTGCTGTACCCTAATACTGACCCAGTGCTCATACCTATGTCTTACCTCCATTCATGACCCTCTCCAGGAGGACACAATGCTCTGCTCCTGCTCTTCCCTCTTACTGTATGATTACCATCACCTGTGCTGTACCCTAATACTGTCCCAGTGCTCATACCTATGTCATACCTCCCAACATGACCCTCTCCAGGAGGACACAATGCTCTGCTCCTGCACTTCCCTCTTACTGTATGATTACCATCACCTGTGCTGTACCCTAATACTGACCCAGTGCTCATACCTATGTCATACCTCCCAACATGACCTCTCCAGGAGGACACAATGCTCTGCTCCTGCTCTTCCCTCTTACTGTATGATTACCATCACCTGTGCTGTACCCTAATACTGACCCAGTGCTCATACCTATGTCATACCTCCCAACATGACCCTCTCCAGGAGGACACAATGCTCTGCTCCTGCTCTTCCCTCTTACTGTATGATTACCATCACCTGTGCTGTACCCTAATACTGACCCAGTGCTCATACCTATGTCATACCTCCCAACATGAACCTTACTGATCCAATGCTCATACCTATGTCATACCTCCCAACATGACCCTCTCCAGGAGGACACAATGCTCTGCTCCTGCTCTTCCCTCTTACTGTATGATTACCATCACCTGTGCTGTACCCTAATACTGTCCCAGTGCTCATACCTATGTCATACCTCCCAACATGACCCTCTCCAGGAGGACACAATGCTCTGCTCCTGCACTTCCCTCTTACTGTATGATTACCATCACCTGTGCTGTACCCTAATACTGACCCAGTGCTCATACCTATGTCATACCTCCCAACATGACCCTCTCCAGGAGGACACAATTCTCTGCTCCAGCTCTTCCCTCTTACTGTATGATTACCATCACCTGTGCTGTACCCTAATACTGGCCCAGTACTCATACCTATGTCATACCTCCCAACATGACCTCTCCAGGAGGACACAATGCTCTGCTCCTGCACTTCCCTCTTACTGTATGATTACCATCACCTGTGCTGTACCCTAATACTGACCCAGTGCTCATACCTATGTCATACCTCCCAACATGACCCTCTCCAGGAGGACACAATTCTCTGCTCCAGCTCTTCCCTCTTACTGTATGATTACCATCACCTGTGCTGTACCCTAATACTGGCCCAGTACTCATACCTATGTCATACCTCCCAACATGACCTCTCCAGGAGGACACAATGCTCTGCTCCTTCACTTCCCTCTTACTGTATGATTACCATCACCTGTGCTGTACCCTAATACTGACCCAGTGCTCATACCTATGTCATACCTCCCAACATGACCCTCTCCAGGAGGACACAATGCTCTGCTCCTGCACTTCCCTCTTACTGTATGATTACCATCACCTGTGCTGTACCCCAATACTAACCCAGTGCTCATACCTGTGTCATACCTCCCAACATGACCCTCTCCAGGAGGACACAATGCTCTGTTCCTGCTCTTCCCTCTTACTGTATGATTACCATCACCTGTGCTGTACCCTAATACTGACCCAATGCTCATACCTATGTCATACCTCCCAACATGACCCTCTCCAGGAGGACACAATGCTCTGCTCCTGCACTTCCCTCTTACTGTATGATTACCATCACCTGTGCTGTACCCCAATACTGACCCAGTGCTCATACCTATGTCATACCTCCCAACATGACCCTTACTGATCCAGTGCTCATACCTATGCCATACCTTCCAACATGACCTCTCCAGGAGGACACAATGCTCTGCTCCTGCACTGCCCTCTTACTGTATGATTATCATCACCTGTGCTGTACCCTAATACTGAGCCAGTGCTCATACCTATGTCATACCTCCCAACATGACCCTTACTGATCCAGTGCTCATACCTATGTCATACCTCCCAACATGACCCTCTCCAGGAGGACACAATGCTCTGCTCCTACTCTTCCCTCTTACTGTATGATTACCATCACCTGTGCTGTACCCTAATACTGACCCAGTGCTCATACCTATGTCTTACCTCCATTCATGACCCTCTCCAGGAGGACACAATGCTCTGCTCCTGCTCTTCCCTCTTACTGTATGATTACCATCACCTGTGCTGTACCCCAATACTGACCCAGTGCTCATACCTATGTCATACCTCCCAACATGACCCTCTCCAGGAGGACACAATGCTCTGCTCCTGCACTTCCCTCTTACTGTATGATTACCATCACCTGTGCTGTACCCTAATACTGACCCAGTGCTCATACCTATGTCATACCTCCATTCATGACCCTCTCCAGGAGGACACAATGCTCTGCTCCTGCACTTCCCTCTTACTGTATGATTACCATCACCTGTGCTGTACCCTAATACTGACCCAGTGCTCATACCTATGTCATACCTCCCAACATGAACCTTACTGATCCAATGCTCATACCTATGCCATACCTCCCAACATGACATCTCCAGGAGGACACAATGCTCTGCTCCTGCTCTTCCCTCTTACTGTATGATTACCATCACCTGTGCTGTACCCTAATACTGTCCCAGTGCTCATACCTATGTCATACCTCCCAACATAACCCTCTCCAGGAGGACACAATGCTCTGCTCCTGCACTTCCCTCTTACTGTATGATTACCATCACCTGTGCTGTACCCTAATACTGACCCAGTGCTCATACCTATGTCATACCTCCCAACATGACCCTCTCCAGGAGGACACAATTCTCTGCTCCTGCTCTTCCCTCTTACTGTATGATTACCATCACCTGTGCTGTACCCTAATACTGGCCCAGTACTCATACCTATGTCATACCTCCCAACATGACCTCTCCAGGAGGACACAATGCTCTGCTCCTTCACTTCCCTCTTACTGTATGATTACCATCACCTGTGCTGTACCCTAATACTGACCCAGTGCTCATACCTATGTCATACCTCCCAACATGACCCTCTCCAGGAGGACACAATTCTCTGCTCCTGCTCTTCCCTCTTACTGTATGATTACCATCACCTGTGCTGTACCCTAATACTGACCCAGTGCTCATACCTATGTCATACCTCCCAACATGACCTCTCAAGGAGGACACAATGCTCTGCTCCTGCTCTTCCCTCTTACTGTATGATTACCATCACCTGTGCTGTACCCTAATACTGACCCAGTGCTCATACCTATGTCATACCTCCCAACATGACCTCTCCAGGAGGACACAATGCTCTGCTCCTTCACCTCCCTCTTACTGTATGATTACCATCACCTGTGCTGTACCCTAATACTGACCCAGTGCTCATACCTATGTCATACCTCCCAACATGACCTCTCCAGGAGGACACAATGCTCTGCTCCTGCTCTTCCCTCTTATTGTATGATTACCATCACCTGTGCTGTACCCTAATACTGACCCAGTGCTCATACCTATGTCATACCTCCCAACATGACCCTCTCCAGGAGGACACAATGCTCTGCTCCTGCTCTTCCCTCTTACTGTATGATTATCATCACCTGTGCTGTACACCAATACTGACCCAGTGCTCATACCTATGTCATACCTCCCAACATGACCCTTACTGATCCAGTGCTCATACCTATGCCATATCTTCCAACATGACCTCTCCAGGAGGACACAATGCTCTGCTCCTGCACTGCCCTCTTACTGTATGATTATCATCACCTGTGCTGTACCCTTATACTGAGCCAGTGCTCATACCTATGTCATACCTCCCAACATGACCCTTACTGATCCAGTGCTCATACCTATGTCATACCTCCCAACATGACCCTCTCCAGGAGGACACAATGCTCTGCTCCTACTCTTCCCTCTTACTGTATGATTACCATCACCTGTGCTGTACCTTAATACTGACCCAGTGCTCATACCTATGTCTTACCTCCATTCATGACCCTCTCCAGGAGGACACAATGCTCTGCTCCTGCTATTCCCTCTTACTGTATGATTACCATCACCTGTGCTGTACCCTAATACTGTCCCAGTGCTCATACCTATGTCATACCTCCCAACATGACCCTCTCCAGGAGGACACAATGCTCTGCTCCTGCACTTCCCTCTTACTGTATGATTACCATCACCTGTGCTGTACCCTAATACTGACCCAGTGCTCATACCTATGTCATACCTCCATTCATGACCCTCTCCAGGAGGACACAATGCTCTGCTCCTGCACTTCCCTCTTACTGTATGATTACCATCACCTGTGCTGTACCCTAATACTGACCCAGTGCTCATACCTATGTCATACCTCCCAACATGACCCTCTCCAGGAGGACACAATGCTCTGCTCCTGCTCTTCCCTCTTACTGTATGATTACCATCACCTGTGCTGTACCCTAATACTGACCCAGTGCTCATACCTATGTCATACCTCCCAACATGAACCTTACTGATCCAATGCTCATACCTATGTCATACCTCCCAACATGACCTCTCCAGGAGGACACAATGCTCTCTGCTCCTGCTCTTCCCTCTTACTGTATGATTACCATCACCTGTGCTGTACCCTAATACTGTCCCAGTGCTCATACCTATGTCATACCTCCCAACATGACCCTCTCCAGGAGGACACAATGCTCTGCTCCTGCACTTCCCTCTTACTGTATGATTACCATCACCTGTGCTGTACCCTAATACTGACCCAGTGCTCATACCTATGTCATACCTCCCAACATGACCCTCTCCAGGAGGACACAATTCTCTGCTCCTGCTCTTCCCTCTTACTGTATGATTACCATCACCTGTGCTGTACCCTAATACTGGCCCAGTACTCATACCTATGTCATACCTCCCAACATGACCCTCTCCAGGAGGACACAATGCTCTGCTCCTGCACTTCCCTCTTACTGTATGATTACCATCACCTGTGCTGTACCCTAATACTGACCCAGTGCTCATACCTATGTCATACCTCCCAACATGACCCTCTCCAGAAGGACACAATGCTCTGCTCCTGCACTTCCCTCTTACTGTATGATTACCATCACCTGTGCTGTACCCCAATACTAACCCAGTGCTCACACCTGTGTCATACCTCCCAACATGACCCTCTCCAGGAGGACACAATGCTCTGCTCCTGCTCTTCCCTCTTACTGTATGATTACCATCACCTGTGCTGTACCCTAATACTGACCCAATGCTCATACCTATGTCATACCTCCCAACATGACCCTCTCCAGGAGGACACAATGCTCTGCTCCTGCACTTCCCTCTTACTGTATGATTACCATCACCTGTGCTGTACCCCAATACTGACCCAGTGCTCATACCTATGTCATACCTCCCAACATGACCCTTACTGATCCAGTGCTCATACCTATGCCATACCTTCCAACATGACCTCTCCAGGAGGACACAATGCTCTGCTCCTACTCTTCCCTCTTACTGTATGATTACCATCGCCTGTGCTGTACCCTAATACTGACCCAGTGCTTATACCTATGTCTTACCTCCATTCATGACCCTCTCCAGGAGGACACAATGCTCTGCTCCTGCACTTCCCTCTTACTGTATGATTACCATCACCTGTGCTGTACCCCAATACTAACCCAGTGCTCATACCTGTGTCATACCTCCCAACATGACCCTCTCCAGGAGGACACAATGCTCTGCTCCTGCACTTCCCTCTTACTGTATGATTACCATCACCTGTGCTGTACCCCAATACTGACCCAGTGCTCATACCTATGTCATACCTCCCAACATGACCCTTACTGATCCAGTGCTCATACCTATGTCATACCTCCCAACATGACCCTCTCCAGGAGGACACAATGCTCTGCTCCTACTCTTCCCTCTTACTGTATGATTACCATCACCTGTGCTGTACCCTAATACTGACCCAGTGCTCATACCTATGTCATACCTCCCAACATGACCCTCTCCAGGAGGACACAATGCTCTGCTCCTGCACTTCCCTCTTACTGTATGATTACCATCACCTGTGCTGTACCCTAATACTGACCCAGTGCTTATACCTATGTCATACCTCCCAACATGACCCTTACTGATCCAGTGCTCATACCTATGCCATACCTTCCAACATGACCTCTCCAGGAGGACACAATGCTCTGCTCCTGCACTGCCCTCTTACTGTATGATTATCATCACCTGTGCTGTACCCTTATACTGAGCCAGTGCTCATACCTATGTCATACCTCCCAACATGACCCTTACTGATCCAGTGCTCATACCTATGTCATACCTCCCAACATGACCCTCTCCAGGAGGACACAATGCTCTGCTCCTACTCTTCCCTCTTACTGTATGATTACCATCACCTGTGCTGTACCCTAATACTGACCCAGTGCTCATACCTATGTCTTACCTCCATTCATGACCCTCTCCAGGAGGACACAATGCTCTGGTCCTGCTCTTCCCTCTTACTGTATGATTACCATCACCTGTGCTGTACCCTAATACTGTCCCAGTGCTCATACCTATGTCATACCTCCCAACATGACCCTCTCCAGGAGGACACAATGCTCTGCTCCTGCACTTCCCTCTTACTGTATGATTACCATCACCTGTGCTGTACCCTAATACTGACCCAGTGCTCATACCTATGTCATACCTCCATTCATGACCCTCTCCAGGAGGACACAATGCTCTGCTCCTGCACTTCCCTCTTACTGTATGATTACCATCACCTGTGCTGTACCCTAATACTGACCCAGTGCTCATACCTATGTCATACCTCCCAACATGACCCTCTCCAGGAGGACACAATGCTCTGCTCCTGCTCTTCCCTCTTACTGTATGATTACCATCACCTGTGCTGTACCCTAATACTGACCCAGTGCTCATACCTATGTCATACCTCCCAACATGAACCTTACTGATCCAATGCTCATACCTATGCCATACCTCCCAACATGACCTCTCCAGGAGGACACAATGCTCTCTGCTCCTGCTCTTCCCTCTTACTGTATGATTACCATCACCTGTGCTGTACCCTAATACTGTCCCAGTGCTCATACCTATGTCATACCTCCCAACATGACCCTCTCCAGGAGGACACAATGCTCTGCTCCTGCTCTTCCCTCTTACTGTATGATTACCATCACCTGTGCTGTACCCTAATACTGACCCAGTGCTCATACCTATGTCATACCTCCCAACATGAACCTTACTGATCCAATGCTCATACCTATGCCATACCTCCCAACATGACCTCTCCAGGAGGACACAATGCTCTCTGCTCCTGCTCTTCCCTCTTACTGTATGATTACCATCACCTGTGCTGTACCCTAATACTGTCCCAGTGCTCATACCTATGTCATACCTCCCAACATGACCCTCTCCAGGAGGACACAATGCTCTGCTCCTGCTCTTCCCTCTTACTGTATGATTACCATCACCTGTGCTGTACCCTAATACTGACCCAGTGCTCATACCTATGTCATACCTCCCAACATGACCCTCTCCAGGAGGACACAATTCTCTGGTCCTGCTCTTCCCTCTTACTGTATGATTACCATCACCTGTGCTGTACCCTAATACTGGCCCAGTACTCATACCTATGTCATACCTCCCAACATGACCTCTCCAGGAGGACACAATGCTCTGCTCCTGCTCTTCCCTCTTACTGTATGATTACCATCACCTGTGCTGTACCCTAATACTGACCCAGTGCTCATACCTATGTCATACCTCCCAACATGACCCTTTCCAGGAGGACACAATTCTCTGGTCCTGCTCTTCCCTCTTACTGTATGATTACCATCACCTGTGCTGTACCCTAATACTGGCCCAGTACTCATACCTATGTCATACCTCCCAACATGACCCTCTCCAGGAGGACACAATTCTCTGGTCCTGCTCTTCCCTCTTACTGTATGATTACCATCACCTGTGCTGTACCCTAATACTGACCCAGTGCTCATACCTATGTCATACCTCCCAACATGACCCTCTCCAGGAGGACACAATTCTCTGCTCCTGCACTTCCCTCTTACTGTATGATTACCATCACCTGTGCTGTACCCCAATACTAACCCAGTGCTCATACCTGTGTCATACCTCCCAACATGACCCTCTCCAGGAGGACACAATGCTCTGCTCCTGCTCTTCCCTCTTACTGTATGATTACCATCACCTGTGCTGTACCCTAATACTGACCCAATGCTCATACCTATGTCATACCTCCCAACATGACCCTCTCCAGGAGGACACAATGCTCTGCTCCTGCACTTCCCTCTTACTGTATGATTACCATCACCTGTGCTGTACCCCAATACTGACCCAGTGCTCATACCTATGTCATACCTCCCAACATGACCCTTACTGATCCAGTGCTCATACCTATGCCATACCTTCCAACATGACCTCTCCAGGAGGACACAATGCTCTGCTCCTGCACTGCCCTCTTACTGTATGATTATCATCACCTGTGCTGTACCCTAACACTGACCCAGTGCTCATACATATGTCATACCTCCCAACATGACCCTTACTGATCCAGTGCTCATACCTATGTCATACCTCCCAACATGACCCTCTCCAGGAGGACACAATGCTCTGCTCCTACTCTTCCCTCTTACTGTATGATTACCATCACCTGTGCTGTACCCTAATACTGACCCAGTGCTTATACCTATGTCTTACCTCCATTCATGACCCTCTCCAGGAGGACACAATGCTCTGCTCCTGCTCTTCCCTCTTACTGTATGATTACCATCACCTGTGCTGTACCCTAATACTGTCCCAGTGCTCATACCTATGTCATACCTCCCAACATAACCCTCTCCAGGAGGACACAATGCTCTCTGCTCCTGCTCTTCCCTCTTACTGTATGATTACCATCACCTGTGCTGTACCCTAATACTGTCCCAGTGCTCATACCTATGTCATACCTCCCAACATAACCCTCTCCAGGAGGACACAATGCTCTGCTCCTGCTCTTCCCTCTTCCTGTATGATTACCATCACCTGTGCTGTACCCTAATACTGACCCAGTGCTCATACCTATGTCATACCTCCCAACATGACCTCTCCAGGAGGACACAATGCTCTGCTCCTGCACTTCCCTCTTACTGTATGATTACCATCACCTGTGCTGTACCCTAATACTGACCCAGTGCTCATACCTATGTCATACCTCCCAACATGACCCTCTCCAGGAGGACACAATTCTCTGCTCCTGCTCTTCCCTCTTACTGTATGATTACCATCACCTGTGCTGTACCCTAATACTGGCCCAGTACTCATACCTATGTCATACCTCCCAACATGACCTCTCCAGGAGGACACAATGCTCTGCTCCTTCATTTCCCTCTTACTGTATGATTACCATCACCTGTGCTGTACCCTAATACTGACCCAGTGCTCATACCTATGTCATACCTCCCAACATGACCCTCTCCAGGAGGACACAATGCTCTGCTCCTGCTCTTCCCTCTTACTGTATGATTACCATCACCTGTGCTGTACCCTAATACTGACCCAGTGCTCATACCTATGTCATACCTCCCAACATGACCTCTCAAGGAGGACACAATGCTCTGCTCCTGCTCTTCCCTCTTACTGTATGATTACCATCACCTGTGCTGTACCCTAATACTGACCCAGTGCTCATACCTATGTCATACCTCCCAACATGACCCTCTCCAGGAGGACACAATGCTCTGCTCCTGCTCTTCCCTCTTACTGTATGATTACCATCACCTGTGCTGTACCCTAATACTGACCCAGTGCTCATACCTATGTCATACCTCCCAACATGACCCTCTCCAGGAGGACGCAATGCTCTGCTCCTGCTCTTCCCTCTTACTGTATGATTACCATCACCTGTGCTCTACCCTAATACTGACCCAGTGCTCATACCTATGTCATACCTCCCAACATGACCCTCTCCAGGAGGACACAATGCTCTGCTCCTGCTCTTCCCTCTTACTGTATGATTACCATCACCTGTGCTGTACCCTAATACTGACCCAGTGCTCATACCTATGTCATACCTCCCAACATGACCCTCTCCAGGAGGACACAATGCTCTGCTCCTTCACCTCCCTCTTACTGTATGATTACCATCACCTGTGCTGTACCCTAATACTGACCCAGTGCTCATACCTATGTCATACCTCCCAACATGACCTCTCCAGGAGGACACAATGCTCTGCTCCTGCTCTTCCCTCTTATTGTATGATTACCATCACCTGTGCTGTACCCTAATACTGACCCAGTGCTCATACCTATGTCATACCTCCCAACATGACCCTCTCCAGGAGGACACAATGCTCTGCTCCTGCTCTTCCCTCTTACTGTATGATTATCATCACCTGTGCTGTACACCAATACTGACCCAGTGCTCATACCTATGTCATACCTCCCAACATGACCCTTACTGATCCAGTGCTCATACCTATGCCATACCTTCCAACATGACCTCTCCAGGAGGACACAATGCTCTGCTCCTGCACTGCCCTCTTACTGTATGATTATCATCACCTGTGCTGTACCCTTATACTGAGCCAGTGCTCATACCTATGTCATACCTCCCAACATGACCCTTACTGATCCAGTGCTCATACCTATGTCATACCTCCCAACATGACCCTCTCCAGGAGGACACAATGCTCTGCTCCTACTCTTCCCTCTTACTGTATGATTACCATCACCTGTGCTGTACCCTAATACTGTCCCAGTGCTCATACCTATGTCTTACCTCCATTCATGACCCTCTCCAGGAGGACACAATGCTCTGCTCCTGCTATTCCCTCTTACTGTATGATTACCATCACCTGTGCTGTACCCTAATACTGTCCCAGTGCTCATACCTATGTCATACCTCCCAACATGACCCTCTCCAGGAGGACACAATGCTCTGCTCCTGCACTTCCCTCTTACTGTATGATTACCATCACCTGTGCTGTACCCTAATACTGACCCAGTGCTCATACCTATGTCATACCTCCATTCATGACCCTCTCCAGGAGGACACAATGCTCTGCTCCTGCACTTCCCTCTTACTGTATGATTACCATCACCTGTGCTGTACCCTAATACTGACCCAGTGCTCATACCTATGTCATACCTCCCAACATGACCCTCTCCAGGAGGACACAATGCTCTGCTCCTGCTCTTCCCTCTTACTGTATGATTACCATCACCTGTGCTGTACCCTAATACTGACCCAGTGCTCATACCTATGTCATACCTCCCAACATGACCCTCTCCAGGAGGACACAATGCTCTGCTCCTGCTCTTCCCTCTTACTGTATGATTACCATCACCTGTGCTGTACCCTAATACTGACCCAGTGCTCATACCTATGCCATACCTCCCAACATGACCTCTCCAGGAGGACACAATGCTCTCTGCTCCTGCTCTTCCCTCTTACTGTATGATTACCATCACCTGTGCTGTACCCTAATACTGTCCCAGTGCTCATACCTATGTCATACCTCCCAACATGACCCTCTCCAGGAGGACACAATGCTCTGCTCCTGCACTTCCCTCTTACTGTATGATTACCATCACCTGTGCTGTACCCTAATACTGACCCAGTGCTCATACCTATGTCATACCTCCCAACATGACCCTCTCCAGGAGGACACAATTCTCTGCTCCTGCTCTTCCCTCTTACTGTATGATTACCATCACCTGTGCTGTACCCTAATACTGGCCCAGTACTCATACCTATGTCATACCTCCCAACATGACCTCTCCAGGAGGACACAATGCTCTGCTCCTGCACTTCCCTCTTACTGTATGATTACCATCACCTGTGCTGTACCCTAATACTGACCCAGTGCTCATACCTATGTCATACCTCCCAACATGACCCTCTCCAGGAGGACACAATGCTCTGCTCCTGCACTTCCCTCTTACTGTATGATTACCATCACCTGTGCTGTACCCCAATACTAACCCAGTGCTCATACCTGTGTCATACCTCCCAACATGACCCTCTCCAGGAGGACACAATGCTCTGCTCCTGCTCTTCCCTCTTACTGTATGATTACCATCACCTGTGCTGTACCCTAATACTGACCCAATGCTCATACCTATGTCATACCTCCCAACATGACCCTCTCCAGGAGGACACAATGCTCTGCTCCTGCACTTCCCTCTTACTGTATGATTACCATCACCTGTGCTGTACCCCAATACTGACCCAGTGCTCATACCTATGTCATACCTCCCAACATGACCCTTACTTATCCAGTGCTCATACCTATGCCATACCTTCCAACATGACCTCTCCAGGAGGACACAATGCTCTGCTCCTACTCTTCCCTCTTACTGTATGATTACCATCGCCTGTGCTGTACCCTAATACTGACCCAGTGCTTATACCTATGTCTTACCTCCATTCATGACCCTCTCCAGGAGGACACAATGCTCTGCTCCTGCACTGCCCTCTTACTGTATGATTACCATCACCTGTGCTGTACCCCAATACTAACCCAGTGCTCATACCTGTGTCATACCTCCCAACATGACCCTCTCCAGGAGGACACAATGCTCTGCTCCTGCACTTCTCTCTTACTGTATGATTACCATCACCTGTGCTGTACCCCAATACTGACCCAGTGCTCATACCTATGTCATACCTCCCAACATGACCCTTACTGATCCAGTGCTCATACCTATGTCATACCTCCCAACATGACCCTCTCCAGGAGGACACAATGCTCTGCTCCTACTCTTCCCTCTTACTGTATGATTACCATCACCTGTGCTGTACCCTAATACTGACCCAGTGCTCATACCTATGTCATACCTCCCAACATGACCCTCTCCAGGAGGACACAATGCTCTGCTCCTGCACTTCCCTCTTACTGTATGATTACCATCACCTGTGCTGTACCCTAATACTGACCCAGTGCTTATACCTATGTCATACCTCCCAACATGACCCTTACTGATCCAGTGCTCATACCTATGCCATACCTTCCAACATGACCTCTCCAGGAGGACACAATGCTCTGCTCCTGCACTGCCCTCTTACTGTATGATTATCATCACCTGTGCTGTACCCTTATACTGAGCCAGTGCTCATACCTATGTCATACCTCCCAACATGACCCTTACTGATCCAGTGCTCATACCTATGTCATACCTCCCAACATGACCCTCTCCAGGAGGACACAATGCTCTGCTCCTACTCTTCCCTCTTACTGTATGATTACCATCACCTGTGCTGTACCCTAATACTGACCCAGTGCTCATACCTATGTCTTACCTCCATTCATGACCCTCTCCAGGAGGACACAATGCTCTGCTCCTGCTCTTCCCTCTTACTGTATGATTACCATCACCTGTGCTGTACCCTAATACTGTCCCAGTGCTCATACCTATGTCATACCTCCCAACATGACCCTCTCCAGGAGGACACAATGCTCTGCTCCTGCACTTCCCTCTTACTGTATGATTACCATCACCTGTGCTGTACCCTAATACTGACCCAGTGCTCATACCTATGTCATACCTCCATTCATGACCCTCTCCAGGAGGACACAATGCTCTGCTCCTGCACTTCCCTCTTACTGTATGATTACCATCACCTGTGCTGTACCCTAATACTGACCCAGTGCTCATACCTATGTCATACCTCCCAACATGACCCTCTCCAGGAGGACACAATGCTCTGCTCCTGCTCTTCCCTCTTACTGTATGATTACCATCACCTGTGCTATACCCTAATACTGACCCAGTGCTCATACCTATGTCATACCTCCCAACATGAACCTTACTGATCCAATGCTCATACCTATGTCATACCTCCCAACATGACCCTCTCCAGGAGGACACAATGCTCTGCTCCTGCACTTCCCTCTTACTGTATGATTACCATCACCTGTGCTGTACCCTAATACTGACCCAGTGCTCATACCTATGTCATACCTCCATTCATGACCCTCTCCAGGAGGACACAATGCTCTGCTCCTGCACTTCCCTCTTACTGTATGATTACCATCACCTGTGCTGTACCCTAATACTGACCCAGTGCTCATACCTATGTCATACCTCCCAACATGACCCTCTCCAGGAGGACACAATGCTCTGCTCCTGCTCTTCCCTCTTACTGTATGATTACCATCACCTGTGCTATACCCTAATACTGACCCAGTGCTCATACCTATGTCATACCTCCCAACATGAACCTTACTGATCCAATGCTCATACCTATGTCATACCTCCCAACATGACCCTCTCCAGGAGGACACAATGCTCTGCTCCTGCACTTCCCTCTTACTGTATGATTACCATCACCTGTGCTGTACCCTAATACTGACCCAGTGCTCATACCTATGTCATACCTCCCAACATGACCCTCTCCAGGAGGACACAATTCTCTGGTCCTGCTCTTCCCTCTTACTGTATGATTACCATCACCTGTGCTGTACCCTAATACTGGCCCAGTACTCATACCTATGTCATACCTCCCAACATGACCTCTCCAGGAGGACACAATGCTCTGCTCCTGCACTTCCCTCTTACTGTATGATTACCATCACCTGTGCTGTACCCCAATACTAACCCAGTGCTCATACCTGTGTCATACCTCCCAACATGACCCTCTCCAGGAGGACACAATGCTCTGCTCCTGCTCTTCCCTCTTACTGTATGATTACCATCACCTGTGCTGTACCCTAATACTGACCCAATGCTCATACCTATGTCATACCTCCCAACATGACCCTCTCCAGGAGGACACAATGCTCTGCTCCTGCACTTCCCTCTTACTGTATGATTACCATCACCTGTGCTGTACCCCAATACTGACCCAGTGCTCATACCTATGTCATACCTCCCAACATGACCCTTACTGATCCAGTGCTCATACCTATGCCATACCTTCCAACATGACCTCTCCAGGAGGACACAATGCTCTGCTCCTACTCTTCCCTCTTACTGTATGATTACCATCACCTGTGCTGTACCCTAATTCTGACCCAGTGCTTATACCTATGTCTTACCTCCATTCGTGACCCTCTCCAGGAGGACACAATGCTCTGCTCCTGCACTTCCCTCTTACTGTATGATTACCATCACCTGTGCTGTACCCCAATACTAACCCAGTGCTCATACCTGTGTCATACCTCCCAACATGACCCTCTCCAGGAGGACACAATGCTCTGCTCCTGCTCTTCCCTCTTACTGTATGATCACCATCACCTGTGCTGTACCCTAATACTGACCCAATGCTCATACCTATGTCATACCTCCCAACATGACCCTCTCCAGGAGGACACAATGCTCTGCTCCTACTCTTCCCTCTTACTGTATGATTACCATCACCTGTGCTGTACCCTAATACTGACCCAGTGCTTATACCTATGTCTTACCTCCATTCATGACCCTCTCCAGGAGGACACAATGCTCTGCTCCTGCTCTTCCCTCTTACTGTATGATTACCATCACCTGTGCTGTACCCTAATACTGTCCCAGTGCTCATACCTATGTCATACCTCCCAACATGACCTTCTCCAGGAGGACACAATGCTCTGCTCCTGCACTTCCCTCTTACTGTATGATTACCATCACCTGTGCTGTACCCTAATACTGACCCAGTGCTCATACCTATGTCATACCTCCATTCATGACCCTCTCCAGGAGGACACAATGCTCTGCTCCTGCACTTCCCTCTTACTGTATGATTACCATCACCTGTGCTGTACCCTAATACTGACCCAGTGCTCATACCTATGTCATACCTCCCAACATGACCCTCTCCAGGAGGACACAATGCTCTGCTCCTGCTCTTCCCTCTTACTGTATGATTACCATCACCTGTGCTGTACCCTAATACTGACCCAGTGCTCATACCTATGTCATACCTCCCAACATGAACCTTACTGATCCAATGCTCATACCTATGCCATACCTCCCAACATGACCTCTCCAGGAGGACACAATGCTCTGCTCCTGCTCTTCCCTCTTACTGTATGATTACCATCACCTGTGCTGTACCCTAATACTGTCCCAGTGCTCATACCTATGTCATACCTCCCAACATAACCCTCTCCAGGAGGACACAATGCTCTGCTCCTGCACTTCCCTCTTACTGTATGATTACCATCACCTGTGCTGTACCCTAATACTGACCCAGTGCTCATACCTATGTCATACCTCCCAACATGACCCTCTCCAGGAGGACACAATTCTCTGCTCCTGCTCTTCCCTCTTACTGTATGATTACCATCACCTGTGCTGTACCCTAATACTGACCCAGTGCTCATACCTATGTCATACCTCCCAACATGACCTCTCAAGGAGGACACAATGCTCTGCTCCTGCTCTTCCCTCTTACTGTATGATTACCATCACCTGTGCTGTACCCTAATACTGACCCAGTGCTCATACCTATGTCATACCTCCCAACATGAACTCTCCAGGAAGGACACAATGCTCTGCTCCTGCTTTTCCCTCTTACTGTATGATTACCATCACCTGTGCTGTACCCTAATACTGACCCAGTGCTCATACCTATGTCATACCTCCCAACATGACCTCTCCAGGAGGACACAATGCTCTGCTCCTTCACCTCCCTCTTACTGTATGATTACCATCACCTGTGCTGTACCCTGATACTGACCCAGTGCTCATACCTATGTCATACCTCCCAACATGACCTCTCCAGGAGGACACAATGCTCTGCTCCTGCACTTCCCTCTTACTGTATGATTACCATCACCTGTGCTGTACCCTAATACTGACCCAGTGCTCATACCTATGTCATACCTCCCAACATGACCCTCTCCAGGAGGACACAATTCTCTGCTCCTGCTCTTCCCTCTTACTGTATGATTACCATCACCTGTGCTGTACCCTAATACTGGCCCAGTACTCATACCTATGTCATACCTCCCAACATGACCTCTCCAGGAGGACACAATGCTCTGCTCCTTCACTTCCCTCTTACTGTATGATTACCATCACCTGTGCTGTACCCTAATACTGACCCAGTGCTCATACCTATGTCATACCTCCCAACATGACCCTCTCCAGGAGGACACAATCTCTGCTCCTGCACTTCCCTCTTACTGTATGATTACCATCACCTGTGCTGTACCCCAATACTAACCCAGTGCTCATACCTGTGTCATACCTCCCAACATGACCCTCTCCAGGAGGACACAATGCTCTGCTCCTGCTCTTCCCTCTTACTGTATGATTACCATCACCTGTGCTGTACCCTAATACTGACCCAATGCTCATACCTATGTCATACCTCCCAACATGACCCTCTCCAGGAGGACACAATGCTCTGCTCCTGCACTTCCCTCTTACTGTATGATTACCATCACCTGTGCTGTACCCCAATACTGACCCAGTGCTCATACCTATGTCATACCTCCCAACATGACCCTTACTGATCCAGTGCTCATACCTATGCCATACCTTCCAACATGACCTCTCCAGGAGGACACAATGCTCTGCTCCTGCACTGCCCTCTTACTGTATGATTATCATCACCTGTGCTGTACCCTAATACTGAGCCAGTGCTCATACCTATGTCATACCTCCCAACATGACCCTTACTGATCCAGTGCTCATACCTATGTCATACCTCCCAACATGACCCTCTCCAGGAGGACACAATGCTCTGCTCCTACTCTTCCCTCTTACTGTATGATTACCATCACCTGTGCTGTACCCTAATACTGACCCAGTGCTTATACCTATGTCTTACCTCCATTCATGACCCTCTCCAGGAGGACACAATGCTCTGCTCCTGCTCTTCCCTCTTACTGTATGATTACCATCACCTGTGCTGTACCCTAATACTGTACCAATGCTCATACCTATGTCATACCTCCCAACATGACCCTCTCCAGGAGGACACAATGCTCTGCTCCTGCACTTCCCTCTTACTGTATGATTACCATCACCTGTGCTGTACCCTAATACTGACCCAGTGCTCATACCTATGTCATACCTCCATTCATGACCCTCTCCAGGAGGACACAAAGCTCTGCTCCTGCACTTCCCTCTTACTGTATGATTACCATCACCTGTGCTGTACCCTAATACTGACCCAGTGCTCATACCTATGTCATACCTCCCAACATGACCCTCTCCAGGAGGACACAATGCTCTGCTCCTGCTCTTCCCTCTTACTGTATGATTACCATCACCTGTGCTGTATCCTAATACTGACCCAGTGCTCATACCTATGTCATACCTCCCAACATGACCCTCTCCAGGAGGACACAATGCTCTGCTCCTGCTCTTCCCTCTTACTGTATGATTACCATCACCTGTGCTGTACCATAATACTGACCCAGTGCTCATACCTGTGTCATACCTCCCAACATGACCTCTCCAGGAGGACACAATGCTCTCTGCTCCTGCTCTTCCCTCTTACTGTATGATTACCATCACCTGTGCTGTACCCTAATACTGACCCAGTGCTCATACCTATGTCATACCTCCCAACATGACCTCTCCAGGAGGACACAATGCTCTCTGCTCCTGCTCTTCCCTCTTACTGTATGATTACCATCACCTGTGCTGTACCCTAATACTGACCCAGTGCTCATACCTATGTCATACCTCCCAACATGACCTCTCCAGGAGGACACAATGCTCTCTGCTCCTGCTCTTCCCTCTTACTGTATGATTACCATCACCTGTGCTGTACCCTAATACTGACCCAGTGCTCATACCTATGTCATACCTCACACCTTGACCACTCCAGGAGGACACAATGCTCTGCTCCTGCTCTTCCCTCTTACTGTATGATTACCATCACCTGTGCTGTACCCTAATACTGACCCAGTGCTCATACCTATGTCATACCCCCCAACATGACCTCTCCAGGAAGGACACAATGCTCTGCTCCTGCTCTTCCCTCTTACTGTATGATTACCATCACCTGTGCTGTACCCTAATACTGACCCAGTGCTCATACCTATGTCATACCTCCCAACATGACCTCTCCAGGAGGACACAATGCTCTGCTCCTGCTCTTCCCTCTTATTGTATGATTACCATCACCTGTGCTGTACCCTAATACTGACCCAGTGCTCATACCTATGTCATACCTCCCAACATGACCCTCTCCAGGAGGACACAATGCTCTGCTCCTGCTCTTCCCTCTTACTGTATGATTATCATCACCTGTGCTGTACCCTAATACTGACCCAGTGCTCATACCTATGTCATACCTCCATTCATGACCCTCTCCAGGAGGACACAATGCTCTGCTCCTGCTCTTCCCTCTTACTGTATGATTACCATCACCTGTGCTGAACCCTAATACTGTCCCAGTGCTCATACCTATGTCATACCTCCCAACATGACCTCTCCAGGAGGACACAATGCTCTGCTCCTGCTCTTCCCTCTTACTGTATGATTATCATCACCTGTGCTGTACCCTAATACTGACCCAGTGCTCATACCTATGTCATACCTCCCAACATGACCTCTCCAGGAGGACACAATGCTCTGCTCCTGCTCTTCCCTCTTACTGTATGATTACCATCACCTGTGCTGTACCCTAATACTGACCCAGTGCTCATACCTATGTCATACCTCCCAACATGACCTCTCCAGGAGGACACAATGCTCTGCTCCTGCTCTTCCCTCTTACTGTATGATTACCATCACCTGTGCTGTACCCTAATACTGACCCTGTGCTCATACCTATGTCATACCTCCCAACATGACCCTCTCCAGGAGGACACAATGCTCTGCTCCTGCACTTCCCTCTTACTGTATGATTACCATCACCTGTGCTGTACCCTAATACTGACCCAGTGCTCATACCTATGTCATACCTCCCACCATGACTTCTCCAGGAGGACACAATGCTCTGCTCCTGCTCTTCCCTCTTACTGTATAATTACCATCACCTGTGCTGTACCCTAATACTGACCCAGTGCTCATACCTATGTCATACCTCCCAACATGACTCTCTCCAGGAGGACACAATGCTCTGCTCCTGCTCTTCTCTCTTACTGTATGATTACCATCACCTGTGCTGTACCGTAATACTGACCCAGTGATCATACCTATGTCATACCTCCCAACATGACCCTCTCCAGGAGGGACAGAATGCTCTGCTCCTGCTCTTCTCTCTTCCTGTATGATTATCATCACCTGTGCTGTACCCTAATACTGACCCAGTGCTCATACCTATGTCATACCTCCCAACATGACCTCTCCAGGAGGACACAATTCTCTGCTCCTGCTCTTCCCTCTTACTGTATGATTACCATCACCTGTGCTGTACCCTAATACTGGCCCAGTACTCATACCTATGTCATACCTCCCAACATGACCTCTCCAGGAGGACACAATGCTCTGCTCCTTCACTTCCCTCTTACTGTATGATTACCATCACCTGTGCTGTACCCTAATACTGACCCAGTGCTCATACCTACGTCATACCTCCCAACATGACCTCTCCAGGAGGACACAATGCTCTGCTCCTTCACTTCCCTCTTACTGTATGATTACCATCACCTGTGCTGTACCCTAATACTGACCCAGTGCTCATACCTATGTCATACCTCCCAACATGACCCTCTCCAGGAGGACACAATGCTCTGCTCCTGCTCTTCCCTCTTACTGTATGATTACCATCACCTGTGCTGTACCCTAATACTGACCCAGTGCTCATACCTATGTCATACCTCCCAACATGACCTCTCCAGGAGGACACAGTGCTCTGCTCCTGCACTTCCCTCTTACTGTATGATTACCATCACCTGTGCTGTACCCTAATACTGACCCAGTGCTCATACCTATGTCATACCTCCCAACATGACCCTCTCCAGGAGGACACAATGCTCTGCTCCTGCTCTTCCCTCTTACTGTATGATTACCATCACCTGTGCTGTACCCTAATACTGACCCAGTGCTCATACCTATGTCATACCTCCCAACATGACCCTCTCCAGTAGGACACAATGCTCTGCTCCTGCACTTCCCTCTTACTGTATGATTACCATCACCTGTGCTGTACCCCAATACTGACCCAGTGCTCATACCTATGTCATACCTCCCAACATGACCCTTACTGATCCAGTGCTCATACCTATGTCATACCTCCCAACATGACCCTCTCCAGGAGGACACAATTCTCTGCTCCTGCTCTTCTCTCTTACTGTAGGATTACCATCACCTGTGCTGTACCCTAATACTGGCCCAGTACTCATACCTATGTCATACCTCCCAACATGACCTCTCCAGGAGGACACAATGCTCTGCTCCTTCACTTCCCTCTTACTGTATGATTACCATCACCTGTGCTGTACCCTAATACTGACCCAGTGCTCATACCGATGTCATACCTCCCAACATGACCCTCTCCAGGAGGACATAATGCTCTGCTCCTGCTCTTCCCTCTTACTGTATGATTACCATCACCTGTGCTGTACCCTAATACTGTCCCAGTGCTCATACCTATGTCATACCTCCCAACATGACCCTCTCCAGGAGGACACAATGCTCTGCTCCTGCACTTCCCTCTTACTGTATGATTACCATCACCTGTGCTGTACCCTAATACTGACCCAGTGCTCATACCTATGTCATACCTCCGAACATGACCTCTCCAGGAGGACACAATGCTCTGCTCCTGCTCTTCCCTCTTACTGTATGATTACCATCACCTGTGCTGTACCCTAATACTGACCCAGTGCTCATACCTATGTCATACCTCACAACATGAACCTTACTGATTCAATGCTCATACCTATGCCATACCTCCCAACATGACCTATCCAGGAGGACACAATGCTCTGCTCCTGCTCTTCCCTCTTACTGTATGATTACCATCACCTGTGCTGTACCCTAATACTGACCCAGTGCTCATACCTATGTCATACCTCCCAACATGAACCTTACTGATTCAATGCTCATACCTATGCCATACCTCCCAACATGACCTATCCAGGAGGACACAATGCTCTGCTCCTGCTCTTCCCTCTTACTGTATGATTACCATCACCTGTGCTGTACCCTAATACTGTCCCAGTGCTCATACCTATGTCATACCTCCCAACATGACCCTCTCCAGGAGGACACAATGCTCTGCTCCTGCACTTCCCTCTTACTGTATGATTACCATCACCTGTGCTGTACCCTAATACTGACCCAGTGCTCATACCTATGTCATACCTCCCAACATGACCCTCTCCAGGAGGACACAATTCTCTGCTCCTGCTCTTCCCTCTTACTGTATGATTACCATCACCTGTGCTGTACCCTAATACTGGCCCAGTACTCATACCTATGTCATACCTCCCAACATGACCTCTCGAGGAGGACACAATGCTCTGCTCCTGCTCTTCCCTCTTACTGTATGATTACCATCACCTGTGCTGTACCCTAATACTGACCCAGTGCTCATACCTATGCCATACCTCCCAACATGACCTCTCCAGGAGGACACAATGCTCTGCTCCTTCACTTCCCTCTTACTGTATGATTACCATCACCTGTGCTGTACCCTAATACTGACCCAGTGCTCATACCTATGCCATACCTCCCAACATGACCTCTCCAGGAGGACACAATGCTCTGCTCCTTCACTTCCCTCTTACTGTATGATTACCATCACCTGTGCTGTACCCTAATACTGACCCAGTGCTCATACCTATGTCATACCTCCCAACATGACCCTCTCCAGGAGGACACAATGCTCTGCTCCTGCTCTTCCCTCTTACTGAATGATTACCATCACCTGTGCTGTACCCTAATACTGACCCAGTGCTCATACCTATGTCATACCTCCCAACATGACCTCTCCAGGAGGACACAATGCTCTGCTCCTTCTCTTCTCTCTTACTGTATGATTATCATCACCTGTGCTGTACCCTAATACTGACCCAGTGCTCATACCTGTGTCATACCTCCCAACATGACCTCTCGAGGAGGACACAATGCTCTGCTCCTGCTCTTCCCTCTTACTGTATGATTACCATTACCTGTGCTGTACCCTAATACTGACCCAGTGCTCATACCTATGTCATACCTCCCAACATGACCCTCTCCAGGAGGACACAATGCTCTGCTCCTGCACTTCCCTCTTACTGTATGATTACCATCACCTGTGCTGTACCCCAATACTGACCCAGTGCTCATACCTATGTCATACCTCCCAACATGACCCTTACTGATCCAGTGCTCATACCTATGTCATACCTCCCAACATGACCCTCTCCAGGAGGACACAATTCTCTGCTCCTGCTCTTCTCTCTTACTGTAGGATTACCATCACCTGTGCTGTACCCTAATACTGGCCCAGTACTCATACTTATGTCATACCTCCCAACATGACCTCTCCAGGAGGACACAATGCTCTGCTCCTTCAGTTCCCTCTTACTGTATGATTACCATCACCTGTGCTGTACCCTAATACTGACCCAGTGCTCATACCGATGTCATACCTCCCAACATGACCCTCTCCAGGAGGACACAATGCTCTGCTCCTGCTCTTCCCTCTTACTGTATGATTACCATCACCTGTGCTGTACCCTAATACTGACCCAGTGCTCATACCTATGTCATACCTCCCAACATGACCTCTCCAGGAGGACACAATGCTCTCTGCTCCTGCTCTTCCCTCTTACTGTATGATTACCATCACCTGTGCTGTACCCTAATACTGTCCCAGTGCTCATACCTATGTCATACCTCCCAACATGACCTCTCCAGGAGGACACAATGCTCTGCTCCTGCACTTCCCTCTTACTGTATGATTACCATCACCTGTGCTGTACCCTAATACTGACCCAGTGCTCATACCTATGTCATACCTCCCAACATGACCCTCTCCAGGAGGACACAATTCTCTGCTCCTGCTCTTCCCTCTTACTGTATGATTACCATCACCTGTGCTGTACCCTAATACTGGCCCAGTACTCATACCTATGTCATACCTCCCAACATGACCTCTCCAGGAGGACACAATGCTCTGCTCCTGCTCTTCCCTCTTACTGTATGATTACCATCACCTGTGCTGTACCCTAATACTGACCCAGTGCTCATACCTATGTCATACCTCCCAACATGACCTCTCCAGGAGGACACAATGCTCTGCTCCTGCTCTTCCCTCTTACTGTATGATTACCATCACCTGTGCTGTACCCTAATACTGACCCAGTGCTCATACCTATGTCATACCTCCCAACATGACCTCTCTAGGAGGACACAATGCTCTGCTCCTTCACTTCCCTCTTACTGTATGATTACCATCACCTGTGCTGTACCCTAATACTGACCCAGTGCTCATACCTATGTCATACCTCCCAACATGACCCTCTCCAGGAGGACACAATGCTCTGCTCCTACTCTTCCCTCTTACTGTATGATTACCATCACCTGTGCTGTACCCTAATACTGACCCAGTGCTCATACCTATGTCATACCTCCCAACATGACCTCTCCAGGAGGACACAATGCTCTGCTCCTGCACTTCCCTCTTACTGTATGATTACCATCACCTGTGCTGTACCCCAATACAGACCCAGTGCTCATACCTATGTCATACCTCCCAACATGACCCTCTCCAGGAGGACACAATTCTCTGCTCCTGCTCTTCTCTCTTACTGTAGGATTACCATCACCTGTGCTGTACCCTAATACTGGCCCAGTACTCATACTTATGTCATACCTCCCAACATGACCTCTCCAGGAGGACACAATGCTCTGCTCCTTCAGTTCCCTCTTACTGTATGATTACCATCACCTGTGCTGTACCCTAATACTGACCCAGTGCTCATACCGATGTCATACCTCCCAACATGACCCTCTCCAGGAGGACACAATGCTCTGCTCCTGCTCTTCCCTCTTACTGTATGATTACCATCACCTGTGCTGTACCCTAATACTGACCCAGTGCTCATACCTATGTCATACCTCCCAACATGACCTCTCCAGGAGGACACAATGCTCTGCTCCTGCTCTTCCCTCTTACTGTATGATTACCATCACCTGTGCTGTACCCTAATACTGACCCAGTGCTCATACCTATGTCATACCTCCCAACATGACCTCTCCAGGAGGACACAATGCTCTGCTCCTTCACTTCCCTCTTACTGTATGATTACCATCACCTGTGCTGTACCCTAATACTGACCCAGTGCTCATACCTATGTCATACCTCCCAACATGACCCTCTCCAGGAGGACACAATGCTCTGCTCCTGCTCTTCCCTCTTACTGAATGATTACCATCACCTGTGCTGTACCCTAATACTGACCCAGTGCTCATACCTATGTCATACCTCCCAACATGACCTCTCCAGGAGGACACAATGCTCTGCTCCTTCTCTTCTCTCTTACTGTATGATTATCATCACCTGTGCTGTACCCTAATACTGACCCAGTGCTCATACCTGTGTCATACCTCCCAACATGACCTCTCGAGGAGGACACAATGCTCTGCTCCTGCTCTTCCCTCTTACTGTATGATTACCATTACCTGTGCTGTACCCTAATACTGACCCAGTGCTCATACCTATGTCATACCTCCCAACATGACCCTCTCCAGGAGGACACAATGCTCTGCTCCTGCACTTCCCTCTTACTGTATGATTACCATCACCTGTGCTGTACCTCAATACTGACCCAGTGCTCATACCTATGTCATACCTCCCAACATGACCCTTACTGATCCAGTGCTCATACCTATGTCATACCTCCCAACATGACCCTCTCCAGGAGGACACAATTCTCTGCTCCTGCTCTTCTCTCTTACTGTAGGATTACCATCACCTGTGCTGTACCCTAATACTGGCCCAGTACTCATACTTATGTCATACCTCCCAACATGACCTCTCCAGGAGGACACAATGCTCTGCTCCTTCAGTTCCCTCTTACTGTATGATTACCATCACCTGTGCTGTACCCTAATACTGACCCAGTGCTCATACCGATGTCATACCTCCCAACATGACCCTCTCCAGGAGGACACAATGCTCTGCTCCTGCTCTTCCCTCTTACTGTATGATTACCATCACCTGTGCTGTACCCTAATACTGACCCAGTGCTCATACCTATGTCATACCTCCCAACATGACCTCTCCAGGAGGACACAATGCTCTGCTCCTGCTCTTCCCTCTTACTGTATGATTACCATCACCTGTGCTGTACCCTAATACTGACCCAGTGCTCATACCTATGTCATACCTCCCAACATGACCTCTCAAGGAGGACACAATGCTCTGCTCCTGCTCTTCCCTCTTACTGTATGATTACCATCACCTGTGCTGTACCCTAATACTGTCCCAGTGCTCATACCTATGTCATACCTCCCAACATGACCCTCTCCAGGAGGACACAATGCTCTGCTCCTGCACTTCCCTCTTACTGTATGATTACCATCACCTGTGCTGTACCCTAATACTGACCCAGTGCTCATACCTATGTCATACCTCCGAACATGACCTCTCCAGGAGGACACAATGCTCTGCTCCTGCTCTTCCCTCTTACTGTATGATTACCATCACCTGTGCTGTACCCTAATACTGACCCAGTGCTCATACCTATGTCATACCTCCCAACATGAACCTTACTGATCCAATGCTCATACCTATGCCATACCTCCCAACATGACCTCTCCAGGAGGACACAATGCTCTCTGCTCCTGCTCTTCCCTCTTACTGTATGATTACCATCACCTGTGCTGTACCCTAATACTGTCCCAGTGCTCATACCTATGTCATACCTCCCAACATGACCCTCTCCAGGAGGACACAATGCTCTGCTCCTGCACTTCCCTCTTACTGTATGATTACCATCACCTGTGCTGTACCCTAATACTGACCCAGTGCTCATACCTATGTCATACCTCCCAACATGACCCTCTCCAGGAGGACACAATGCTCTGCTCCTGCTCTTCCCTCTTACTGAATGATTACCATCACCTGTGCTGTACCCCAATACTAACCCAGTGCTCATACCTATGTCATACCTCCCAACATGACCCTCTCCAGGAGGACACAATGCTCTGCTCCTTCTCTTCTCTCTTACTGTATGATTATCATCACCTGTGCTGTACCCTAATACTGACCCAGTGCTCATACCTATGTCATACCTCCCAACATGACCCTCTCCAGGAGGACACAATGCTCTGCTCCTGCACTTCCCTCTTACTGTATGATTACCATCACCTGTGCTGTACCCCAATACTGACCCAGTGCTCATACCTATGTCATACCTCCCAACATGACCCTCTCCAGGAGGACACAATTCTCTGCTCCTGCTCTTCTCTCTTACTGTAGGATTACCATCACCTGTGCTGTACCCTAATACTGGCCCAGTACTCATACTTATGTCATACCTCCCAACATGACCTCTCCAGGAGGACACAATGCTCTGCTCCTTCAGTTCCCTCTTACTGTATGATTACCATCACCTGTGCTGTACCCTAATACTGACCCAGTGCTCATACCTATGTCATACCTCCCAACATGACCCTCTCCAGGAGGACACAATGCTCTGCTCCTGCTGTTCTCTCTTACTGTAGGATTACCATCACCTGTGCTGTACTCTAATACTGGCCCAGTACTCATACCTATGGCATACCTCCCAACATGACCTCTCCAGGAGGACACAATGCTCTGCTCCTTCACTTCCCTCTTACTGTATGATTACCATCACCTGTGCTGTACCCTAATACTGACCCAGTGCTCATACCGATGTCATACCTCCCAACATGACCCTCTCCAGGAGGACACAATGCTCTGCTCCTGCTCTTCCCTCTTACTGTATGATTACCATCACCTGTGCTGTACCCTAATACTGACCCAGTGCTCATACCTATGTCATACCTCCCAACATGACCTCTCCAGGAGGACACAATGCTCTCTGCTCCTGCTCTTCCCTCTTACTGTATGATTACCATCACCTGTGCTGTACCCTAATACTGTCCCAGTGCTCATACCTATGTCATACCTCCCAACATGACCCTCTCCAGGAGGACACAATGCTCTGCTCCTGCACTTCCCTCTTACTGTATGATTACCATCACCTGTGCTGTACCCTAATACTGACCCAGTGCTCATACCTATGTCATACCTCCCAACATGACCCTCTCCAGGAGGACACAATTCTCTGCTCCTGCTCTTCCCTCTTACTGTATGATTACCATCAACTGTGCTGTACCCTAATACTGGCCCAGTACTCATACCTATGTCATACCTCCCAACATGACCTCTCCAGGAGGACACAATGCTCTGCTCCTTCACTTCCCTCTTACTGTATGATTACCATCACCTGTGCTGTACCCTAATACTGACCCAGTGCTCATACCTATGTCATACCTCCCAACATGACCCTCTCCAGGAGGACACAATGCTCTGCTCCTGCTCTTCCCTCATACTGTATGATTACCATCACCTGTGCTGTACCCTAATACTGACCCAGTGCTCATACCTATGTCATACCTCCCAACATGACCTCTCAAGGAGGACACAATGCTCTGCTCCTGCTCTTCCCTCTTACTGTATGATTACCATCACCTGTGCTGTACCCTAATACTGACCCAGTGCTCATACCTATGTCATACCTCCCAACATGACCTCTCCAGGAAGGACACAATGCTCTGCTCCTGCTCTTCCCTCTTACTGTATGATTACCATCACCTGTGCGGTACCCTAATACTGACCCAGTGCTCATACCTATGTCATACCTCCCAACATGACCTGTCCAGGAGGACACAGTGCTCTGCTCCTGCTCTTCCCTCTTATTGTATGATTACCATCACCTGTGCTGTACCCTAATACTGACCCAGTGCTCATACCTATGTCATACCTCCCAACATGACCCTCTCCAGTAGGACACAATGCTCTGCTCCTGCTCTTCCCTCTTACTGTATGATTACCATCACCTGTGCTGTACCGTAATACTGACCCAGTGCTCATACCTATGTCATACCTCCCAACATGACCTCTCCAGGAGGACACAATGCTCTGCTCCTGCTCTTCCCTCTTATTGTATGATTACCATCACCTGTGCTGTACCCTAATACTGACCCAGTGCTCATACCTATGTCATACCTCCCAACATGACCCTCTCCAGGAGGACACAATGCTCTGCTCCTGCTCTTCCCTCTTACTGTATGATTACCATCACCTGTGCTGTACCGTAATACTGACCCAGTGCTCATACCTATGTCATACCTCCCAACATGAACCTTACTGATCCAGTGCTCATACCTATGCCATACCTCCCAACATGACCTCTCCAGGAGGACACAATGCTCTGCTCCTGCACTGCCCTCTTACTGTATGATTATCATCACCTGTGCTGTACCCTAATACTTAGCCAGTGCTCATACCTATGTCATACCTCCCAACATGACCCTTACTGATCCAGTGCTCATACCTATGTCATACCTCCCAACATGACCCTCTCCAGGAGGACACAATGCTCTGCTCCTTCACTTCCCTCTTACTGTATGATTACCATCACCTGTGCTGTACCCTAATACTGACCCAGTGCTCATACCTATGTCATACCTCCCAACATGACCCTCTCCAGGAGGACACAATGCTCTGCTCCTGCACTTTCCTCTTACTGTATGATTACCATCACCTGTGCTGTACCCTAATACTGACCCAGTGCTCATACCTATGTCATACCTCCCAACATGACCCTCTCCAGGAGGACACAATTCTCTGCTCCTGCTCTTCTCTCTTACTGTATGATTACCATCACCTGTGCTGTACCCTAATACTGGCCCAGTACTCATACCTATGTCATACCTCCCAACATGACCTCTCCAGGAGGACACAATGCTCTGCTCCTTCACTTCCCTCTTACTGTATGATTACCATCACCTGTGCTGTACCCTAATACTGACCCAGTGCTCATACCTATGTCATACCTCCCAACATGACCTCTCCAGGAGGACACAATGCTCTGCTCCTGCTCTTCCCTCTTACTGTATGATTACCATCACCTGTGCTGTACCCTAATACTGACCCAGTGCTCATACCTATGTCATACCTCCCAACATGACCCTTACTGATCCAGTGCTCATACCTATGCCATACCTCCCAACATGACCTCTCCAGGAGGACACAATGCTCTGCTCCTGCACTGCCCTCTTACTGTATGATTATCATCACCTGTGCTCTACCCTAATAATGACCCAGTGCTCATACCTATGTCATACCTCCCAACATGACCTCTCCAGGAGGACACAATGCTCTCTGCTCCTGCTCTTCCCTCTTACTGTATGATTACCATCACCTGTGCTGTACCCTAATACTGACCCAGTGCTCATACCTATGTCATACCTCCCAACATGACCCTCTCCAGGAGGACACAATTCTCTGCTCCTGCTCTTCTCTCTTACTGTATGATTACCATCACCTGTGCTGTACCCTAATACTGGCCCAGTACTCATACCTATGTCATACCTCCCAACATGACCCTCTCCAGGAGGACACAATGCTCTGCTCCTGCTCTTCCCTCTTACTGTATGATTACCATCACCTGTGCTGTACCCTAATACTGAGCCAGTGCTCATACCTATGTCATACCTCCCAACATGACCTGTCCAGGAGGACACAATGCTCTGCTCCTGCTCTTCCCTCTTATTGTATGATTACCATCACCTGTGCTGTACCCTAATACTGACCCAGTGCTCATACCTATGTCATACCTCCCAACATGACCCTCTCCAGGAGGACACAATGCTCTGCTCCTGCTCTTCCCTCTTACTGTATGATTACCATCACCTGTGCTGTACCCTAATACTGAGCCAGTGCTCATACCTATGTCATACCTCCCAACATGACCTGTCCAGGAGGACACAGTGCTCTGCTCCTGCTCTTCCCTCTTATTGTATGATTACCATCACCTGTGCTGTACCCTAATACTGACCCAGTGCTCATACCTATGTCATACCTCCCAACATGACCCTCTCCAGTAGGACACAATGCTCTGCTCCTGCTCTTCCCTCTTACTGTATGATTACCATCACCTGTGCTGTACCGTAATACTGACCCAGTGCTCATACCTATGTCATACCTCCCAACATGACCCTCTCCAGGAGGACACAATGCTCTGCTCCTGCACTTCCCTCTTACTGTATGATTACCATCACCTGTGCTGTACCCTAATACTGAGCCAGTGCTCATACCTATGTCATACCTCCCAACATGACCTGTCCAGGAGGACACAGTGCTCTGCTCCTGCTCTTCCCTCTTATTGTATGATTACCATCACCTGTGCTGTACCCTAATACTGACCCAGTGCTCATACCTATGTCATACCTCCCAACATGACCCTCTCCAGTAGGACACAATGCTCTGCTCCTGCTCTTCCCTCTTACTGTATGATTACCATCACCTGTGCTGTACCGTAATACTGACCCAGTGCTCATACCTATGTCATACCTCCCAACATGACCTCTCCAGGAGGGACACAATGCTCTGCTCCTGCTCTTACCTCTTACTGTATGATTACCATCACCTGTGCTGTACCCTAACACTGACCCAGTGCTCATACCTATGTCATACCTCCCAACATGACCCTCTCCAGGAGGACACAATGCTCTGCTCCTGCTCTTCCCTCTTACTGTATGATTACCATCACCTGTGCTGTACCCTAATACTGACCCAGTGCTCATACCTATGTCATACCTCCCAACATGACCTCTCCAGGAGGACACAATGCGCTGCTCCTGCTCTTCCCTCTTACTGTATGATTACCATCACCTGTGCTGTACCCTAACACTGACCCAGTGCTCATACCTATGTCATACCTCCCAACATGACCTCTCCAGGAGGACACAATGCTCTGCTCCTGCTCTTCCCTCTTACTGTATGATTACCATCACCTGTGCTGTACCCTAATACTGACCCAGTGCTCATACCTATGTCATACCTCCCAACATGACCTCTCCAGGAGGACACAATGCTCTGCTCCTGCTCTTCCCTCTTACTGTATGATTACCATCACCTGTGCTGTACCCTAATACTGAGCCAGTGCTCATACCTATGTCATACCTCCCAACATGACCTGTCCAGGAGGACACAGTGCTCTGCTCCTGCTCTTCCCTCTTATTGTATGATTACCATCACCTGTGCTGTACCCTAATACTGACCCAGTGCTCATACCTATGTCATACCTCCCAACATGACCCTCTCCAGTAGGACACAATGCTCTGCTCCTGCTCTTCCCTCTTACTGTATGATTACCATCACCTGTGCTGTACCGTAATACTGACCCAGTGCTCATACCTATGTCATACCTCCCAACATGACCTCTCCAGGAGGACACAATGCTCTGCTCCTGCTCTTCCCTCTTACTGTATGATTACCATCACCTGTGCTGTACCCTAATACTGACCCAGTGCTCATACCTATGTCATACCTCCCAACATGACCTCTCCAGGAGGACACAATGCTCTGCTCCTGCTCTTCCCTCTTACTGTATGATTACCATCACCTGTGCTGTACCCCAATACTGACCCAGTGCTCATACCTATGTCATACCTCCCAACATGACCTCTCCAGGAGGACACAATGCTCTGCTACTGCTCTTCCCTCTTACTGTATGATTACCATCACCTGTGCTGTACCCTAATACTGACCCAGTACTCATACCTATGTCATACCTCCCAACATGACCTCTCCAGGAGGACACAATGCTCTGCTCCTGCTCTTCCCTCTTACTGTATGATTACCATCACCTGTGCTGTACCCCAATACTGACCCAGTGCTCATACCTATGTCATACCTCCCAACATGACCTCTCCAGGAGGACACAATGCTCTGCTCCTGCACTTCCCTCTTACTGTATGATTACCATCACCTGTGCTGTACCCTAATACTGACCCAGTACTCATACCTATGTCATATCTCCCAAAATGACCTCTCCAGGAGGACACAATGCTCTGTTCCTGCTCTTCCCTCTTACTGTATGATTACCATCACCTGTGCTGTACCCTAATACTGACCCAGTGCTCATACCTATGTCATACCTCCCAACATGACCCTCTCAAGGAGGACACAATGCTCTGCTACTGCACTTCCCTCTTACTGTATGATTACCATCACCTGTGCTGTACCCCAATACTGACCCAGTGCTCATACCTATGTCATACCCCCCAACATGACCTCTCCAGGAGGACACAATGCTCTGCTCCTGCTCTTCCCTCTTACTGTATGATTACCATCACCTGTGCTGTACCCTAATACTGACCCAGTACTCATACCTATGTCATATCTCCCAAAATGACCTCTCCAGGAGGACACAATGCTCTGTTCCTGCTCTTCCCTCTTACTGTATGATTACCATCACCTGTGCTGTACCCTAATACTGACCCAGTGCTCATACCTATGTCATACCTCCCAACATGACCTCTCCAGGAGGACACAATGCAATGCTCCTGCTCTTCCCTCTTACTGTATGATTACCATCACCTGTGCTGTACCCTAATACTGACCCAGTACTCATACCTATGTCATATCTCCCAAAATGACCTCTCCAGGAGGACACAATGCTCTGTTCCTGCTCTTCCCTCTTACTGTATGATTACCATCACCTGTGCTGTACCCTAATACTTACACAGTGCTCATACCTATGTCATACCTCCCAACATGACCTCTCCAGGAGGACACAGTGCTCTGCTCCTGCTCTTCCCTCTTACTGTATTATTACCATCACCTGTGCTGTACCCAAATACTTACACAGTGCTCATACCTATGTCATACCTCCCAACATGACCCTCTCCAGGAGGACACAATGCTCTGCTCCTGCTCTTCCCTCTTACTGTATGATAACCATCACCTGTGCTATACCCTAATACTGACCCAGTGCTCATACCTATGTCATACCTCCCAACATGACCTCTCCAGGAGGACACAATGCTCTGCTCCTGCTCTTCCCTCTTACTGTATGCTGTATGATTACCATCACCTGTGCTGTACCCTAATACTGACCCTGTGCTCATACCTATGTCATACCTCCCAACATGACCTCTCCAGGAGGACACAATGCTCTGCTCCTTCACTTCCCTCTTACTGTATGATTACCATCACCTGTGCTGTACCCTAATACTGACCCAGTGCTCATACCTATGTCATACCTCCCAACATGATCTCTCCAGGAGGACACAATGCTCTGCTCCTGCTCTTACTGTATGATTACCATCACCTGTGCTGTACCCTAATACTGACCCAGTGCTCATACCTATGTCATACCTCCCAACATGACCCTCTCCAGGAGGATACAATGCTCTGCTCCTGCTCTTCCCTCTTACTGTATGATTACCATCACCTGTGCTGTACCCTAATACTGACCCAGTGCTCATACCTATGTCATACCTCCCAACATGACCCTCTCCAGGAGGACACAATGCTCTGCTCCTGCTCTTCCCTCTTACTGTATGATTACCATCACCTGTGCTGTACCGTAATACTGACCCAGTGCTCATACCTATGTCATACCTCCCAACATGACCTCTCCAGGAGGACACAATGCTCTGCTCCGGCTCTTCCCTCTTACTGTATGATTACCATGACCTGTGCTGTACCCTAATACTAACCCAGTGCTCATACCTATGTCATACCTCCCAACATGACCTCTCCAGGAGGACATAATGCTCTGCTCCTGCTCTTCCCTCTTACTGTATGATTACCATCACCTGTGCTGTATTCTAATACTGACCCTGTGCTCATACCTATGTCATACCTCACACCTTGACCACTCCAGGAGGACACAATGCTCTGCTCCTGCTCTTCCCTCTTACTGTATGATTACCATCACCTGTGCTGTACCCTAATACTGACCCAGTGCTCATACCTATGTCATACCTCCCAACATGACCTCTACAGGAGGACACAATGCTCTGCTCCTGCTCTTCTTTCTTACTGTATGATTACCATCACCTGTGCTGTACCCTAATACTGACCCAGTGCTCATACCTATGTCATACCTCCCAACATGACCTCTCCAGGAGGACACAATGCTCTGCTCCTGCTCTTCCCTCTTACTGTATGATTACCATCACCTGTGCTGTTCCCCAATACTGACCCAGTGCTCATACCTATGTCATACCTCCCAACATGACCTCTCCAGGAGGACACAATGCTCTGCTCCTGCACTTCCCTCTTATTGTATGATTACCATGACCTGTGCTGTACCCTAATACTGACCCAGTGCTCATACCTATGTCATACCTCCCAACATGACCTCTCCAGGAGGACACAATGCTCTGCTCCTGCACTTCCCTCTTATTGTATGATTACCATCACCTGTGCTGTACCCTAATACTGACCCAGTACTCATACCTATGTCATATCTCCCAACATGGCCTCTCCAGGAGTACACAATGCTCTGTTCCTGCTCTTCCCTCTTACTGTATGATTACCATCACCTGTGCTGTACCCTAATACTGACCCAGTGCTCATACCTATGTCATACCTCCCAACATGACCCTCTCAAGGAGGACACAATGCTCTGCTCCTGCTCTTCCCTCTTACTGTATGACTACCATCACCTGTGCTGTACCCCAGTACTGACCCAGTGCTCATACCTATGTCATACCTCCCAACATGACCTCTCCAGGAGGACACAATGCTCTGCTCCTGCACTTCCCTCTTATTGTATGATTACCATCACCTGTGCTGTACCCTAATACTGACCCAGTGCTCATACCTATGTCATACCTCCCAACATGACCTCTCCAGGAGGACACAATGCTCTGCTCCTGCACTTCCCTCTTACTGTATGATTACCATCACCTGTGCTGTACCCTAATACTGACCCAGTGCTCATACCTATGTCATACCTCCCAACATGACCTCTCCAGGAGGACACAATGCTCTGCTCCTGCTCTTCCCTCTTACTGTATGATTACCATCACCTGTGCTGTACCCTAATACTGACCCAGTGCTCATACCTATGTCATACCTCCCAACATGACCTCTCCAGGAGGACACAATGCTCTGCTCCTGCACTTCCCTCTTACTGTATGATTACCATCACCTGTGCTGTACCCTAATACTGACCCAGTACTCATACCTATGTCATATCTCCCAACATGACCTCTCCAGGAGGACACAATGCTCTGTTCCTGCTCTTCCCTCTTACTGTATGATTACCATCACCTGTGCTGTACCCTAATACTGACCCAGTGCTCATACCTATGTCATACCTCCCAACATGACCCTCTCCAAGAGGACACAATGCTCTGCTCCTGCTCTTCCCTCTTACTGTATGATTACCATCACCTGTGCTGTACCCCAATACTGACCCAGTGCTCATACCTATGTCATACCTCCCAAATGACCCTCTCCAGGAGGACACAATGCTCTGCTCCTGCTCTTCCCTCTTACTGTATGATTACCATCACCTGTGCTGTACCCTAATACTGACCCAGTGCTCATACCTATGTCATACCTCCCAACATGACCTCTCCAGGAGGACACAATGCTCTGCTCCTGCTCTTCCCTCTTACTGTATTATTACCATCACCTGTGCTGTACCCCAATACTGACCCAGTGCTCATACCTATGTCATACCTCCCAACATGACCTCTCCAGGAGGACACAGTGCTCTGCTCCTGCTCTTCCCTCTTACTGTATTATTACCATCACCTGTGCTGTACCCTAATACTGACCCAGTGCTCATACCTATGTCATACCTCCCAACATGACCTCTCCAGGAGGACACAATGCTCTGCTCCTGCTCTTCCCTCTTACTGTATGATTACCATCCCCTGTGCTGTACCCTAATACTGACCCAGTGCTCATACCTATGTCATACCTCCCAACATGACCCTCTCCAGGAGGACACAATGCTCTGCTCCTGCTCTTCCCTCTTACTGTATGATTACCATCACCTGTGCTGTACCCCAATACTGACCCAGTGCTCATACCTATGTCATACCTCCCAACATGACCCTCTCCAGGAGGACACAATGCTCTGCTCCTGCTCTTCCCTCTTACTGTATGATTACCATCCCCTGTGCTGTACCCTAATACTGACCCAGTGCTCATACCTATGTCATACCTCCCAACATGACCCTCTCCAGGAGGACACAATGCTCTGCTCCTGCTCTTCCCTCTTACTGTATGATTACCATCACCTGTGCTGTACCCCAATACTGACCCAGTGCTCATACCTATGTCATACCTCCCAACATGACCTCTCCAGGAGGACACAATGCTCTGCTCCTGCACTTCCCTCTTACTGTATGATTACCATCACCTGTGCTGTACCCTAATACTGACCCAGTACTCATACCTATGTCATATCTCCCAAAATGACCTCTCCAGGAGGACACAATGCTCTGTTCCTGCTCTTCCCTCTTACTGTATGATTACCATCACCTGTGCTGTACCCTAATACTGACCCAGTGCTCATTTCTATGTCATACCTCCCAACATGACCCTCTCAAGGAGGACACAATGCTCTGCTCCTGCACTTCCCTCTGACTGTATGATTACCATCACCTGTGCTGTACCCCAATACTGACCCAGTGCTCATACCTATGTCATACCCCCCAACATGACCTCTCCAGGAGGACACAATGCTCTGCTCCTGCTCTTCCCTCTTACTGTATGATTACCATCACCTGTGCTGTACCCCAATACTGACCCAGTGCTCATACCTATGTCATACCCCCCAACATGACCTCTCCAGGAGGACACAATGCTCTGCTCCTGCACTTCCCTCTTACTGTATGATTACCATCACCTGTGCTGTACCCCAATACTGACCCAGTGCTCATACCTATGTCATACCTCCCAACATGACCTCTCCAGGAGGACATAATGCTCTGCTCCTGCTCTTCCCTCTTACTGTATGATTACCATCACCTGTGCTGTACCCTAATACTGACCCAGTGCTCATACCTATGTCATACCTCCCAACATGACCCTCTCCAGGAGGACACAATGCTCTGCTCCTGCTCTTCCCTCTTACTGTATGATTACCATCACCTGTGCTATACCCTAATACTGACCCAGTGCTCATACCTATGTCATACCTCCCAACATGACCTCTCCAGGAGGACATAATGCTCTGCTCCTGCTCTTCCCTCTTACTGTATGATTACCATCACCTGTGCTGTACCCTAATACTGACCCAGTGCTCATACCTATGTCATACCTCCCAACATGACCCTCTCCAGGAGGATACAATGCTCTGCTCCTGCTCTTCCCTCTTAGTGTATGCTGTATGATTACCATCACCTGTGCTGTACCCTAATACTGACCCTGTGCTCATACCTATGTCATACCTCCCAACATGACCTCTCCAGGAGGACACAATGCTCTGCTCCTGCTCTTCCCTCTTACTGTATGATTACCATCACCTGTGCTGTACCCTAATACTGACCCAGTGCTCATACCTATGTCATACCTCCCAACATGACCTCTCCAGGAGGACACAATGCTCTGCTCCTGCTCTTCCCTCTTACTGTATGATTACCATCACCTGTGCTGTACCCTAATACTGACCCAGTGCTCATACCTATGTCATACCTCCCAACATGACCCTCTCCAGGAGGATACAATGCTCTGCTCCTGCTCTTCCCTCTTACTGTATGATTACCATCACCTGTGCTGTACCCTAATACTGACCCAGTGCTCATACCTATGTCATACCTCCCAACATGACCCTCTCCAGGAGGACACAATGCTCTGCTCCTGCTCTTCCCTCTTACTGTATGATTACCATCACCTGTGCTGTACCGTAATACTGACCCAGTGCTCATACCTATGTCATACCTCCCAACATGACCTCTCCAGGAGGACACAATGCTCTGCTCCGGCTCTTCCCTCTTACTGTATGATTACCATGACCTGTGCTGTACCCTAATACTAACCCAGTGCTCATACCTATGTCATACCTCCCAACATGACCTCTCCAGGAGGACATAATGCTCTGCTCCTGCTCTTCCCTCTTACTGTATGATTACAATCACCTGTGCTGTACCCTAATACTGACCCAGTGCTCATACCTATGTCATACCTCCCAACATGACCTCTCCAGGAGGACACAATGCTCTGCTCCTGCTCTTCCCTCTTACTGTATGATTTCCATCACCTGTGCTGTTCCCCAATACTGACCCAGTGCTCATACCTATGTCATACCTCCCAACATGACCTCTCCAGGAGGACACAATGCTCTGTTCCTGCTCTTCCCTCTTACTGTATGATTACCATCACCTGTGCTGTACCCTAATACTGACCCAGTGCTCATACCTATGTCATACCTCCCAACATGACCTCTCCAGGAGGACACAATGCTCTGTTCCTGCTCTTCCCTCTTACTGTATGATTACCATCACCTGTGCTGTACCCTAATACTGACCCAGTGCTCATACCTATGTCATACCTCCCAAATGACCCTCTCCAGGAGGACACAATGCTCTGCTCCTGCTCTTCCCTCTTACTATATGATTACCATCACCTGTGCTGTACCCCAATACTGACCCAGTGCTCATACCTATGTCATACCTCCCAACATGACCTCTCCAGGAGGACACAATGCTCTGCTCCTGCTCTTCCCTCTTACTGTATTATTACCATCACCTGTGCTGTACCCTAATACTGACCCAGTGCTCATACTTATGTTATACCTCCCAACATGACCTCTCCAGGAGGACACAATGCTCTGCTCCTGCTCTTCCCTCTTACTGTATGATTACCATCACCTGTGCTGTACCCTAATACTGACCCAGTGCTCATACCTATGTCATACCTCCCAACATGACTTCTCCAGGAGGACACAATGCTCTGCTCCTGCTCTTCCCTCTTACTGTATGATTACCATCACCTGTGCTGTACCCCAATACTGACCCAGTGCTCATACCTATGTCATACCTCCCAACATGACCTCTCCAGGAGGACACAATGCTCTGCTCCTGCACTTCCCTCTTACTGTATGATTACCATCACCTGTGCTGTACCCTAATACTGACCCAGTGCTCATACCTATGTCATACCTCCCAACATGACCTCTCCAGGAGGACACAATGCTCTGCTCCTGCTCTTCCCTCTTACTATATGATTACCATCACCTGTGCTGTACCCCAATACTGACCCAGTGCTCATACCTATGTCATACCTCCCAACATGACCTCTCCAGGAGGACACAGTGCTCTGCTCCTGCTCTTCCCTCTTACTGTATTATTACCATCACCTGTGCTGTACCCTAATACTTACACAGTGCTCATACCTATGTCATACCTCCCAACATGACCCTCTCCAGGAGGACACAATGCTCTGCTCCTGCTCTTCCCTCTTACTGTATGATTACCATCCTCTGTGCTGTACCCTAATACTGACCCAGTGTTCATACCTATGTCATACCTCCCAACATGACCTCTCCAGGAGGACACAATGCTCTGCTCCTGCACTTCCCTCTTACTGTATGATTACCATCACCTGTGCTGTACCCTAATACTGACCCAGTGCTCATACCTATGTCATACCTCCCAACATGACCTCTCCAGGAGGACACAATGCTCTGCTCCTGCTCTTCCCTCTTACTGTATGATTACCATCACCTGACCCAGTGCTCATACCTATGTCATACCTCCCAACATGACCTCTCCAGGAGGACACAATGCTCTGCTCCTGCACTTCCCTCTTACTGTATGATTACCATCACCTGTGCTGTACCCTAATACTGACCCAGTGCTCATACCTATGTCATACCTCCCAACATGACCCTCTCCAGGAGGACACAATGCTCTGCTCCTGCTCTTCCCTCTTACTGTATGATTACCATCACCTGTGCTGTACCGTAATACTGACCCAGTGCTCATACCTATGTCATACCTCCCAACATGACCTCTCCAGGAGGACACAATGCTCTGCTCCGGCTCTTCCCTCTTACTGTATGATTACCATCACCTGTGCTGTACCCTAATACTAACCCAGTGCTCATACCTATGTCATACCTCCCAACATGACCTCTCCAGGAGGACATAATGCTCTGCTCCTGCTCTTCCCTCTTACTGTATGATTACCATCACCTGTGCTGTATTCTAATACTGACCCTGTGCTCATACCTATGTCATACCTCACACCTTGACCACTCCAGGAGGACACAATGCTCTGCTCCTGCTCTTCCCTCTTACTGTATGATTACCATCACCTGTGCTGTACCCTAATACTGACCCAGTGCTCATACCTATGTCATACCTCCCAACATGACCTCTACAGGAGGACACAATGCTCTGCTCCTGCTCTTCTTTCTTACTGTATGATTACTATCACCTGTGCTGTACCCTAATACTGACCCAGTGCTCATACCTATGTCATACCTCCCAACATGACCTCTCCAGGAGGACACAATGCTCTGCTCCTGCTCTTCCCTCTTACTGTATGATTACCATCACCTGTGCTGTTCCCCAATACTGACCCAGTGCTCATACCTATGTCATACCTCCCAACATGACCCTCTCCAGGAGGACACAATGCTCTGCTCCTGCTCTTCCCTCTTACTGTATGATTACCATCACCTGTGCTGTACCCTAATACTGACCCAGTGCTCATACCTATGTCATACCTCCCAACATGACCCTCTCAAGGAGGACACAATGCTCTGCTCCTGCTCTTCCCTCTTACTGTATGACTACCATCACCTGTGCTGTACCCCAGTACTGACCCAGTGTTCATACCTATGTCATACCTCCCAACATGACCTCTCCAGGAGGACACAATGCTCTGCTCCTGCTCTTCCCTCTTACTGTATGATTACCATCACCTGTGCTGTACCCTAATACTGATCCAGTGCTCATACCTATGTCATACCTCCCAACATGACCTCTCCAGGAGGACACAATGCTCTGCTCCTGCTCTTCTCTCTTACTGTATGATTACCATCACATGTGCTGTACCCTAATACTGACCCAGTGCTCATACCTATGTCATACCTCCCAACATGACCTCTCCAGGAGGACACAATGCTCTGCTCCTGCTCTTCCCTCTTACTGTATGATTACCATCACCTGTGCTGTACCCTAATACTGACCCAGTGCTCATACCTATGTCATACCTCCCAACATGACCTCTCCAGGAGGACACAATGCTCTGCTCCTGCACTTCCCTCTTACTGTATGATTACCATCACCTGTGCTGTACCGTAATACTGACCCAGTACTCATACCTATGTCATATCTCCCAACATGACCTCTCCAGGAGGACACAATGCTCTGTTCCTGCTCTTCCCTCTTACTGTATGATTACCATCACCTGTGCTGTACCCTAATACTGACCCAGTGCTCATACCTATGTCATACCTCCCAACATGACCCTCTCCAAGAGGACACAATGCTCTGCTCCTGCTCTTCCCTCTTACTGTATGATTACCATCACCTGTGCTGTACCCCAATACTGACCCAGTGCTCATACCTATGTCATACCTCCCAAATGACCCTCTCCAGGAGGACACAATGCTCTGCTCCTGCTCTTCCCTCTTACTGTATGATTACCATCACCTGTGCTGTACCCTAATACTGATCCAGTGCTCATACCTATGTCATACCTCCCAACATGACCTCTCCAGGAGGACATAATGCTCTGCTCCTGCACTTCCCTCTTACTGTATGATTACCATCACCTGTGCTGTACCCTAATACTGACCCAGTGCTCATACCTATGTCATACCTCCCAACATGACCCTCTCCAGGAGGACACAATGCTCTGCTCCTGCTCTTCCCTCTTACTGTATGATTACCATCCCCTGTGCTGTACCCTAATACTGACCCAGTGCTCATACCTATGTCATACCTCCCAACATGACCCTCTCCAGGAGGACACAATGCTCTGCTCCTGCTCTTCCCTCTTACTGTATGATTACCATCACCTGTGCTGTACCCCAATACTGACCCAGTGCTCATACCTATGTCATACCTCCCAACATGACCTCTCCAGGAGGACACAATGCTCTGCTCCTGCACTTCCCTCTTACTGTATGATTACCATCACCTGTGCTGTATCCTAATACTGACCCAGTACTCATACCTATGTCATATCTCCCAAAATGACCTCTCCAGGAGGACACAATGCTCTGTTCCTGCTCTTCCCTCTTACTGTATGATTACCATCACCTGTGCTGTACCCTAATACTGACCCAGTGCTCATTTCTATGTCATACCTCCCAACATGACCCTCTCAAGGAGGACACAATGCTCTGCTCCTGCACTTCCCTCTGACTGTATGATTACCATCACCTGTGCTGTACCCCAATACTGACCCAGTGCTCATACCTATGTCATACCCCCCAACATGACCTCTCCAGGAGGACACAATGCTCTGCTCCTGCTCTTCCCTCTTACTGTATGATTACCATCACCTGTGCTGTACCCCAATACTGACCCAGTGCTCATACCTATGTCATACCCCCCAACATGACCTCTCCAGGAGGACACAATGCTCTGCTCCTGCACTTCCCTCTTACTGTATGATTACCATCACCTGTGCTGTACCCCAATACTGACCCAGTGCTCATACCTATGTCATACCTCCCAACATGACCTCTCCAGGAGGACACAATGCTCTGCTCCTGCTCTTCCCTCTTACTGTATGATTACCATCACCTTTGCTGTACCCCAATACTGACCCAGTGCTCATACCTATATCATACCTCCCAACATGACCCTCTCCAGGAGGACACAATGCTCTGCTCCTGCTCTTCCCTCTTACTGTATTATTACCATCACCTGTGCTGTACCCTAATACTTACACAGTGCTCATACCTATGTCATACCTCCCAACATGACCCTCTCCAGGAGGACACAATGCTCTGCTCCTGCTCTTCCCTCTTACTGTATGATTACCATCACCTGTGCTATACCCTAATACTGACCCAGTGCTCATACCTATGTCATACCTCCCAACATGACCTCTCCAGGAGGACATAATGCTCTGCTCCTGCTCTTCCCTCTTACTGTATGATTACCATCACCTGTGCTGTACCCTAATACTGACCCAGTGCTCATACCTATGTCATACCTCCCAACATGACCCTCTCCAGGAGGATACAATGCTCTGCTCCTGCTCTTCCCTCTTACTGTATGCTGTATGATTACCATCACCTGTGCTGTACCCTAATACTGACCCTGTGCTCATACCTATGTCATACCTCCCAACATGACCTCTCCAGGAGGACACAATGCTCTGCTCCTTCACTTCCCTCTTACTGTATGATTACCATCACCTGTGCTGTACCCTAATACTGACCCAGTGCTCATACCTATGTCATACCTCCCAACATGACCTCTCCAGGAGGACACAATGCTCTGCTCCTGCTCTTCCCTCTTACTGTATGATTACCATCACCTGTGCTGTACCCTAATACTGACCCAGTGCTCATACCTATGTCATACCTCCCAACATGACCCTCTCCAGGAGGATACAATGCTCTGCTCCTGCTCATCCCTCTTACTGTATGATTACCATCACCTGTGCTGTACCCTAATACTGACCCAGTGCTCATACCTATGTCATACCTCCCAACATGACCCTCTCCAGGAGGACACAATGCTCTGCTCCTGCTCTTCCCTCTTACTGTATGATTACCATCACCTGTGCTGTACCGTAATACTGACCCAGTGCTCATACCTATGTCATACCTCCCAACATGACCTCTCCAGGAGGACACAATGCTCTGCTCCGGCTCTTCCCTCTTACTGTATGATTACCATGACCTGTGCTGTACCCTAATACTAACCCAGTGCTCATACCTATGTCATACCTCCCAACATGACCTCTCCAGGAGGACATAATGCTCTGCTCCTGCTCTTCCCTCTTACTGTATGATTACCATCACCTGTGCTGTATTCTAATACTGACCCTGTGCTCATACCTATGTCATACCTCACACCTTGACCACTCCAGGAGGACACAATGCTCTGCTCCTGCTCTTCCCTCTTACTGTATGATTACCTGTGCTGTACCCTAATACCATCACCTGTGCTGTACCCTAATACTGACCCAGTGCTCATACCTATGTCATACCTCCCAACATGACCTCTACAGGAGGACACAATGCTCTGCTCCTGCTCTTCTTTCTTACTGTATGATTACTATCACCTGTGCTGTACCCTAATACTGACCCAGTGCTCATACCTATGTCATACCTCCCAACATGACCTCTCCAGGAGGACACAATGCTCTGCTCCTGCACTTCCCTCTTATTGTATGATTACCATCACCTGTGCTGTACCCTAATACTGACCCAGTGCTCATACCTATGTCATACCTCCCAACATGACCCTCTCCAGGAGGACACAATGCTCTGCTCCTGCACTTCCCTCTTATTGTATGATTACCATCACCTGTGCTGTACCCTAATACTGACCCAGTACTCATACCTATGTCATATCTCCCAACATGGCCTCTCCAGGAGTACACAATGCTCTGTTCCTGCTCTTCCCTCTTACTGTATGATTACCATCACCTGTGCTGTACCCTAATACTGACCCAGTGCTCATACCTATGTCATACCTCCCAACATGACCCTCTCAAGGAGGACACAATGCTCTGCTCCTGCTCTTCCCTCTTACTGTATGATTACCATCACCTGTGCTGTACCCTAATACTGACCCAGTGCTCATACCTATGTCATACCTCCCAACATGACCTCTCCAGGAGGACACAATGCTCTGCTCCTGCTCTTCCCTCTTACTGTATGATTACCATCACCTGTGCTGTACCCTAATACTGACCCAGTGCTCATACCTATGTCATACCTCCCAACATGACCCTCTCCAGGAGGACACAATGCTCTGCTCCTGCTCTTCCCTCTTACTGTATGACTACCATCACCTGTGCTGTACCCCAGTACTGACCCAGTGCTCATACCTATGTCATACCTCCCAACATGACCTCTCCAGGAGGACACAATGCTCTGCTCCTGCTCTTCCCTCTTACTGTATGATTACCATCACCTGTGCTGTACCCTAATACTGACCCAGTGCTCATACCTATGTCATACCTCCCAACATGACCTCTCCAGGAGGACACAATGCTCTGCTCCTGCACTTCCCTCTTACTGTATGATTACCATCACCTGTGCTGTACCCTAATACTGACCCAGTACTCATACCTATGTCATATCTCCCAACATGACCTCTCCAGGAGGACACAATGCTCTGTTCCTGCTCTTCCCTCTTACTGTATGATTACCATCACCTGTGCTGTACCCTAATACTGACCCAGTGCTCATACCTATGTCATACCTCCCAACATGACCCTCTCCAAGAGGACACAATGCTCTGCTCCTGCTCTTCCCTCTTACTGTATGATTACCATCACCTGTGCTGTACCCCAATACTGACCCAGTGCTCATACCTATGTCATACCTCCCAAATGACCCTCTCCAGGAGGACACAATGCTCTGCTCCTGCTCTTCCCTCTTACTATATGATTACCATCACCTGTGCTGTACCCCAATACTGACCCAGTGCTCATACCTATGTCATACCTCCCAACATGACCTCTCCAGGAGGATACAATGCTCTGCTCCTGCTCTTCCCTCTTACTGTATTATTACCATCACCTGTGCTGTACCCTAATACTTACACAGTGCTCATACCTATGTCATACCTCCCAACATGACCCTCTCCAGGAGGACACAATGCTCTGCTCCTGCTCTTCCCTCTTACTGTATGATTACCATCACCTGTGCTGTACCCCAATACTGACCCAGTGCTCATACCTATGTCATACCTCCCAACATGACCTCTCCAGGAGGACGCAATGCTCTGCTCCTGCTCTTCTCTCTTACTGTATGATTACCATCACATGTGCTGTACCCTAATACTGACCCAGTGCTCATACCTATGTCATACCTCCCAACATGACCTCTCCAGGAGGACACAATGCTCTGCTCCTGCTCTTCCCTCTTACTGTATGATTACCATCACCTGTGCTGTACCCTAATACTGACCCAGTGCTCATACCTATGTCATACCTCCCAACATGACCTCTCCAGGAGGACACAATGCTCTGCTCCTGCACTTCCCTCTTACTGTATGATTACCATCACCTGTGCTGTACCCTAATACTGACCCAGTACTCATACCTATGTCATATCTCCCAACATGACCTCTCCAGGAGGACACAATGCTCTGTTCCTGCTCTTCCCTCTTACTGTATGATTACCATCACCTGTGCTGTACCCTAATACTGACCCAGTGCTCATACCTATGTCATACCTCCCAACATGACCCTCTCCAGGAGGACACAATGCTCTGCTCCTGCTCTTCCCTCTTACTGTATGATTACCATCACCTGTGCTGTACCCCAATACTGACCCAGTGCTCATACCTATGTCATACCTCCCAAATGACCCTCTCCAGGAGGACACAATGCTCTGCTCCTGCTCTTCCCTCTTACTATATGATTACCATCACCTGTGCTGTACCCCAATACTGACCCAGTGCTCATACCTATGTCATACCTCCCAACATGACCTCTCCAGGAGGACACAGTGCTCTGCTCCTGCTCTTCCCTCTTACTGTATTATTACCATCACCTGTGCTGTACCCTAATACTTACACAGTGCTCATACCTATGTCATACCTCCCAACATGACCCTCTCCAGGAGGACACAATGCTCTGCTCCTGCACTTCCCTCTTACTGTAGGATTACCATCACCTGTGCTGTACCCCAATACTGACCCAGTGCTCATACCTATGTCATACCTCCCAACATGACCTCTCCAGGACACAATGCTCTGCTCCTGTACTTCCTCTTACTGTATGATTACCATCACCTGTGCTGTACCCTAATACTGACCCAGTGCTCATACCTATATCATACCTCCCAACATGACCCTCTCTAGGAGGACACAATGCTCTGCTCCTGCTCTTCCCTCTTACTGTATGATTACCATCACCTGTGCTGTACCCTAATACTGACCCAGTGCTCATACCTATGTCATACCTCCCAACATGACCCTCTCCAGGAGGACACAATGCTCTGCTCCTGCTCTTCCCTCTTACTGTATGATTACCATCACCTGTGCTGTACCCTAATACTGACCCAGTACTCATACCTATGTCATACCTCCCAACATGACCCTCTCCAGGAGGACACAATGCTCTGCTCCTGCTCTTCCCTCTTACTGTATGATTACCATCACCTGTGCTGTACCCTAATATAGACCCAGTACTCATACCTATGTCATACCTCCCAACATGACCTCTCCAGGAGGACACAATGCTCTGCTCCTGCTCTTCCCTCTTACTGTATGATTACCATCACCTGTGCTGTACCATAATACTGACCCAGTGCTCATACCTATGTCATACCTCCCAACATGACCTCTCCAGGAGGACACAATGCTCTGTTCTAGGACTTCTCTCTTTTTTTTTTTAATATTGAGGTATAAGTACAAGCCAAGATGGACAATACACACAGTAAATACAGGACCCGGTGTACAAAAACAATAGCTCGCTAACAGAGAGTTATAAATGGGTAGCTGTATAATCTCGAAAACACCTTACATTTTCCGTTTTCAAACAAATAACATAATTACTAGAAAAGGTGACCGGAACATTATACAGGATAATCAGTGCGAAAAGAGGCAAAGCAAAAAAGAGTTTACCTCTATAAAATCATAAACGGTCTAAAATGATACTAAAGCTGTAGTTATATAAAGGCATCCTACAACAGGGAGGACGCATTAAACAAGTTAAAATATACAAACGAAACCAAGAAAAATAAAATACAACAAAAACAGTGTCTGCCAAGGCCAGGGGGCCACCGACCCATCCTTGGAGAGAATATCCAAACAAAGAAGAGAGAAAGATACAAGTACTGGAGGTCTAAGAGAGGTCGGAGAGGGGATAGACAGAGGTGGAGGAGATAAAGAGAGAGAGAGGGGATGATGTGGAGAGCAGGGAGAGGACCTCTGCAGTACAGAGTTATGGGATAGAGATGGGGGGTCTAAGATCTAGAAGTTGATGGCAATACCAGGTGGTGTGGTGGAAACATTGTTGAATGGCAAATTTGGTGGATGTGGGTAGTGTATGTATGAACTTTCCCCAGCATTGGAACAACGCAGGGGTTAGAGTCTCCTTATCAAGAGTGGTCTCCAACCAATCCATGGTAAAGAGAAAGAGCAGTCTGGAGGTAGCCATGGCTAAGGAGGGGGGAGTATCGTGTATCCACTGTTGAAGAATAGCCTTCCTCCCCACAGCCGACAAAAGTGTCACTAGTTTTTTGTCGGGAGAGGGAATGTTTGGCTGATCTAGGAGGTATCCGAAGAGGGCCCAAGAGGCGGTACATTGGAAGTCAATACCCAGTGTAGAGGAGCTATACGCCTGTAGCCCACCCCAGAATGTTTGTATATGAGGGCAATGCCAGAAGCAATGCATGATATCAGCTACCGGGGCGGAGCACTGGTTGCACGCTGCAGACTCCGAGAGGCCCATCAAGTGACTTCGTTTTGGGGATATGTAAGCCCTGTGTAAAATCTTGTACGACATTTCCTGGTAGATACTCGCTGGAATAAGTCTCAGAGATAAGTTAAAAGAATCCAACACTGCTTCCAGGGACATAGAGGGGAGTTGAGAAGACCATTTTTCAAGTTGTAGGAGGTCGATAGAGGGGACAATGTCTGTGCGGATTCGGGTGTATATAGTCGAGATAGAGTAAATGCCGGAGTGCATGACCGTGTCTAGGGGGTTTAGGAAATTATTGTTAGTAAGTCGTGTCAGGACCGAGCAGACATAGGGGTAAATTTACTAAGATTCGTATTTTCCCGTTTCAGGTCAAAGTTCAATCACGAATGACATCGAAAGTGTAAAACTGCAACTTTTTGAATTTATTACGACTAATTTACTAAGCTGTCGTATTCGGATTTTTCTTTTGTTCCGATGTCGATGTCATTCGTGTTTTTTTTTTTATTTTTACGGCAGTGATTAGCAAAACACTGCCGACTTTTTAAAAATGAATCTCGGCCGGATCTGTGTGATCCGTGCTGGGGTTCATTTTTTTTTTTTTTTTAAATTAAACCCTGTAAAATCACAAAAAAAAAAATGCGTGGGGTCCCCCCTCCTAAGCATAACCAGCCTCGGGCTCTTTGAGCCGATCCTGGTTGCAAAAATATGGGGGGAAAAATGACAGGGGTTCCCCCATATTTAAGCAACCAGCATCGGGCTCTGCGCCTGGTCCTGGTTCCAAAAATACGGGGGACAAAAAGAGTAGGGGTCCCCCGTATTTTTAAAACCAGCACCGGGCTCCACTAGCTGGACAGATAATGCCACAGCCGGGGGTCACTTTTATATAGTGCCCTGCGGCCGTGGCATCAAAAATCCAACTAGTTACCCCTGGCCGGGGTACCCTGGGGGAGTGGGGACCCCTTCAATCAAGGGGTCCCGTCCCCCCAGCCACCCAAGGGCCAGGGGTGAAGCCCGAGGCTGTCCCCCCCATCCAATTGGCTGCGGATGGGGGGCTGATAGCCTTTTGTCAAAATGAAAAGATATTGTTTTTAGTAGCAGTACTACAAGTCCCAGCAAGCCTCCCCCGCATGCTGGTACTTGGAGAACCACAAGTACCAGCATGCGGCGGAAAAACGGGCCCGCTGGTACCTGTAGTACTACTACTAAAAAAATACCCAAATAAACACAAGACACACACACCTTCAAAGTAAAGATTTATTACATACATCCACACAAACATATACACATACTTACCTTATGTTCACACGCAGGTCGGTCCTCTTCTCCAGTAGAATCCAAGGGGTACCTGTTGAAAAAATTCTACTCACCAGATCCAGGGTCCCAGGGTCCTCGGGGCAACCATTTGTAATCCAGGTACTTGAATAAAATAACAAAACGGAGACCCGAGCCACGAACTGAAAGGGGCCCCATGTTTTCACATGGGACTCCTTTCCCCGAATGCCAGAAACCCACTCTGACTTCTGTCTAAGTGGGTTTCTTCAGCCAATCAGGGAGCGCCACGTTGTAGCACCCTCCTGATCGGCTGTGTGCTCCTGTACTGAGTGACAGGCGGCACACGGCAGTGTTACAATGTAGCGCCTATGCGCTCCATTGTAACCAATGGTGGGAACTTTCTGCTCAGCGGTGACGTCACTTTAGGTCAACCGCAGGGCAGAAAGTTCCATTATGTTTAAGGAAGCCTAATTGGGCTGGTGATATGATTCGAGATAAACACAGTTATAGGCGAGTGGCCACTAATTTGGTCAGAATTTTGAAGTCTTGGTTTAGGAGGGATATCGGTCTGTAGGAACCAGGAAGGGATTTACCGGGTTTTGCTATAACAATTATTTTAGCTTCATTAAACCTAATCGAGTTTTGTTTAGAGGAGAGAATATGGTTGTAAAGGGATGTGAGAGTGGGCGGGAGATCCTCACGCATCATTTTGTAAAATTCCGCACTAAAGCCATCAGGGCCAGGACTGTTGTTGTTGGGCAAGCTCTTGATAGTGTCAATAACCTCTTCGGCGGTGATTGGGCTGTCAAGGAGTTCCCTTTCTTCCCGAGAGAGAACCCGGAGATCAGCAACTTCAAGAAAGGAGTAGTTAGCAGCAGGATCATCAGGGCCTTTGGCGTATAGGGAGCAATAGAAGCGCATGAATTCAGTGCAAATAGAATCAGGGTCCGAAACTAATTTACCGGAGATACCGATGGTATTAATCCAAGTGTGGGATTTAGGTCCCTTAATCAAGTTAGTCAACAATCTACCTGATTTGTTGCCCCATCTATGAAACTTATTCCTTTGATAATCATAAGAGAGTTGAGCTTGTTCAGTAAGGAAAGTGTCGTATATTAGCTTCGCTGAGAGATATGCTTCTTAGTGGGCTGGAGTGTCGCGTTGTTTATAATTTCGATACGCGGAGGTTAGCGTCGTGCTCAGAGTCTGCAGCTGCGAAGAGAAATTTTTCCTCTTGGAGTGAGTGTAGGACATGACAAGCCCTATCAGGATCGCCTTAGCAGCCCCCCAAAATATAGGGGAGTCTAGTGACTGGTCAGTATTGTCCAAGGTATAATTGAGCCATGATTGTTTGAGGTGGAGAAGAAAATCAGTGGAGTGGCGGAGGTATGCAGGGAAGCGCCAACTTGGAGTGTTGCGAGGAGGTAGGGTCAGTCGAATGTCTATTGATATGGGAGCATGATCGGAGATGATGATGTCTGCAATAGATGTGTGGGTAACCCTGGGGAAGAGGGATGTTGAGGTGAAAATGTAGTCGATGCGAGAGTGGGACGAGTGGGGGTGAGAGTAAAAGGAAAAGTCTTTCTGAGTCGGGTGAAAGATGCGCCAGGGGTCAAGTAGATCAAGTTGTGTACAGAAGGAAGTCAGTATTTGAGAGTTGGAAGTAGAGGTAGAGGCACTCACCCGAGATCTGTCCATGGATGGGTCGGATACCAAATTGTAATCGCCACCCACAACCAGATTGTGGCCACCCCATTGCAGGAGCATCGACAGGAGAGCTGCAAAAAAATGGTCGGGGGAAACATTGGGAGCATATATACGTTGAGAAAGGTATACATGGTATTGTCAATCAATACGTCAAGCAAGATGAACCTGCCGTCCCCGGGATTTAGTGTGATATGGGGCCGAGATGCATTCCCCTATCCAAGGAGCGCGTAGGGAGTTCTGAGGGTCATCTAACCAATGTGTCTCCTGAAGAAACACAACTTGGGGGTGCATACGTTTTAAGTGTGATACTACCTTCTTTCTTTTAACGGGATGGTTAAGTCCCTCTACATTCCAGGAGATTATGCGTAATTGAGCATTACCGGAGACTCCAGTATCATGTGAGTGTGGGGCGGCTGGAGAAGCCATATCAGCCCACACCTACAGTCGGGAAAAACATGGTGAAATTGGGAGAAGTAAGATAGGGCCTCGCACCGTCCCAGCGAGCGGGGGGAGGGCAACCTAGGAGGGGGATGAGTCCCCGGGACAGGCAGACACAACAAGTCAAATAACAGAAAAACAGCAATATAAACATCAGAAACATAAAATTTAATGAACTAGGGATATTCATGTCTCACAATCACGGTACTCCGCACATGAGACCCGAAATAAAAGAATGAGGCAGTAATGAGTGGTAAACAAATAAGTAACTGTTGCAGTCAAGTATCGGGTAGGGAAAAGTACAGCCTTGCCTCCCCTGAGTCATCAAAGAACAATGGTTTGCCATTCCCGAATACTCGGAGGCGGGCTGGGTAGAGGAGGGAGAACTTGACTTTGGTATCGAAAAGGTGCTTGCAAATGGGAGCAAACTCTCTGCGTTTGGCAGCTACGAGGGCAGAGAAATCTTGGAAGATGAGGAGGCTATCTCCATTGTAAGATAAGGAGGCCGTTTTGCGGTAGTGATCGAGGATCATCATCTTGTCAGCATAGTTCAAGATTCTCATGATGACGGGGCGGGGCCGTCCATTAGGGTTCCTTCGCTCCGGTCCTAGCCTATGGGCTCTCTCAACAAGTGGGACTCCTTTAAGGTCCATGGCTAATTGTTCCGGGATGCCAGATGAGAGGAGATCCATAAGTTCGTGACCCTTGACCGACTCCGGAATGCCAATGACCCTCAGGTTGTTTCGCCTACTGTGGTTTTCATGGTCATCGATCGTCTCTGATAGGCCAGCAATTTCGGATTGGTTGGCTTGTATGGTTCGCTGGGCTGTGGACAGGTCATCTTCTAGCGTAGATATCCGCTGCTCCGCTTCATCCAAGCGGGTAGAGTGTTGGTTGAGTTGGGTTCACGTAGATTCGATGGCCTCTTTGATGCCAGCCAATTTTTCGTCTAACAGGGGCCCCAAAACGGCCACCAGATCATTGTGTTTCATCTTCGGCTGTTTTACGGGTGGTCTGGATCTACGTGCGCGTTGGGAAGCGGAGCGCGAGGTCGAGCGGTCGGAATCAGAGGAATTGCCACCAGGAGTACCGTCACAGGATGGCAATGGAGCCCCTGTAGAGGTCATTAATGTAGGAATCAGGAACTTTTCCATGCAGTCGTAGAATAGCCACCGCAGTTATGGGCACACAGAGAGTAAGATATGTCGAGAGCGTATCGGGTCTCACATGCGAAGCGCCGGGCCGACACGCCGTCACATCACAGCAGGCTCAGCGTTGGATATATCCGGGGGGGGGGGGTCAATGATGAAGAGGGGACATATATAGAGTAGAGCAACTCCCTCCGTGAGGCTCAGATGCACCTAAGGGCCAATCCGAGTGTCCAGCAGGGGGGGGGGGGGGTCAGTGAAAGGGCCTCCGGCCGTAGCGTAGGCCTATTAAGGACTTGTAAAGGAGGTACAATAGCCCCGGCGTAATCCGGGAGGAGGCCAAGCATAGAGCCAGGGTGGGGCGGTGGTGTTGTAGGACTGCAGAAACACCGGGAGGGGTGACAGGCCTTAAATCAAAGATAAGGTGTCGTGGGCATACAAGCAAATGAGGGTGTTAATCCGCATCCAGATATCGAGAGGGAGGAGGAGGAAGAGTTCCTCACCGCACCACCGGTAGGTCTCAGCAGCGACAGTGTGGCTCCCGTCTCCCACCCCCGTAAAATTCCAGAGCAGACTGTAAGCGGAGGGAGGGTGGCTGTCAGGGAGAGCGAGGCGCCAGGTGCCCAGGCTGTAGCTGAGCTCTCCGGACGGCTGAGAGGAAAGGCAGAGAGCTCCCGTCAGTGTCCACTATGAGGGTCAGGCTGATGGTCGGAGGACTTCTCTCTTAATTTAAGATTACCCTCACCTGTGCTGAAACACCTTTCTCATCAATTAACCTGTTCAACACAGGTGACGGCAATCCTAAATTATGAGGGCAGTCCAGGAACAGAGTATGATGTTCTGTGTCACATCTGTATACTATGGCTGGTATGTTGCAGGTTTCCTGGATGCAGGAGAGGCGATACGTCTCGTTTCACAGGCTGTGGTGACACACAGAGACTCCGTCAGTGTACAGCGGGAAGGCGGCCGGATGCTGCATCGCCTGTTATCACAAGGTGAGGAAAGTTCCCCTATACATACAGCAGTATATTACTGGTGACCAGTATGTAATAAGCAGTCGGTGTCTTGTGCTCCATTCCGTGTATTCCTATCCATGGCCAGCGCTAGTGAGAAGAGACATGACATTATAATGCGCAGGACACTGTTAGACAAAACACCAGTGACTATGTGGCCTGAATATAGGTACATGGGCCCTGGAAGGGTTTCCACTGATTATACACCAGATAATGGTACTGTATATGATATGGATATTAGAGGTCACCGGATGACTTCGGAGCCCATGTAAGAGCCCAGAGCTGTGCACAGGTTACAGGAACCCGCAGTAATATACAGTGCGAGGGTGTGTTACACCGTATACTACACGAGTGTTGCTGATGGGTGTGTGTGTTTGCTTTTAGTGCTGGAGCGCGGGGATAACGAGGCGTGTCTGACCAGCCGGGACCTGATCTTTAGTCTGGTGGACACCGTGCGGACTTTCCCCGAGGACCCGGAACTGGTTTCGGTAACGCTCCGTATGATGACGATGCTCTCAGTCAGCGGTGAGCCAGAGGTTCCACATATTGTCCAGTCGCTGCTGTAGTTATATCAGTAGTAACAGCCTGTCAGTGGGATTACACCATAGAAATAAACATTTATTACAAGCTGCAAATGACCTGACACTTCCGGTAGTTATACGCACAGTGCGCATGTGGGGTACATGCGCCGGAGCAACAGTTTTATTGGCCTTACTTATTGGCGAATCATAGATGGTACCTCATTCTCATTCTTTAGAATGTAAGCTCTCACGAGCAGGGCCCTCTTCCCTCATGTGCTTATCTTTTGTCTCACTTTAATAATCTCCAACTGCACCACATCCAGCAGTCTTCTGCCACCTGATACTTATTCCAGTGTCATCTGCTGATGTAACTATGTTTATTTACCCTGTACTTGTCCTATACTGTCATCAACTGTAAGTTGCTGTTTTCCGGTTTGATTATTTGTTTATGTACTCTGTAATTGGGCGCTGCGGAACCCTTGTGCCATATAAATAAAGGATAATAATAATAATAAATTCCTAGTACACTCATAGATTGCATTGTGTGAACGCTAGCCCCGCACAGAAGCTGGCTGCGCGTAGGCGACATAGCTCCACCCACAAGCAGGTTGCGCATACACATCATAGCCCCGCCCACAAGCTGACAGCGCACAGGTGACATAGTCCCGCCCACAAGCTGACAGCGCGCAGGCAACAGAGCCCCACACACAAGCTGACTGCATACAGGCGACATCTACACTGCATATGACACAAAAACGTTATGGGTGAAACATTACTGGGTTTTCCTCCTGGCTTCTATATAACAGTCATCATTGCTATGAACGTCAGACAATAGGAACCGATACTATCCCTACAGTGTCATTGTATAGACTGAGATCTTAGCCGTACATCCAGCTGGGGGTCTCCTTACGGGGTATGTAAAGCACGTCGTCATTTCAGATTTGCCCCTTTACTCAGGTAAATTAGATACTAAGAAGCCTCACGAAAGCCCCTCGGTGCCCCTCTTCCCACACGCCGGGTACAGGTGTTGTGCGGAGGCTCTACCTTGTCTGCTACACTCAGCACAGTCCATGGGGGGGGGGGGTCACGGCCTAAATCTGCAGGATACTCAGGGTAGATCAGGCTGCTCTGCAACACTAAGGCTCCGATGTGACCATTTGTCTTCGGGTTTCTTAGAGGTGGCAGCGGGGATGCTGGTGACCGCCGGGTTCCTCCCAGATCTAGTGAGGCTCCTGGAAGGGCCCCTGGAGGACAGAGAGACGTGGATGTCCTGCTGTGCGCTGCTGTGGAGCTGGTCTATGATAGGTAAGTACAGAACCCGGTCACTGGGTCAGATTATATCCACCCGGGGCTCTGTGGGGGTCCCTGCTGATGGAGGATTTATACATAAGTATGCCCACCGCGCTGTGTCCCACCTCTGCCGCAGGCCACCATGTAATGAGGGAGGGGCTTCTGGATCTGGGCAGGTGCAGTGTGACTGACAGTCTGCTACACTTACCTTGCACAAATGCAAATATGTTTATTGGTGGATTCATACACACGGATCAGTTCAGTTGTGGGGTTTAGCTTTATTTAGACTCCGCCTCCCTCGTTTGTTAGGACCATCATTCCTCCAGGGTGTTACATGTTTGGCCTCAGCGTCTGCCCTCCTGGTTTCCGCTCAGTCCCTGCATCACACGATCTCTGTTCTAAAGGGCCCCATACACTACAACGATCTCATGGCAGCCTCCCAGGGGGCAGGATCGGCCAAGATACATCGTATGCTGCCCATTTGCATACGATATGTCTTGGCGAACTTGGGCGATCACAAGCCATGACCCCAGGCCAGACCAGATTGAATGTGCAGCACATTCAATCTGGAGGATCCGATCCGATGCTCACGGGAACGCGCGTCGGATCGGTTCGGGAATACCTCTAAAATGCCCGATTACAGCCGATATATCGGGCCGAATGTGTATGGTATGTGTATAGTGTATGGGGCTCTTAAGATTGGGGGCCTAATTCAGACCTGATCGCAGCAGGAAATTTGTTCTCTAATGGGTAAAACCATGTGCAGTGTAGGTGGAGCAGATGTAACATGTGCAGAGAGAGTTAGATTTGGGTGGGTTATATTGTTTCTGTGCAGGGTAAATACTGGCTGCTTTATTTTTACACTGCAATTTAGATTTCAGTTTGAACACCCCTCACCCAAATCTAACTCTCTCTGCACATGTTACATCTGCCCCACCTGCAGTGCACATGTTACATCTGCCCCACCTGCACTGCACATGTTACATCTGCCCCACCTGCAGTGCTCATGGTTTTGCCCATTAGAGAACAAATTTGCTGCTGCTGTCAGGTCTGAATTAGGCCCTGGGTTAGTTTGCATCCTGATGCTTTATGTATAGGTGCAGTTATTCCACACAGCGGTCCCCATATTACACAGCCGGGCTACTTACTCCTAAAGTGCAGCATCAGAAGCAGATGTATATTGTAGTGGCCCCTGAGGGCCCGGGTGGGGATATGCTGCTGTAGATCACACGTTGGAGTACCTGCAGTTTAGTAACTTGGAGATCCTTGTTATTTCTTCTTGCGTTAGTCACAGAGAACCAGACAGATGAGGAGAGTTTGCAACAAGCCGTTCCGGTAATCTCCACCCTCATCCAGAAACACGGCAGCGACGGAGAGCTGGTAGAATCGGCCTGCGCTGCCCTCTGGACGCTCTGCCTGAAGGGTGGGTCAATGAGTATTGTCAGGTGACCAGTTATATATATATTATGGCTACAGTGAAAGTAAACTTAAAACACCTATAGAACGGTGAGGCCCACCCGTAACTCTGATCGCTTGTAGCGCCTGGATTCCCGCAATATGGTTGCTAGGTTCGAAGCGGCGAATAGCTTATTTACGCTTGATTTTGCCTTAAATCTAGCATCTATATCACCAAGCAGAACCAGCAAATCGGAATGTCAGAGCCATCTATCATACGTAGGCCCGCGGTATATAAGATAATGCGCTCCCTACGATAAGTTATACGGGTGTTATATGTTTTCATATTCTTGGATCAGTAAAGCTGCAGAGCTTCTGATGGAGCGACATAGGCAGCTGGATATTTCTTCACGCTGCGACAATTGCGACTTATTTACCAGCTTGTCATTTGCAGGACACGTGACGGAGGAACAAGTTGAACCTATAACTCTGTTGCTACTGGAATCGTTACGAACACACAAGGAGCGGCCGCTTCTGTCTAAGAACGTCTGTCTGGCATTGACGAGCCTGGCACTGAAGTCAGGTATCACCAACGTTCCATAACAGCTTCCCAGAATCCTTTGTGAAAGAACAGGGGCAAATGCAGACATTGTAGAGGGGGGTTCTGAATGCTTCATTTTAGAGAGCTGTTGAGGATGGTTGTGGGGCTTTCAGGTCAACTGGAACCCCCCCTGTGTCTGTCCATGAAGAGTGCCTGTAATAATCTGTGATTCACTAACAATGTTGGATCTATTCATTGCTGTAAATGTTTTGTTTGTCAGAGTTGTCCGTGTACCGCCTGCTGGTGCCCACCGCAGGGAAAAGCGCCCTCTCTGTGATTAAAGAGGTCTACCGGCTACACGCGGAGGACCCAGACGTGGTGGAGAATATCTGTCTGCTGCTGAGCGAGCTGGCTCATTACGGTACAGAGAGGAGCTATTAATGTGATGCCAGGAGCACTGCTGGCTGTATACATAGTAATAATGATCAGTAACATAGACGTCGTGTCCTGAGGCCCATATTTACCAAGTGCCGGGTGTCCAGAGCCGACAAGCTGCGGGATGTAATATTATTGCTGCTATAAATCCTGTGGGAAACCCGCCAGCTGTGAAAGAATGAGTTACAGGACTTTGTATGGTATATGGTGTATCTAGTACAATACCTGCAGCGCATGTTATTTAATGAAATCACCCACCCCAAATGCAGATCCAACTCATGTGCCGCCTGTGGCTCCGTCCTCCCGTGGCGCCTGTGGCTCCGTCCTCCCGTGGCTCTGTACTCCTGTGGCTCTGTACTCGTGTGCCGCCTGCGGCTCCGTCCTCCTGTGCCGCCTGCGGCTCCGTCCTCCTGTGCCGCCTGCGGCTCCGTCCTCCTGTGCCGCCTGCGGCTCCGTCCTCCTGTGCCGCCTGCGGCTCCGTCCTCCTGTGCCGCCTGCAACTCTGTACTCGTGTGCCGCCTGCGGCTCCGTCCTCCTGTGCCGCCTGTGGCTCCGTCCTCCTGTGGCTCCGTCCTCCTGTGCCGCCTGTGGCTCCGTCCTCCTGTGGCTCCGTCCTCCTGTGCCGCCTGTGGCTCCGTCCTCCTTTGGCTCCGTCCTCCTGTGCCGCCTGTGGCTCCGTCCTCCTTTGGCTCCGTCCTCCTGTGCCACCTGCGGCTCTGTCCTCGTGTGCCGCCTGCGGCTCTGTACTCGTGTGCCGCCTGTGGCTCCGTCCTTCTGTGCCGCCTGTGGCTCCGTCCTCCTGTGCCGCCTGTGGCTCCGTCCTCCTGTGCCGCCTGTGGCTCCGTCCTCCTTTGGCTCCGTCCTCGTGTGCCGCCTGTGGCTCTGTCCTCGTGTGCCGCCTGTGGCTCTGTCCTCGTGTGCCGCCTGTGGCTCTGTCCTCGTGTGGCTCTGTACTCGTGTGCCGCCTGTGGCTCTGTACTCGTGTGCCGCCTGTGGTTCTGTACTCGTGTTGCTCTGTACTCGTGTGCCGCCTGTGGCTCTGTCCTCGTGTGCCGCCTGTGGCTCTGTCCTCGTGTGCCGCCTGTGGCTCTGTCCTCGTGTGCCGCCTGTGGCTCTGTCCTCGTGTGGCTCTGTCCTCGTGTGCCGCCTGTGGCTCTGTCCTCGTGTGCCGCCTGTGGCTCTGTCCTCGTGTGCCGCCTGTGGCTCTGTCCTCGTGTGCCGCCTGTGGCTCTGTCCTCGTGTGCCGCCTGTGGCTCTGTCCTCGTGTGCCGCCTGTGGCTCTATACTCGTGTTGCTCTGTACTCGTGTGCAGCCTGTGGCTCTGTACTCGTGTGCCGCCTGTGGCTCTACTCGTGTGCCGCCTGTGGCTCTGTCCTCCTGTGCCGCCTGTGGCTCTGTCCTCCTGTGCCGCCTGTGGCTCTGTCCTCCTGTGCCGCCTGTGGCTCTGTCCTCCTGTGCCGCCTGTGGCTCTGTACTCGTGTGCCGCCTGTGGCTCTGTACTCGTGTGCCGCCTGTGGCTCTGTACTCGTGTGCCGCCTGTGGCTCTGTACTCGTGTGCCGCCTGTGGCTCTGTACTCGTGTGCCGCCTGTGGCTCTGTACTCGTGTTGCTCTGTACTCGTGTGCCGCCTGTGGCTCTGTACTCGTGTTGCTCTGTACTCGTGTGCCGCCTGTGGCTCTGTACTCGTGTTGCTCTGTACTCGTGTGCCGCCTGTGGCTCTGTACTCGCGTGCCGCCTGTGGCTCTGTACTCGTGTTGCTCTGTACTCGTGTGCCGCCTGTGGCTCTGTCCTCGTGTGCCGCCTGTGGCTCTGTCCTCGTGTGCCGCCTGTGGCTCTGTCCTCGTGTGGCTCTGTCCTCGTGTGCCGCCTGTGGCTCTGTCCTCGTGTGCCGCCTGTGGCTCTGTCCTCGTGTGCCGCCTGTGGCTCTGTCCTCGCGTGCCGCCTGTGGCTCTGTCCTCGCGTGCCGCCTGTGGCTCTGTCCTCGCGTGCCGCCTGTGGCTCTGTCCTCGCGTGCCGCCTGTGGCTCTGTCCTCGCGTGCCGCCTGTGGCTCTGTCCTCGCGTGCCGCCTGTGGCTCTGTCCTCGTGTTGCTCTGTACTCGCGTGCCGCCTGTGGCTCTGTCCTCGTGTTGCTCTGTACTCGCGTGCCGCCTGTGGCTCTGTCCTCGTGTTGCTCTGTACTCGCGTGCCGCCTGTGGCTCTGTACTCGTGTGTCGCCTGTGGCTCTGTACTCGTGTGTCGCCTGTGGCTCTGTACTCGTGTGCCGCCTGTGGCTCTGTACTCGTGTGCCGCCTGTGGCTCTGTACTCGTGTGCCGCCTGTGGCTCTGTACTCGTGTGCCGCCTGTGGCTCTGTACTCGTGTGCCGCCTGTGGCTCTGTACTCGTGTGCCGCCTGTGGCTCTGTACTCATGTTGCTCTGTACTCATGTGCCGCCTGTGGCTCTGTACTCGTGTTGCTCTGTATTCGTGTTCCGCCTGTGGCTCTGTCCTCGTGTGCCGCCTGTGGCTCTGTCCTCGTGTGCTGCCTGTGGCTCTGTACTCATGTTGCTCTGTACTCATGTGCCGCCTGTGGCTCTGTACTCGTGTTGCTCTGTATTCGTGTTCCGCCTGTGGCTCTGTCCTCGTGTGCCTCCTGTGGCTCTGTCCTCGTGTGCTGCCTGTGGCTCTGTCCTCGTGTGCTGCCTGTGGCTCTGTACGCTTGTGGCTCTGTACTCGTGTGCCGCCTGTGGCTCTGTACTCGTGTGCCGCCTGTGGCTCTGTACTCGTGTGCTGCCTGTGGCTCTGTCCTCGTGTGCCGCCTGTGGCTCTGTCCTCCTGTGCCTTTGTACTCGTGTGTCGCCTGTGGCTCTGTACTCGTGTGTCGCCTGTGGCTCTGTACTCGTGTGTCGCCTGTGGCTCTGTACTCGTGTGTCGCCTGTGGCTCTGTACTCGTGTGCCGCCTGTGGCTCTGTACTCGTGTGCCGCCTGTGGCTCTGTACTCGTGTTGCTCTGTACTCGTGTGCTGCCTGTGGGTCTGTACTCCTGTGGCTCTGTACTCGTGTTGCTCTGTACTCATGTGCCGCCTATGGCTCTGTACTCGTGTTGCTCTGTACTCGCGTGCCGCCTGTGGCTCTGTACTCGTGTGCCGCCTGTGGCTCTGTACTCGTGTGCCGCCTGTGGCTCTGTACTCGTGTGCCGCCTGTGGCTCTGTACTCGTGTGCCGCCTGTGGCTCTGTACTCGTGTGCCGCCTGTGGCTCTGTACTCGTGTGCCGCCTGTGGCTCTGTACTCGTGTGCCGCCTGTGGCTCTGTACTCATGTTGCTCTGTACTCATGTGCCGCCTGTGGCTCTGTACTCGTGTTGCTCTGTATTCGTGTTCCGCCTGTGGCTCTGTCCTCGTGTGCCTCCTGTGGCTCTGTCCTCGTGTGCTGCCTGTGGCTCTGTACTCCTGTGGCTCTGTACTCGTGTGCCGCCTGTGGCTCTGTACTCGTGTGCCTCCTGTGGCTCTGTCCTCCTGTGCTGCCTGTGGCTCTGTCCTCCTGTGCCGCCTGTGGCTCTGTCCTCGTGTGCCTCCTGTGGCTCTGTCCTCGTGTGCCGCCTGTGGCTCTGTCCTCGTGTGCTGCCTGTGGCTCTGTACTCATGTTGCTCTGTACTCATGTGCCGCCTGTGGCTCTGTACTCGTGTTGCTCTGTATTCGTGTTCCGCCTGTGGCTCTGTCCTCGTGTGCCTCCTGTGGCTCTGTCCTCGTGTGCTGCCTGTGGCTCTGTACTCCTGTGGCTCTGTACGCCTGTGGCTCTGTACTCGTGTGCCGCCTGTGGCTCTGTACTCGTGTGCCGCCTGTGGCTCTGTCCTCCTGTGCCGCCTGTGGCTCTGTACTCCTGTGCCTCTGTACTCGTGTGTCGCCTGTGGCTCTGTACTCGTGTGTCGCCTGTGGCTCTGTACTCGTGTGTCGCCTGTGGCTCTGTACTCGTGTGTCTCCTGTGGCTCTGTACTCGTGTGTCTCCTGTGGCTCTGTACTCGTGTGTCGCCTGTGGCTCTGTACTCGTGTGTCGCCTGTGGCTCTGTACTCGTGTGTCGCCTGTGGCTCTGTACTCGTGTGCCGCCTGTGACTCTGTACTCGTGTGCCGCCTGTGACTCTGTACTCGTGTGCCGCCTGTGGCTCTGTACTCGTGTTGCTCTGTACTCGTGTGCTGCCTGTGGCTCTGTACTCCTGTGGCTCTGTACTCGTGTGGCTCTGTACTCGTGTTGCTCTGTACTCGCGTGCCGCCTGTGGCTCTGTACTCGTGTTGCTCTGTACTCGCGTGCCGCCTGTGGCTCTGTACTCGTGTTGCTCTGTACTCGCGTGCCGCCTGTGGCTCTGTACTCGCGTGCCGCCTGTGGCTCTGTACTCGCGTGCCGCCTGTGGCTCTGTACTCGTGTGCCGCCTGTGGCTCTGTACTCGTGTGCCGCCTGTGGCTCTGTGCCGCCTGTGGCTCTGTACTCGTGTGCCGCCTGTGGCTCTGTACTCGTATGCCGCCTGTGGCTCTGTACTCATGTTGCTCTGTACTCATGTGCCGCCTGTGGCTCTGTACTCGTGTGCCGCCTGTGGCTCTGTACTCATGTTGCTCTGTACTCATGTGCCGCCTGTGGCTCTGTACTCGTGTTTCTCTGTATTCGTGTTCCGCCTGTGGCTCTGTCCTCGTGTGCCTCCTGTGGCTCTGTCCTCGTGTGCTGCCTGTGGCTCTGTACTCCTGTGGCTCTGTACTCGTGTGCCGCCTGTGGCTCTGTACTCGTGTGCCGCCTGTGGCTCTGTACTCGTGTGCCGCCTGTGGCTCTGTACTCGTGTTGCTCTGTATTCGTGTTCCGCCTGTGGCTCTGTCCTCGTGTGCCTCCTGTGGCTCTGTCCTCGTGTGCTGCCTGTGGCTCTGTACTCCTGTGGCTCTGTACGCCTGTGGCTCTGTACTCGTGTGCCGCCTGTGGCTCTGTACTCGTCTGCCGCCTGTGGCTCTGTACTCCTGTGCCGCCTGTGGCTCTGTCCTCCTGTGCTGCCTGTGGCTCTGTCCTCCTGTGCAGCCTGTGGCTCTGTCCTCCTGTGGCTCTGTACTCGTGTGCCGCCTGTGGCTCTGTACTCGTGTTGCTCTGTATTCGTGTTCCGCCTGTGGCTTTGTCCTCGTGTGCCTCCTGTGGCTCTGTCCTCGTGTGCTGCCTGTGGCTCTGTACTCCTGTGGCTCTGTACGCCTGTGGCTCTGTACTCGTGTGCCGCCTGTGGCTCTGTACTCGTGTGCCGCCTGTGGCTCTGTCCTCCTGTGCCGCCTGTGGCTCTGTCCTCCTGTGCCGCCTGTGGCTCTGTCCTCCTGTGCCGCCTGTGGCTCTGTCCTCCTGTGTCGCCTGTGGCTCTGTACTCGTGTGTCGCCTGTGGCTCTGTACTCGTGTGTCGCCTGTGGCTCTGTACTCGTGTGTCGCCTGTGGCTCTGTACTCGTGTGCCGCCTGTGGCTCTGTACTCGTGTGCCGCCTGTGGCTCTGTACTCGTGTTGCTCTGTACTCGTGTGCTGCCTGTGGCTCTGTACTCCTGTGGCTCTGTACTTGTGTTGCTCTGTACTCATGTGCCGCCTATGGCTCTGTACTCGTGTTGCTCTGTACTCGCGTGCCGCCTGTGGCTCTGTACTCGTGTTGCTCTGTACTCGTGTGCCGCCTGTGGCTCTGTACTCGTGTGCCGCC